>NC_134790.1:15684651-15687151 GCF_046742065.1 Oratosquilla oratoria
CAGGTAAACAAATAATTCCTCTTCCTCCTCCTCCTCTTCCTACTCTTTCTTGTCCTCTTTCTTATCCTCCTCCTCTTCTTCCTCTTCCTTCTTATCTTCCTACTCTTTATCCTCCTCCTCTTCCTACTCTTTCGTATCCTCCTCTTCTTCCTCTTCCTACTCTTTCTTATCCTCCCCCTCTTCCTTTTCCTCCTCTTCCTGCTTTTTCTTATCCTCCTCTTCTTCCTCTTCCTCTTTCTTATCCTCCTCCTCTTCCTACTCTTTCTTATCCTCCTCTTCCTCAGGTGCTTCCTGGTGATAACAGAGGACGGGAGAATGGTGACAGGAAGACAAACTGGGAAACTGATGACGATTAACACCAAGTACAACAACGACAACACGGTCACCCTCTCCTCCACGTTGCTGAATGAGAGCAGCGTGACCTTTGACCTCAGAGAGGTCATCGAGACCTACGATGCCATCCTTGTCAAGTAGGTAGACAAAAAAAAAAAAAAAAGGCAAACACTTTTTTCTGAAATATATATATTTTTTGTGATATTTATTCTCAATAAAATATCATCGTAGATAAATAATATCGACGTTATTTAATATACGACACTTTAGCCCGTCTCGCGACCATCTTTGTTTCCATACTACATCTTAGATGTGTGAAGTCATTGAAAGATTACCAATTATGTATTTATGTAATACCACTCACAGCATTTATCAAGTGCTCTAAAGAGTATCATAATTTCTTTTTAGCTAATATATAAAGTAACATTTTCAAAGACTTGAAAAATATTGTGTAGTTTGACGATAATGCTTGTCTACAAAATACGCCATTAGTAAAATCTTCTTCATGGATAAGTGTTGTATGATTACTTTTTATTATTATCCATTATTGGATTTTTATTAAGAAAAATGCAAAGAAATTAATCTATGAAAATTTACATGACAACTGGAAAAAATTAAACGTGCAGTAATATTAAAGTCATGCCTTACTAATTTCATTCTCTCTGGTCAATAGGCTTTGGTGGCAAGAAGAGTACGGTCTGGATTGCGGCGACAAAGTTGCTAAATGGCTCAGCGATTTCCTGTACGATGACGGAACTAAAGTGCGATTGGTTTGCCAAGGCGACCTAGACATCACACGACCTGCAAGGAAACCAAACTACTTCGATTTTACTCAGTTCAAAGAGAATGATAAGGTAATCAAAGTTTTATTCATTTATCATTTATATTATTTACCTAAATCTATTCATCTATTTATCTGCATTTTCGTATGTATTCGGTTATTTTTTGGGGCCAAGGCATGACATGAATCGAGGAAATTCACACATTTTATTTAGTAAATGCTGTAATGAAGTCTACGCGTTATTTATATTTTCAGAATAATAATTAATAACTTAGTACAAAGTAATAGCCGATGTATCTATTTTGCTCTCCCGCTACTTTTAGCTGTAGATAAGAAACAAAATTCTACAATTAAGATAACATGTGATATCCGCTCAGGAGTTGATCAGTGAGGGCGAAAGAAAAATAAGTGTTATTTCTATGTTATTTTCACCAATGCACCATGATGCACTTGTTATACTGCGGACACTCATTATTATTCATTATCACTGTTATTACTATTATCATTATCATTATTAATTATTATGATAATGATAATAATAGTAACAATAATAATGATAATAATAATAATAATGATAATAATAATAAAAGTAACAGTAACGATTATATTAATACAATAATAACAATAACAACAACAATAATATTGATAATCATAATAATAACAATAATCATAACAACAATAATGATAACAATAGTAATAATACTAAAAATAATAATGACATCAATGATAATATTAATAATAATTATTCTTAACATTTTACAAAACAGCACGCACAATTTTCGCTAAGGTCTAGTTGACATTGTCATGACACTTTCCTCTTCCCCGTCGTCTACCTCCCCCTCCTCCTCCTCACAGCTCGTCTACGCGGACACGACACCCTACAACGTGGCCTCGGAGACGTCCCTGGAGGACCTCAACAGACGTCTGACGGCGAAGAACCAGTCGGTTCACGACACCTTCCGCGCCAACTTCTGGGTGAAGGGTTCCGTGCCTTACGACGAAGACGACTGGGCCTTCATCAGGATCGGTGACGAAGTGATTCTTCGGACTATGAAGCCCTGCGAAAGGTGAGGAGGGAGAAGGAGAGGGGATGGGGAGGGAAAAGGAGGGCGGGAGTGAGTGAGGTAGGAAATGGGGAAGGGAAGGGGAAGGGGAAGGGATGGGGAAGGGATGGGGAAGGGGAAGGGGAAGGGTAGGGGAAGGGGTAGGGAAAGGAAAAGGAATGGGGAGGGGAGGTGGAAAGGGTCAGAGAGGGTAAAAATGATTGCGAAAGGTAAGGGGAAAGGGAGGATGGGAAGGGAAGGAGATAAGGAATGAAAGAGAAGAGAAGGGAAAGGAATGATAAGGAAGGGGAGGGAAGGGAAAGGAAGGATAGGAAAGGGAAGC
>NC_134790.1:15694651-15712151 GCF_046742065.1 Oratosquilla oratoria
TACTCACATATACACAACTTGTGGCGCAGTTGGTAGAGTTCCCCGCTGCCACTACGGCGGTCCGGGTTCGAATCCCGCCCAGAGGTGAAATAATTTCAGTATCACTGCGCTGCGGGTTGTTACTCCAACTCTCATGGGTGGGGAATTGGGGGCGTATATGCGTGTAAGGTCACAGCATTACCCATAGATCGGTCCTATGAGCTCTGAGTTCTCTTCCGGAAGGGAAATAGCTCTCGATTACGAGTCCAACACGTGATCCAAGATCATGGCGAATCACACATACACGCGCATACATACACATACACACACATGCACACATACATGTACATACACACGAACACACGCTCGCACACAAACACGCGCATTCACACACACACACACACACACACTCGCACACATACACAGATACACACAAACACACACACACACACACACACAATTAGGAAACCGGAAGTTGACGAATGGTGTTGTCACTCAAATGTCGAGGTACATGGGTTCCGTCGGTTCTTCAAGAGTTTGACGAGCTGTCACAAGTTCGAGAGCTCCTCCCATTTTGGGCGGTGGTTATCTTCTTTCACTGCTCTCTTCGCGGTGCCGGGGACAGTGCCTGGTGCGAGCGCAAAGAATCATTCATAAGAAGATAAAAAATGGAAGGGACTACAAGAGACCATAAGGCCTACACTAGGCAGTTACGTGTCCCTTAACACCTGCCATTCGTATCCATAAAATTACCTCGTCTTTTCTTGAAACAGCCAATTGTTTTAGCGCTCATTACGTGGTTACTAAGTTTAATCCATTCCTTAACCACTCTGCTGGTAAACTAGTTCTTGCCTATCTTCTGTTCCCAATTCTTGAGAAGGATTTAATCACGGCGAGGGTGTCATTAAATGTGAAGTGCGGTTTAGTAGTGAAACGAATTATGGCAAAGATGAGCGAGAGTAAAGGTGGAGGTGGATGGGTGGGAGCGGGGAATGGGGGAAGAGGAGAGATGCAAGAAAGAGACGATTTTTTTTTTTTTTAAGATAGAATGTAGTAACTGGTGGAGGAAGTCAGGGGAGCTAAGAGGAAAGGTAAACAGTTCGCAATCGAGTTTTTCAATGTTTATGTGTGGAGAAGGGTAAACAATTTGCAAAGGAATGTTTCAATGTTTATGTGTGACCTTGAGAAAGGGAAGTGGGAGTGATAACTCGGAGGGAAACAAGAAAGAGATGAAAGGTGGGAGAGAGTGAGGGATGGTGAGATGATATTAGAAAGAAAAATATAAAGAACAGAATGAGGCTAAGACGTTGTAAAGAGATTGTCATTGGAAGACATAGACTGAGGCAGACGTGGGCAAGAAAATTCATGCGTCTTTATTTATCTATTTACTTCTTTCTTAATTTGTTTTATCAGCAGTAAGAGGTTGGTATTCACAGTCCTAGTAGTGGGAGGTACCACGGTGGGGGCAGATAAGAACCTCGATATGTAGTATAAGATAGAGCTTCGTCGAGCAGTTTCTTTCAGTCGACAGGACAGGAGTGTTGTGAAAACTTGGGTCCCTCGCCACCTCTTAATTTCGCGTTTGAGTGAAAAACTACCCAAGTTTCTGTTATTATTGGCATTTAAACTTACTTTTTGTGTAATAACTACCGAACTACCAAACAAAGAGGTAAATCGTGCAATGGCTCCAAGTGACTGTGATTCTGTTTTGAAGAATGTTTTACCTCACACTCGAACTCGAGTTAGACCTCGAAGCGGTGGAATCGCCCTTATCCGGGGCATCACCCTCGCGCTGGCCGCCGTGTGTTCCTTCTCCTGCCTCCTGCCTACTTCGATAGCTTTCAACCTCGACACTACCTCACCCTTGGTTGTCCGAGAACCTGGTTATTCGCCTCCCTCGAACTGGGAGAGAACGCCTTACTTCGGTTACAGTGTGGCTCTCTACCGCTCGGGGGATCAAGCTGGGTAAGTCACCAAGATGGATAGAATTTGGGAACGTTTTTTGTCACGTTTTCTATGTTTAGGGCTGAAGAAAATACATTTTTTGCATACACAAGAGTGTGTATATATATATATATATATATACATATATATATATATATATATACATATATATATATATACATATATATATATATATATACATTGTGTGTGTGTGTGTGTGTGTGTGCGCGCGTGTGTATACATATAATGTATATGTTACTAACAAGGTAGGATGCATAAAAAAACAAGCAAAAAACGCCAAAAACAAGTAAATGAAACAAATAAACGAAACAACGAAATTAAAAGAAGAAGACAAGTCCCAGTTTAGTTTCTTTAGATTTTACTCCTCATTTATCAGTTCTCGAGTGATGTTACAATGCAGTGAACTGGGTAAGCCCTGCTAGTGGAAACAGTACCGATTACTCTCTCAAAACATCTAAGAAAGCATTAAGACAAATGAATTCATGGATTCACGAGGCGGCTGCCGGAGCATGCAAGACAACCCCGACACCTTGATGTCAATTTCTTTAACTTCTGTGGTGCGTCAGCACTCGTTATCAGCGAGGCTTTAGCCCGGAACTGTTACGTGCTGACAAACTCGCATGTGATATCTAAATGGGATGTGATTTCCTGTGAGATATCTTCGGAAACAAATGTACCTGATGAAACTGTAACAAGCGGAACGTCGTAACAATAAGCGCTCTGTGATCACATGGCGTTTATTATGATTGACTTCTCGGCAAATGCTAATTCCATACAGTTCTAGATTTACGCGTATGAGAGTAGTCCATACGGGCATGTACAAGGTAGGGGATAGAACGAAAGAACTCAGGAAAGAGTTTGATATATATATATATATATATATATAATTTTTTTTTTTTTTTATTTTTTTTTTTTTTTTTTTTCTTACGTTTCGGGCTTAACTCTGCGGTAGCATCTCTGAGGAAGATCTATGTCCGTAACGGCAGATTAAAAAACACATCAAGATCTCTCCTGAGTTCTTTCCTTCTACCTCACACCTTATACTTGGACATACACATATGCATCTCTTTCTCTCTCTCCCTCTCTCTCGTGTTCCTGATAATTATTCTTCTAAATAGTCTACCACCAGGTCATAATTAACCTTTCATTCCTCCAATTGGCATCTGTCTTCCTTGTCCTCAAGCTCTTCTCCAGGGTCACCCAGAAACCATCGACTTTACAAGTTCCTCAGTATAACACATCCTAATCCATTCTCCTTCTCCCGAAGTCACCTTAAGAGTAGAGTTCGATGATCACGTTTACTTTTGCCTTTTCACCTCGTCTACTGTCCAGGCTATTAATCTGACATCCATCTTTCTATCCTGGAATATCTTATCTTCCTTTCCGTGTTCCTGGACACCTTTGAAACTGACCAATCACTCAAGATATTTCATTGATCGTTCACCCAACATTCTGTGCTTCCGCGTCTTCCTCTCCATCTGGCTCCTCCGATTGTCTTCTCTAGGTCCAAGTACACACAATCCACCCAACCCACTTTCTCTTGCAACACATCAATCGCTCTTGAATAAAAGCTTAGAAGGTTTGATACGTATGAGGTGTGTGAGTGTGTGAGTGTGTGAGTATGTGTGTGTGTATGTGTGTATGCGCACGTGTGTATGTGTATGTGTGTTTATGTATATTTGGACTTCGTGTATGTGTGCACGCATGTGTGCGTGTGTGTGTGTGATTTACCATGGTGATTCACCATGGCCTTGGATCACGTATTGGACTCGTGATCGACAGCTATTACCCTCCCGGAAGAGAGCTCAGAGCTCATATATAACAATATATGGGTAATGCGTATGTGCGTGTGTGCGTGTGCACGTGTGTGCACTCTTCGGTTGTAGTTATCAGTTTGGATTTTTGTGTGCAGGCGTTTGCCTTGTCCCGTCAACTTCCTGTTAATTCCTGACGAATTTTTGGATTTTTCTCAGGATTCGGTTCATCCCCTCTGTCAGTTCCTTCCGGCTGTTAATGAGTCAGCGGCTTAAGCTTTAAGCTTTAAGCCTTAAGCCCAATTTGGGACTTGAGGAATGGCGTAGGTGCACACGTTGAACTAACGTACCAGATATCTCAGGAATTAAAAAAAAAATCTCAGGGAGAGAAAAAAAAAAAAAAAAAAATCCCAAAGAGAAAAAATGTTAATAAAAATAAAACAAAAATAAATAGATAAACAAATGAATAAAGTGAAACTATATAAATTGATAAATAAAAGAGAATCAGATAGAAAAAATGAGATCAAATAAATAAGTAAATGAATAGACATAAAAATAAGATAAAATGGTTAATAAATATATAGATAAATAAATAATCTACAAAGGATACTTCTGTGAAAAGTGGGTTTTGATGTACAAAACACATAAGAAAAAAAAAAAAAAATTGTCTGCCATGCAAATGATGCAACGGTGACCGGAAATGTATCGGTCATTACGAAAATGTATTATTCACGAAGAGTCACTTGCACCTTGCACGAACTATCCATAGACATTTCTATTCAAACACCTCAATATGATCACAAATAACTAACCACTAACAATCATCCGTATCACCTTTCTCAAAAAAAAAAAAAAAGACGTATATTATATATATATATATATATACATATATATACACACATATACATGCGTAAGTAACCATTAGGAAAAGTAAACTAACGAAGCAGAGCGCTTTCGTATAATTACATCTGCACTGAAGATGTAATTATACGAAAGCGCTCTGCTTCGTTAGTTTACTTTTCCTAGTGGTTACTTACGCATTTGTGAACATACGCTCCTAGTGTTTTTATTGCACACATATATACACACACACACACATATATATATATATATATATATATATATATGATTATTCATCGTGACAAACTTGAGGGCAAAGAGGAAACGGAAACACGAGAAGAACCTTTCTCGTGTTTCTGATTCCTCCCTGTCCTCATATATATATATATACATATATATATATATATATATATATATATATATATATATATATATATATGACTACGAATCTTCCTACGTGGCTATATGCATATGTCTTCTTGAAAGTATGCAATCTTTAAACAATTGCATGACGCTTTTTCTCATGCCCACGGTTATCATACTACATTGCACAGGGACTCACGAGCTTATTAGGCAATTACCCATCTCGGAAATGCCGACAGATGCATCGACGTCGCGGTAGACTAATCTTATCGGTCATTTCTTAATCTTGCTTTTATCAGTGTCCATCATGCAACAGTCCACCACATAGGTGCGAGGGAGATGTAATCACTAGTGAATACAAGGGGCGGGGACAGAAAGGAAGAAGGAAGGACAGGGGAGGGAGGTGGGGGGGGGAGAAATGGTGTGTGTATTCACTTGGTCTTTAGATCACGTGTTGGACTCGTGATCGACAGCTATTTCCCTCCTGGAAGAGAGCTCAGAGCTCGTAGGTCCGATCTATGGGTAATGCTATGACCTTGCACACACACACACACCCCCAACTCCCCGCCCACGAGAGTTGGAGTAACACCCCTCAGCGCTGCGATACTGATATTATTTCAGCCCCGGGCGAGGATCGAACCCGGACCTCCGTAGTGGCAGGCCAGAGCTCTAACCACAGCGCCATGAGAGGTGTGTGTGTGTGTGTGTGTGTGTGTGTGTGTGTGTGTGTGTGTGTGTGTGTGTGTGTGTTGTGTGTTCAATGTGTGTGCCGTGTGTGCTGTGACGATTCTTAGCCTTGGACTGGGATCGAACTCAGACAACTGAGTTAGCAGTCGGGGCCGGTACCACTACACGAGCATGTCAGTGTATGTGAGTGCGTGCGTGCTTGTGTGTGTGTGTGTGTGTGTGTGTGTGTGTGTGTGTGTGTGTGTGTGTGTGTGTGTGTGTGTGTGTGTGTGTGCAAGGAAAAAGAAGAAGTAAAAAGGGGAAAGAGAAAAAGAAAATGGAAGGAAGAAAGAGTATGGGAAGAGGAAGGAAAAGGAAGGGAGGGCAAAGAGATGGAAAGGAATAGAAAGAGAGGAGCGAAGAGGAAAAGAAGAGAGAGAAGAAGAAGAAGGGAGAGAAGGGAAGACGAAGAGAAGGGAGGGTGAGGAGGGGAGGGAGGGAAGGGAGGGGCGTCGCCTACTTGGCGGACTTGTGATGTGGATTCGTGTAAATAAACATCCACACTCAGTTGGATGAGGAAAGAAAATGTTGCGCATGTATTTGTATGCTGTCCCAGTGCTCAATTTAAGTATTTCTTATAAAAAGTATGATAATAATGAATACATAAAATAAAAAATAATCGAAAAGATAATATAGAGTAAAACAGACACAAGAAGAGAGGGGAGGGGATAATTGTATAGAAAGAACATACGAGATAGACAGACATACAGACAGACGGAGAAAGGTACAGTGTGGAGGAGGGGAGAATTTCCTTCTACATAACAAGCAACCATCTTCCCCCGTCCCCCCGACCCCTCCTCCTCCTCCTCTTTGGTGTCTCCCACAGTCCGTGACTTTAGTCCCCTCCTCGTCGTCTTCGTCCTGTCACCTCGCCTAACGCCGTGATCTTTCTTGTCACGTCGTTGCACTCCCGACATGTCGCCAACCAGATGATCGACTTCATTCATGAAGTCGTCTCTGAGTCGTCTGCATTTGGTCGACTTTCATTCACGGGCGTTACGTCAGCTCCTGAGTCACTCGCAGACTCTTCGTTCTTGGGTCAAGACGCCTCTGGCATGCGCGCGCGCGACATGACGTCATCAGCGTGTGCGACATGACGTCATCAGTGCGTCTTCATCCTCATTCATGACTCCTTGCTGACGCTTTGTTGGAGTATATTTTAAAAGACAAATAGGTAGATACACAGGCAGATAGACAGACATAGGTGGCTAGGTTGATAGACAGACAGAGAGGGCTTCAGTCGCAGCTACTCATCGCCTCCTGGCGTAGGCTTCTCACCTCCTCCTCCTCCTCCTCCTCCTGCAGGGTCTTCGTTGGCGCACCGCGAGGCAACAGCAGTGTACCTTCGTCACCCGTCTTCGGGCTGACGGAGCCAGGCCGGGTGTTTCTGTGTCCTCTCCGTCCTTCCCAGGCGCCCTGCACACCCATCGAGGTCGACTCTACAGGTAAGGCTCCTCGCGGTATCGTCGCCGTCAGATTGTGTCTCTCTCTCTCTCACTGATTTTCTTCTTCTTCTTCTTCTTCTTCTTCTTCTGCTTCTTCTTCTTTTTCTGGTTCTTCTTCTTCTTCTAGTTCTTCTTCTGCTGCTTCTTATTTTTCTTCTTCTTCCTTTGTTTCTTCTTCTTTCTCTTCTTCTTTTTCTATTTCTTCTTTTTTCCTTTATCTTTTCTTCTTTTTCTTCTTCTACTTCTTCCTTTTGTTCTATTTCTTCTTCTTCTTTTTCTACTTCTTTTTCTACTTCTTTTGTATCTTCTTTTTCTTCTTTTCCTTCTATTTCTTCTTCTTCTTTCGCTTCTTCTATTTCTTCTTTTTCTTCTTCTATTTCTTCTTCTTCTTCTTCTTCTGCTTCTTCTATTTCTTTTTTCTTCTCTTTCTATTTTTTCTTCTTCTACTTCTTCTATTTCTTATCTTTCTTCTTTTTCTTCCTCTTAGGTTTGCGGTGCTGTCCTCACCCGACCTGACCTCCATCTTATGGCGGTCCGGAGTAGTTCACACATGAACTCCGGTGGTCGGTGGCGGTGTCCACACTATGCCACTCTGTTGGGAGTGGCAGTACCCGGAGGAGGTCAGGAAGGGGGACAGGGACGGGACCCCTCGACCATAGAAAGACCTCTTCGACCAACTGTGTCTCCCTCCGTATTCTTTTCTTTATTTTTCTTCAAGTTTCCTTTTTGTAAATGCAGTGCCGTGATTTGCTCATGGAAAGGGTGGGCTTAAAGCGCGGGTGTCTTTCCTTTCTTACCACTAAGTTTCCACTTTCTCTCTCTCTTTCTATCGCTCTTTGCCTCTCTCTCTGTCTGTAACTTTCTCTCTCTCCCTTTCTGTCTCTTTCTGTCTGTCTGTCTCTCTGTCTCTGCCTCTCCTCCTGTCTCTTTCTTTCTCTGTCTCTCCCTCTCTTTCTGTCTCTTTCTCTGTCTCTTCCTCTCTCTCTCTCTCTCTCTCTCTCCTCTGTTAGCTTCCTGCCCTACTCATACTTAAGAGACATCATCATCTTCCTCGGCGTCTTACAAAGATAAACACGGGGGAGGGTTCTGAGAGGGTGAGGGGGGGAATACAGAGTTCTTACAGATATGTAACATCCAACTCTCTAAGGGTTCGAACCTGGGCACCTTAGGACGCGAATTAACAAGCATAACCACGGGGCAGCCGCACCTGAAGTGGTTCACCACCTGGAGTGGTTCCCCCAGCCCGCTACAGCACTAAAAATGTATTTTTTTCCCTAAGACTTTTTGGTAAATAAATATGTTTGTTGTCTTAATTTTTTTTAGTTTGTCTATATTTTTTGTGTACTGGTGAATAGATATGTTGGTTGTCTTTATCTTTTTATTTATTTTTGTGTACTCACTGTATTATTTTGAAGAAAACGGTTATGTGGACAGCGCGCGCCATGTTTTCAGCTATCTGGTCCGCGGAAAAAAAAAAAAAAATGGTGATGGGACGGGAGAGTGGGAACAGTGGGAGGACGAAGAGAGATGTCGTGATGTCGCGTGGGTGGGAAGAGTGGGTTTCTGTAGAGTTTGACGTCACTCAAGTGCGGAGTTGAGTGTGAGATTGAGGGGTGCGAAGAAAGGAGGGCATGTC
Organism: Oratosquilla oratoria; assembly: GCF_046742065.1. Lineage (NCBI taxonomy): Eukaryota > Metazoa > Arthropoda > Malacostraca > Stomatopoda > Squillidae > Oratosquilla > Oratosquilla oratoria. Next base: position 15,703,360 of record NC_134790.1, read on the forward strand.
CGTGAGTGAGGATGAATTTGTGGTTGAGGGGATGGGGCGAGAGTATCTTGGATAGCCGGAGGACTGGCTAACTGGAAGGCCTTTTCCATATCGAGGAATATCGTGATGGAGGGCTCGCTGCTCACTGCAGCGAGAAGGTTGGCAGTACTGTGGGCGGTGCCAGTGCCCTTGCGACAAACGTAGACACGCTTCTGCAATGGGCCTAGTTTCCATAGCAACCTGTTGAGTATCACTCTCTCTGCTGTTTTCCCCATGCAACTGACCAAGCCGATGGAGCGGTGGAGCGGTAGGCACCGGGTTCCTTAGGTTTGGGAATCGGCACTATGGTGGCCGTCTTCCAGGCTGTGGGCAGTCTGCTAGTCCTCCAGGATGCATTGACTATGTGGAGAAAGGCCTCGTCTCCTCCAGATCTGAGGTGTGCCAGCATGGAGTAAGTGACTTGATCCTCACCGGGGGGAGTGTCCTTGTCAGGTCTGCGGGTGACCGTGAGCTCCCCGAGAATGAATTCTGTGTCATTCTCGTTCGTCTGAGCCATCATGTCCCGACGTGTTGGATCCTTCTCTCCTGAAGCTGCTGCTGCATCTCCTGGGCGTGCTGCGGCAGAAAGGCGCTGCTGGTTCGAAAGGCGAATTCCCTACCAACCTCGACTGGGACATGATGGGTTAGACGTGGGTGAGACCTGTTAGGGGCTACATGTAGTTTTCTCCAGAGCTCTGAGAGGGAGGTGTGGGTGTTGAAGCCCTCACACCACTCATGAAATTTGTTGATCCTGACACGCGTAGCCGTGGCATGCGCCTCGCGAACTGCCGCTCGGAGGTTGGCAAGAGTGACCTGTGTCCTGTTCCGTCGGAAGGCGCGGCGGAACATGCACACCCTGTGGTTAGCCTCTCTCATTTCCTCGTTGTAGTACCAGTGGTTCTTGTGTCTTCGGGTGGGCTGTCCCTGTAGCGGAATCGCCCCATCCGCGGCAGCGTGGAGGGCGGCTGAGAAGTCCGCCTCCGAGCTGTCGACGTCCCATGACGAAGGGTTGTACCCAGTTGCCCAGGACACTAGAGCGTTGGGGAAGAGAGGCCAGTTGGCTTTTGATGTGGCCCACCGCGGAATGTGTGGCATCACCGGTGGAGGAGCCAAAAGCCGTATGTACGTGCAAACGGCAAAGTGATCACTGGTGACAACGGGGTGGATTTCCCATCGAGCGCAGGAGGAGAGTGTGTCAATCATGTGGGTTACATCGAGCCTGCCTCCCCGTACTTGGGTCGGAGATCCGTCGTTCTGCAGGGTGATGTCGGGGGAGGAGTTCAATGTGAGGTGTAGATGATTCCCAGCAGCATTAGGGCCCTGTGTGGATGACAGAGATGGGTGGTGAGCGTTGAAATCCCCTCCGAGGATGAGGAGTCTGTCCCCAGCGAGGATGCTCACTTCCCCAAGGTCCAAGACCTCGTGGCGGCCCCTGTACAAGTTGTAGAAGGTGAAGGCCTCGTGGGCTCGTACGAGGACCACATGAGCCTCCACGCCATCACCACAGTATATGGGGCTGGTGTGTCTTCGCTTTAGGGTAGGCTATCCTTGACAAGGGCCATGCAGCCTCTCGTAGTGTCACTGCGGGGTAAGGAGAAAGTGCGATAACCCGGGAATCGCACCTCCTCCCGTAGTAGTGTTTTCTGTAGAAGAATGATATCGAAATCGTATTGCTGAGCGATAGACAGGAGATACGATCTCTTCCTGAGGAACCCGTTGATGTTCCACTGGAGAATGCTGAGTTCAGTGTTATTGAAGTGAGGCATCATCGGTAACCTCTGTGTCCATATCTGAGTCACTTCCGTCGCCCCGGGTGGCACCGGAAGTGGATGAGGCCGAGGAGATACAGCTGTCGTCGTCGGTCTTCCCACGGATGGGGGGGGGGGGGTGTCAACTGGATCAGCAGCGAAGAGCTAAGATGAAAGATGGGAGTGGGATGGGTGGAGGCTGGCTACCTCCCTTATAAGGGGGGAGAAACATTTCGTGTATAGTTACAATAGATAGCACTAAACCAACCAGGTACTTTCCAACGTATTTCATCATAGATTCCATGCCTATGCATTACTGTTCAGCAGAGTCCTGGCAACTGTTTCAATGCTGAACGAAATGGTCTAGTGTCTAGTAACTAGTACTAGTTTTCTGTTCACTAACATCCTTGTCAAGTTCTACAACCATAACCGTGATGAGCACTTCTCGATGTTCTACATGTTCTTTCCAATGTTTAAGCCTTCCGTGTTCTAAATAACTATAACAGCGAAGAACACTTCTCGATGGAGAACGACGAAGACTTGCAATGCATCAGCGAGACGTGTAGATACATCCACTTACCCATGCTCCTCTTCTGGCGCAGGGAATGATAATGGTGGATTCCCTGGAAATCAGTGGAGGGACCGGAAGGATTTCCAGTGGCTGGGTGGATCGCTGGACGTTGTGGGAATCGGTCCGGAAGCTCCTATTCTGGTAAAGATTTTTTTTTTTTTTCAAGATTTTTCCATTCCGTTGAACCTTATGGTTTAGCCTCTGTTGTCTGTTCGTTTTGTCTTAGCGTAGATTTGTCAGGGAAAAATTAATGGCATTTGCCAGTTTGGGAACAATCTTGTCAACATACACGTGTAAAATTAATCATATACACATGCGCGCGCGCGCACACACACACACACACACACACACACACACACACACACACACACATATTATAAATATGTATATATATTTAAGATTATTTCTCTCTCATATATAATATATATATATATATGTATACATATATATATATATATATATATATATATATATATATATATATATATATATATATATATATGTTGAGACATTGTGAGAGGTTTGAGGAAGGTGCAAGAGTAAGACACGGGTCTAGGGCCGAGTTTATTCCTGACCGGCATTAATCCTCTGAAGAAGCTCTAAGCGAAACCGGTTGGAAATAAACTCGGCCCTAGCCCGCGTCTTACTCTTCCACCTTCTCCATATATAATTATATATATATATATATATATATATATATATATGTATATGTATATATATATGTATATATATATATGCATACATATATATGTATACATATATATATACATATGCACATATATATGTATATACATACACACACACACACACACACACACACACACACACACATATATATATAATATATATATGTATATATGTATATATATATATATATATATATATATATATATATATATATACACATAAATATACAGACACATACATGTATAGTACATCATACATGCATGCCCCAACAGACCTGCGCCCCTAGATGGGTCAACTCGCTACGAGCGGAGAAGGACGGCTACTCCATGAACGGCGCCTGCTACTGGGCCTTCGTCGGCGACGTCCTCTCCTCCACTTCCTCCGTCGACTGGACCAAGACGATTCCGCTCGTGGACTACAGTAAGGACTTTCCTTAAGTTCGTTTATTTGTTCAGTTATTTAGTTATCTAGCGTTAGCTATATATATATACACCAAGGGTTTTTTCCCCCTTACAAGGGAGGTAGCTAAGTCAAAAGGTATGTATTCACTTCCACCCATTTCACTCCTACTTACTCCGCTCCCATCCACCACCCATTCCTCCCTTTTGTCTTACCTCCTCATGGATGACGGGTCATCCCTGCGTCCCGCCCACTGCCCTGGGTCAGAAGTAATGCAGCAAGACACAGCACATCCACAGCAAGACCGCTTCACTTTATCGGCGACCTCTCCCATTCTCCGTCTCCTCGTGCAGAAAAGGAGAAGACGGGGAGAAATCCCTTCGGGCTGCGTCAAATGTCATTCACACATAAACCCCTCCCTACCCCCACCCCTCCCTTCCTTGCATCACAGTATCATCCATTCTCCACTCATCCCTATCTCTTCCCTTCTCCCTTCCTTGCTCAACAGTCATTCCCCTCCTGCTCAACGCCCCTTTCACCCCATCCATCCATCTCATCCTCGGTCGTTCCCGCAAGTAAGCTATCTATAGATACGTTTATCTATATATTGAATTCGTCTATTTTGGGTATTTATTTTTCGCAAAAGAATCATTGCATGATTGTTCTGGTTACATGGATACATGAATGATTATCGTGATACTATCAATTCATTTAGACTTTGGATTTGAATAATTTTTCCTTTTTTTCTTGTGTGAGTGTATAATCTTGTGTCCCCTTTCCTATTGTCCCTTGTACGTTCCTTCCCACTCCACCTGTCCTAATAACAATAATAACAATAATGATAATAACAATAATAATAATAATAATAATAATAATAATAAAATAATAATAATAATGATAATAAATAATAGTAATAACAGCAACAAAACATAACAATAATATCAATAAATCTATAAGACAACAGTGACGTCATGTCGCATGATTCCTTTCAGGGAAACAGCGCACACAGGACGAGGTGACACACCAGATTGTATACGACTATCAATACGGTCAAGTAGGCATCTCAGCCAGCATCACCCAGGTAAGGCTCTTCACGTATCAGACACTAGACGATTTTATTCAGCCCAGAGTCCAGCCTTGCCACGATGAAATGCACAGTACACCGTGGGGTGTGGGGGGTAATGAAGACTTTAAACCCTCTTCTGAAATAGGGGTACTTACATTCTTATCCTAGCTATCGCCATTTTTTTTTCGTAGTACCTTCTCAGTTCATTTGTCCATTTATAATAACTTGGGTTTGTTTTTCCCTCAGGTATAACACCCGACCTTCTCGTTAGGTGGAAATATTAATCATTTATCTCCTGTCTTTTCTCTTCCCTTGTCTCTTCTTCCCTCTAAATGCTGCTGCGGACCCGGATATTGCGGACTTTGCCAACTACGGACCCCTGATTTTGTGGATATAAACTTTGCGGACGACGGCATCTACGGATCACGGATGTTACGGACTGTGACCTTTGCGGATCCCTTTTGCGGACAACGGCATATACAAATCCCGGATATTGCGGACCTGGACTTTGCGGACCCCGGATCTTCCGCACCCCGGACTTTGCGGACCTCGGACTTTGCGGACTCCATTCCTCTGATAGGACGGAAAGGGGTATGTCCTCGGAGCCCCTGGTATTTGGCAGTGGACAGGTGAGGCTTGGGCTGTTGGTGCTCTGGGTGAGAAGGGGCATTTGCCAATACTAGTTTCTCACACTAGGGCGGTACTTGCAAACGTTAACGAGTTATCACAAGGGTGTCGACAGGCGACCATTAAGTCCATGATAAGGTTGGGTGAAGAAATAGATATATATATAAATAGCTAAGAAAAAGACATGAATTGATTAACAAATGCGTAAGTAAATAAAAACCAATAAATGAATGAATAGATAAATAAATAAATGAACAAAAAGATACGTGAATGATATATAAACATTTATTCAAATTGGTATGTATATAAGTTGATAAATGAATAGATGTCAAATATGAATAGATACATAAATAAATTAATAAAAAAAATCAAATAAGTAACTTTAGCACACAAGCAGGAAAACGAGTCTTATGAATGACGTCACATCCTCCTATTCGAGAACATGACGTCAAGTCTGTGACGTCGCTCCATTTCCCACATCACTGAAATATGCACCCAAGCCAATTCATGCTCTGACACGGTCACCCCCTTGCGAAGGGGAAAAAGGGACACTGGCACATTCTCCTGCGGGGAGTTAGTTCATGCTGTGAGACCACAAACCATTTTCACTTCGGTACGATGACTCCCACGTAGGCGTCACGAGCCGCAAATGGGTAAATACGAGGATTCCGAAGTCGGGGGTCTTGATTATATATACTTTTTGTGGTTGTACACGAGTTACCCCCGGATTCTGTGAACTGGTTTGATCACGTTTTCTGTGTTTATCATTGTTCAGAGTAAAAGAGAACGAGCAATACAGCGGTGACTTTATGTTTTATAATGCGAGTAGTGTGATGCATCGTACATATGGCAGCCGATGCTGCGCGTGAGAATTTGACTCGTATTGAAGTGGTTAAAACATGGGAAATGGACACATGTACACACCTACTCCTTTACTTAGTACTGAAACTCCTTTGCCTACTTCACAGGGAGCGTGGTGAATACGGAGAGCAGCAGCACTCCCGTCGAAGCCCGCCGGAGGCGTCGACGAAGTTGGTCCTCAATGGACATCGCCTTCACGCAGGAGGAGGTGGCCCACCATTACTATCTCTCCAAAGACTACGACCTCTTTGGTAGGTTGTCAACACATTCTGGTTGCCGCCAGACGATCTTATTCGGCTCAGGAACGCATTTAGCCCTCTTTCTAAGCCTAAGCGCAACACAGGCAACACAGCACAGAGGAAAGGCAGACTTCCTGTTGCTGAATTGAAGTACAGTTTGAGCTTCTCTCTCACTTGGAATGCTGAAGTAATACACTCGGAAGCATTTTAAATTGGAGAGAAGTTCATCGTGTTCTTAGATTCAGCAACAGGATGTCTGCCTTTGCTCGGTGCTGTGTCACTTGCGTCTTAACGTGCGCTTAGGCTTAGGGTCAAGTTTATTCAGTTTAGGGGAGCTCCCGTGGGTTAAACAGTAAATATCTATCTCGGATAACTCACTACAACACGTATTCTTAGTGAAATAATTGATTGTGGTTAACGCCTGACAATTTCATTTAGCCTGGAGGTACATCATCACCAACTATGTAAAGATGCAAATATCACTAAGAACAAACTGAAACACTATTCACTTACACTTAACTGAACACCATTCTCGAAAACTATTCTAACGATAAAAAATAATAATAAAGAAATGAATTTATGAGGTCGATCTCTAATCTAGCTTATTGCTCAGCATCGTGAGCTCATACACTTCAATCATGTCAGTGGTTCCTCGTTGTTTCCACTGCTTATTCGCAAGCAGCTCCGTAAGGACTAACAGGTCTATTGCTGTTTGTATCTCCTTTGCAAGTTCAAACTCATTTGACGCACAAGCTCCTGCCACATACTTTGTTACCGAATCATGTGATTGGTGAATAGTGTGGCACTATTTCCAGGTTCCGGTGCCATAGGGCGTTGGTACAGAGTTTGGTATATAATTTGCTGGAATCTTTCTCGACAGTGATCCACAAGGAGCCTCTCCCTTCTTTCCCCAGGGTACAGCGTGGCCACGGGGTACTTCTGGGGACATGATGACCTCTGGACTGTGGCGGGAGCCCCCAGGGCTGCAGACACCTTAGGGAAGGTATGTGAAAGGGGAGAAGTGAGGTGGGGTGGATGTAACAGCGTTGCTACATAAGAAGGGGACTTAATGCGCGCGAGAAATGCCTTGATGGTGATTTCTTCGTTTTATTAAGAATATGATTTGTTTATTCATCATTATTATAACTTTTTCCACATCCGACCTAGTTAAGGACCAAAAGGTCTTCTGTCGGCATGCTTCGCCTTTGTAATACTATGGCGATTACAGGTTGGGATGTCAGGTGAGATAAGGTTTCCCATTTAGGTTGGCCTTCTGTCAGGTCACTGACCTGGACAGACCTATGCCGGGTACGTGACCTCGGGCAGCTTCTCTTGCCAGGTTGGTGACCTGGACAGTCCTTCCTGCCAGGTCGATGACCTAGGCAGTCCTATCTCTCGGCGGCACAGCCGTCGTAATAAAGGGGGTTGGTGGGTTGCCGTATGTAAGATGTGTTAGTTATCAAATATAGGCATAGGTGTTAGTTCTGTTATATAGGGGTTAGTTGTATGGTTAGTGGGTGTGTTTAGATATGGTGTATATACATTACGTTATGGTAATGTAAGTGGGGTAGTTATAAGAAAGGGTTCAATGTGTCTATGGTGACATTAAGCATCTCGTGTGGCGACACTGGAAACATCCTGTTATGATCTTACGTGGGTGTTTAGTCAAATGTTTGAGTTGGGAAAATTTGTGAAGTCTGCAAGATTAGAGGTCTTGCCAAAGACGAGTACCATGTTGCATGTGTGTGGATCACGTGTGTGGTTGGTGATGGTTAGTAACGGTTACAGTGTGGAAAGATGGGAAAGATATCATGGGATGGTGCCTTGGTGTAATCTTTAAGACCAAGTGATGAAATGTAGTCTAATATCACTGAGTCATAGACCATAAGGGGAAACACAGTCTACGACCACTTGTAGACAATCACCCCAATAGGCCCTTCAAAATGACCGCTTGGAAAACGTAACTGAAACAAAAGCGAAGCGTCATGACGTCACTACAAATCCTACATAACTCTCATTTCGTAAAAAAGAAATGATGTTTATTTTATCTGTTTTCTTTTATTTGTTAATTCTTGATTATGCTAATGATTCTCCATAAAATATATTCTTTCGGTGTATTAGAAATGTCTCAGTAACAGGATATGGAGGCCATTTGCAAAAAAAATTATATCATCGAGTACTTGAAATTTAGTCATGAGCAAGAAGAGAAAAAAAGAATGGAATTGAAGCGCTTCTATTTTTTGCGTATATATAAAATAATGTTTTTCTGTGTAGGTACAAGGTGTAGAGACTATAGCAAATGTGCTAATAGAGACAAAAACAAAGATAACACTGATCATGTCACTGATACCGAATGAACAAAAGGAATCTGTCTTCTATTATAGCTTGAGATATTAGAAACCACGTGTAGTTATCAAATTCTAAGAATTTAAGAAACTGTGCAAGTGAGAATGTGAGAAAGCAAGAAAACGAGTGAGGAAGTTCTAATCATCCTAGGATCCGACAAATGACCTCGTTGAGCTTCAGCAATTAGAAACCACGTGTAGTTATCAAATTCTAAGAATTTAAGAAACTGT
>NC_134790.1:15717151-15732151 GCF_046742065.1 Oratosquilla oratoria
TCTGGCGCCCGGAAGCGTGGTCAAGCCGGGCGCCCCTTTTGACCTGCGAGTGTGCTTCACCCTCACTGGACACTACATTGAACCCAGCTACCGTGAGTGACGACTCGTGACGTCATGTCGTTCGTCCTTCGATCGTATCTGCTAAATGTAAACTCCCTTTTTGTTTTTCAACGATGATGGGAAAGATGTTTTGTTTTTACTTTTGTTGTGCTAGTATTTCCACCTAATTACATAATTTTTGAAAATAAATTTTTATTCTATATACATTGAACAGATGTTTTTGTATATCTTTTTCAAATAGCTACCTAATTTACCTATCACTCGTCAGTGGCTCCATCATCAACCGGCCGTGACACACACACACATAAAACTAACTAAACGAATTAAACTTACTTCAATTATTACTTTCACTTTAATTAACAACAAACTTATTCTGGCTGCAGTCAGGTGATTCCAATCCAGTTAAAAGGTCAATATCCCAATTAAGCCCCGCCCACTTTTCACGCACTGGCCTTTGATTGGCCAAATCCCACTACGCTACTAATCAAGCCAGGAGCCGAGGAAGTGGGAGGGGAGATGCAGCGTGAGTGGACCAATCAGCAGCCAATACCTGCACAGTGGGAGGAGCTTGGTTTTAATCAAAATCACAAATAAACCCACTGCACATGCGCATCTCTATTACCTCCAACCTCACCACCTTCTGTAGGAAACCTTGTTCACCACTACCTTCTGCAGGAGTGACAACCCGTCTCGAACTGGACTATGGCAGCAGTTCGCAGCCCCGCGCCTTCTTCTTGGACCCGGAGGGCACATCATCCACCAACACTTCGTTTACGACCTCCAGCAGGCCCGACTTCTTGAACTGCCGAATAGTGGAGGCTCATGTTAAGGTAGGCGGGGCTCACAGGGGTAGCCCTCCAGCGACCTCATTTGTTATATCATAAATTACATAAGAGCAAGTATACAAACCTCATAGACAAACTTTGAGTTTATATCCACCACTGAAAAGCAAATCCACTTTATTCTATAGTAAAGTGCAAAAATATAACTATTGAAATCTTTGAGGGAAACCAAGTCAGTGCACTTTGCAGCCAGCCGAACACCGACGCCCCGTTCATTTTTCTTCAGGTTCAGTAAATTCTGTGCGGTTGGGACTATGTCTTAGATCTTTGAAATCTGGCTAAATCGTAAATGAAAGAGCATCATTTAGACCTGCAACACGATTCACAAAGACACGTGAACGTCAATACTTTCATAATATCACTGGGAAGTAAGCGTAGTCCAAACGTTTTGTCAGTTTTTATGTCCTGAAGATGTCTTAATAGACAAAACGTTTGAACTCCGTTTATCTCCCAGTGGTTTTCTGCATATAGTGTTGTCTTCACAAGAGACGATCCTCGACGAAGGAGATGAAGGGGAGGCCCACAGAATTCATGGCCGGGGCAAATTGATCAAACCTATCAAGAGTTGTTTGGAGTGAGAAGAGTGTCTGCACGGGAGCTTGCCCGGAGGGATCGAAGGGATTGGCAACGGCTTGTGAGTGGAGCATAGCGCTTCCTGGCATATGCTCCCAATTGATGGTGATAAATACTGTGTATATATATATATGTATATATATATATATATATATATATATATATATATATATATATATATACATATATGTATACATATATAATATATATATATATATATATACATATATGTATATATATATATATATATATATATATATATATATACATATATATTGTTACGGTCGTAGCTAACATGACCACCTACAGTGAAGTCATAAACCTTCTTTCAAAGGAACATAAGTCCATAGTAAGATATATAGAAAATACATTTAAGAAAATAATAAATGTACAATTAGCCATCACTTTCAATGAATTATGTATAAGGGAAAATCTCCTGCCCTTATATACTATTGATATATATATATATATATATATATATATATATATATATATATATATATATATATATATTCTATTTTTTTCAACAGGATACGAGTGACGTCGTCAGGTCACTGATTGTATTCATGGAAGTTTCTTCGCCTCAGTTCAGCAAAGGTACGTTCGTCTTTTATTATTATGACTGCCGGCGGGCGATTTTATTCAACAGGGAGCTTCTCTCATGCAAAGGCTTGTGTTTATCGTGGTTAATGTTAAATGCTAATTGAGGTATTCAAATGGGTGAAGGTCTTTAACGAGGGTGATGCAGACAAGGTTATCATAAGACAGCAGGGCAGGACTCGTAGTAATGGTTTTAAATTGGGTAAATTTTGTTGTATGACGGAAATAGGTAGGAACTGGTTTATGAATTGAGTGATTGCCGAATGGAATTGACTTAGTAACCATTTAATTAGCGCTGAAACTTTCTTTATGAGAAGATTAGAAAACTTTATGGATTGGGATGACAGATGGTAATGGACGTGGAACTGCCTTGTGTAGGCCTTATGGTCTCTTGCAGTCTCCTCCGTTCTTATGTTCTTATTTTTTATTCGGCTGTGGAAGATCCTCTTGCCTCGTTCTTAGAGGATTCAATCCTACACCTGTGGGATTGAATCCAAAGTGAAAACCATTGAATCGTTTCATTTATTACGAAATTTCTTGAACGAGCTGAATAAAACCGATACAGCAAAATCACGTAATATATAAAGAAACAAATAAATAAATAAATTAATTCATTAATGGATAAATTGATAAGTAGATAGACAAATAGATAGATACACTAGATGAATAAACAGATAAATGAACAAGTAAATAAAAGTGGCTAAAAACGAAAGTGAATCGTAGACGTTTTTTTTTTAAGAATAAACAAGCAGATCGACACACTGCACATCATCTTGTGTACGTTATTGTCACGTTTGCATTTTTCGATAAGTACACACACACACACACACACACACACACATAGTTATGTCTGATTACGTTTCTGTGTATGCTCTGAGACATGACACAAGTATAAGCTCAAGTCAGGAATGACGTAGGGAAGAGGCCAAACGCAGAGTATGGGAGTCCAATATATTTTACGTTTCGCCCAGCAGGGCTTCTTCAGAAATATTTCTGAAGAAGCCCTGGTGGTCGAAGCGTAAAATATATTGGACTCCCATACTCTGCGTTTGGCCTCTTCCCTACAGAGCTGTTGTAGTCATTGCTGCTTTTACTCTTAGGAATGACGCCCTCAACTTGGAGGAACATCAGTGACCAACCCCATTTCGCCTTTGCCTCCTTCAGAACGGCCCTTCTGCGAGAGGTGTGGGGTGCTGGACCCTGCCTACCCGACGACAACCCGCCTGGCTCTTCCACTCACCTACGGCTGCGGCTCGGACGGAACCTGCGTCCCGGAGTGGTCCTTGAAGACTTACATCGTCGCCTTCAGGTGGGTATTGCGGTGCTCTGAATGGCCCGAAGACGAGTTCGATACTTCAGTTCGAGGAGCGGTTTTTTTTTTTTTTTTTTTTTTTTTTTTTTTTTTTTTTAATGGTTCGTCGTTTCATTTCCTTTGATGATGATGATGATGATGATGATGATGATGATGATGGTGATGATGATGATGATGATGATGATGATGATGATGATGATGATGACAATGGTGATGATGATGATGGTCGTGATAATGGTGATGATGACGTCGTTGATGATGATGATGATAATGACGATGTTGATGATGATGATGATGATGATGACGATACGTACAAAGTGTTTCCGACACGGTTTCCGACAACGTGACATGTCATATCCGTCACGAGTGTCATATCCACATCGTGACTCAATAGCGAACACCCTCACCACAACGTTCTCTCCCTCTCCCTCCTCCTCCAGCGAGGACTCGCCCTTCATTCTTGGAAGCGGCACAGAGATCATCCTCGAAGCCGAAGTCAGCAACGAGGGCGAGACGGCGTACCTGAGCGTCCTCAAGGTTGACCTGCCTCCGTCCGTGGTGCCCCTCAACCTTCCCTTCGCCTGCAGCTACGCCGTCAGTAGTGCCCCCAAAGCGCAGAGTCTGAAGGAGGAAGGCGTGGTCACTTGCTCCCTCAAGAGTCCCTTGGAAGCTGGAGAACGGGTGAGTACTGAAAAAAAAAAAAAAAAAAAAAAAAAAAAAAAAAAAAAAAAAAAAAAAATAAAAATAATAAAATTAAAAAAAATAAAAAAAAATATAATAATAATAATAATAATAATAATAATAATAATAAAAAAATATAATAAGATAAATAAATAAAATAAAATAGAATAAATAAATAAATAAATGAAATAAAAATAAATAAAAAATAAGTAAATTAAATAAAAATAAATAAATAAAATAAAATAATAATAATATACCATTGCAGACACATGGTCCTTTGCACTTGTCTGTATATCTTTTCTATCTTTTTATTATTATTTCTTTTTATTTCTCATTTCTGTCTACCTGCTTTCACTTGTATACTTACGCCGTCTAACCTTCACGTGAATCCACAGTAATTGAACCAATGGGAACACTGTTGATCCTTTTCTTTAAATCCCATTTTCTTTCTACAGGATCACGTTACCATTGTCCTCCAGGAGGCGGGCGTGGCTAGCGGAACAGAGTCCTTATCCTTCGTCATGGGCGTGGGCGTGAAGGGAGGAGAAGAGGAACTGGCAACTCTCACTCTGCCTCTCAGAACTCTTGTTGATGTCACAGTGTAAGGAGTCTCCCTCAGTATAACGAAGATAAACAAATGTGGTATAACGGATTGCAAGGTGTGATAATATCAGATTGGCTCCACCCACTTTCTGCGATCTTGGCCTGTGATTGGTTGCGATGTGGGTATTGCCATATTACCCAGTCATAAGAACCCGAGAGACAGACGTCAAAGAGAATCATCTCCTTGTTGCCCATCTTCAAAGTCCGTCAACACCCTGGCTTCCACGTGGGGGTGCAGCCCCGTGGGGCTGGTACTTGGTCCCCGGACCGGACCTCTATCAACTCTGCATTTCCTCCACCTTTCCTTAAAAAACGTTGACAACCGGCGACTGATCACGTCGTCACAAAGAAACACCCCCACCCTAATACAACACTGACGAGTTCAATGTTTCATGCCAGAGAGATCTATGGGAGGGCGGGGACCGTTGCCAGCCACTGTGGGGCTGCGGGTTTTTGGTTATTGAAGCTATGGTGAACAGTTATTGTTATTATCACGCAAGACTGGTGGGTGAGGATGGTTCTGTGCTTTATTCTATATTTCTATAACTATTTTTTATTCGTTATTATTATCTTATTTATTGTTATTTCTATTTTTTGCCTGTTTTACTTACTCTTTTTAGTTATGTTATTATTATTATCATTTTTCTTTATTGAATAGACCTTTCCTGATATATATATATATATATATATATATATATATATATATATATATATATATATATATATAGATATATATATATATATATATATATATATATATATATATATTTTTTTTTTCACTTTCTCTGGTCGGCAGGTATCCTTCGGGCGAGGAGTCGGCGACGTACGATTTGTCAGAAGCTTCCGAGGTGAACATGACAGCGGCTTTCCAGGTGAGATCGAGTTCGAGTCTAGGTCCAATTCTATTTTCTTTATTTTTTCATAGGTGGAGGGGAGTGGAGTGTGATAGGGATGGAATGGGTGGGAGTGGTTTTTGTGCCTTTGTTTTTTTGGCTACCTCCCTTATAAGGGGAAAAAAGCCTTGGGTATATGTATGTATGTACTTTTCATTGGAGTTACCTAAGAATACACATAAAACTGGAGTTTCCTAAGTGACACTCGTTCCCTCCCGTGGGCAAAAAATAAAATAAAATAAAATAAAATAAGATAAAATACAATAAAATAAAAATAGAATAAAAAATAAAGAAAAAATTATGATAAAAATAAGAGAAAGTAAAATGAAAATATTTCAGGTTGTCAACGTCGGGACGAGTCCCCTTGGACGAGCTGTTCTGGAAGTCCAGGTTCCAGTACTTCTTGGGCAGAAGCGGTTCGCACGGATCGAATCTTTTCGGGTAAGGTCGTGTGTACACACTACACACACACGTATACACACACTACACACACAATAACTGTGATGTTACAGATACATTTAATTATAAAACGTATGCATAACATGAATAGCCTCATAACCATATGCGCAACTCATATATTAGAAAAATAGATAAAGACACATCACAACGCATCCTAGAGTATGAGTCTAAGTAGACAAAGTCTTTAGTTCAGACTCGAAGGCGACATGACGTCACTCGTAGGCTCCGCCCACCTGCGCGAGGACCGACTCCGGATGGTAAATTCACGTTCACACAATAAAGACAAATTAAAATCTTTCACTCCCCCCTAAAAGAAAAGAAAAAAAGTATATATATATATATACTGTATATATATATATATATATATATATATATATTATATATATATATTTACGAACATCGATTTACAAAAATAAAATAGAATGTGCCGTACACGTCAGAGTAATATCTTTTTCTATGGAGTTGCCCCAAATAGTTAAAACGACACGGGCCATTTACTTTGTGAAAATAAATTTTTGGTCAAACCCCAATGCATATGCCCATGAAAACTTAACATATAGCGAATGTAATTCAAAATAAAACCGAATTGGGAGCGTTTGAAAATTATTTTGCTCCTACTGGTATTCTCTTCAATGCATACTATTGAAACATGCAATTATTCTAGTGTTCAAATTAAGAATCATTCCAACATATACTGGTTTGAGTTCCCGAGAACCAAATTTGTATAGACCTGACCTGACTTAACCTAAGACTCGTGGAACGCGTGCTACATTGAAAAAATGTGTTGGTGCGATATTACTGAATTTATGTGAGATTAAAAAAAAATAAAATAAAAAAATAACCTGATTCTGAATCGTTTCGAGAATTCTATCGTGTGGTACCTTACAACGATCCAAAGTTTTGAATCCGTTTCAATTTCCTTCATATACCTCCAGTGTGAACATCACATTAACACACATACACACACACACACACACACACACACACAGATAGATAGAGAGACTTTTCTTTTTCATACCAGATATTTTTTCCTTTATATTTCAACCTCCGCATCCTCCAAAATCCCCTTTCCGCAGGCCACGACGGGGGGAATGGACAACTGGTGCTCCTTGGGGGCCAAGAACGAGACCCTCCTGCAGGGGACATCGAGGATGAGGTTCCAGCGTCTCGAGGAGGACGGGTCGTTGCCGTCAGTGCCTGTACAGGAGGATCAGTTCTCTCGCGTCTACGAAGACGTAAAGGAACTCAAGTGCGGAAACGAGGACGACAGTGAAGTGGAGTGTGACGTAATCACGTGTCAAGTAGGACCTGTGGGAACGAAGGCAGCCGAGGCCTCTCTCTTGACAGTCCTCCTCAAGGTCAACGTTTCTGTATTGCAAGGTGGGTTGGTCATACTGTATATACAGTAGACTATGATCTTTGCCCAAGGTCTATGTATGCGTGCACAGCTATGTTGGGTGTTCGGGATAAATTTGACACTTTTTCGGAAAGGAAAGTAAAACGTCATATATTGGCCAAAAATTGATGTATTCTCAAAATTCAAAGTGCATCTCTTAGAGGATCTTTTGCCAAATACAGCTCACTCAAAGAAGCCGCCCTAAGCCTCCACCACGGCCTCCAGGATGGACCTGAACCTGCAGCACGCTGCCTTCACGGCGTCCTTCGAGAGATGTCTGAACACCAGTTTGATCCTGGCAATCTTGGTGTTGCAGGCGGTACGATTGGTGTCTTTTTCAACTGCGCCCCACACATAATAGTCCATGGGGTTGCAATCAGGCGAGCTGGGGGGCCGTATAAGTTCTCAGACAGACACTTCTGGGTTTTCCCGGAGGTGTGACACGGAGCTGAGTCCTGCTGCCACACGTATGGTCTTCCCGCAGCCACCCTCTCCACCCAGTGCTTGACAACAGTGGACAACAACTCAATATAGCCATCTGAAGTGAGTCTGAGTCCCTCTTCAAAGATGTGGGGCGGCATGACGTGGCCTTCGCTGGAAACACACCCAAAGACCATCACAGTTTGAGGGAACTTGGTCTTCATGAAGCGCGGGACTTCGTACGGACTGTAGGCTAACTACCCGTTGTTCTGCACGTTGTGCAACTGGTCCTGGCAGAAGTTCTTCTCGTCTGAGAAGAACTAGAGCATTCCCGGCTCGACTGGGTGTTTGACCTTGTTGAGGAGTTTCTTGGCTTTCGTAAGGCGGTTCTCTTGGGCCTTGGCGGTGAGTAGTTGGCCCTTGCGCCTAACGTATGAGGAGTAGTGAAGATCCTCGTCCAGCGCTTCTTCATAGTCGCCACTCCGACGCCTATCTTTTTCGCCGAGGTCCACATTGCTTTGTCTAGATCTTGCCGCACCTTTTCTTTGCAGCTTCTCGACGAATTTCGTTGTGCGGACAGAATCAGAACGTCTGCTATGATTCTTCCTGCTAGCCACTGCTTCCACATCTCCGTCACTATTCTCCAGCTCACATCTCACGGCCTTCACGGTATTCAAGGAGCACCGAGCTACAGCTATATTTTCCGGGTTTTTTAATCCGGCGCGAATCATCATGATACAGGCCACTCCCTTCCAATATTCCGGTGCTTTCCAGTCGTCCATACTCTCTAGCTCTCACACCCACCAATAGTACACAGAATCAGCTATCCGTTGGACTTTAACGCTATTAAATCTTTCAAATGGTTTTGAAATGACAGACGAAAAAAAAAAGATAAAATTTATCCCCATCACCCTTCTCGTGTGCGTATGCTCTTGTATGGACTTTGAGTTCAAGTCCGAGTCAGTTTATTATTATTATTGTTGTTGTTTCTTTTTATCTTTATTGTTATTTTCATCTTTATTATTGTTGCTTCTGACCCAAGGCAGTGGGCTAGATGCAGTGATGACCCGTCATCCAGGAGGAGCCAAGATACGAGGGAGGGAAGAGGGTGGAGGGGAGTGGAATATGTATTGGATGGAATGGGTGGGAGTGAATTCTATGCCTTTGTTTTTTGGCTACCTCCCTTGTAAGGTGGAAATAGCTATTGGCGTTTGTATATATGTATTTATGATGCATGTATGTACTCTATGCTATCTCCCTTGTTAGGTTGAAAAACCCTTGGTATATGGAGAGATTATCATTACTATATCTATTTATTCATTTATCTATGTATTTTTGTCTGCCATCGATTGCCTTTCTTGGGCAGAATCCACAGACGTCTTCAACCAGAGCTACGTCATCCACTTCCGGGGCGCCGTGACGTCACTTCCGGACCTTCCTGCCAATGTCCATCAACCAGAGGGACACAAGTACGTCCCTCCCTTAAATTTATAACATATAATAGATACTAAAATAAAAATGATAAATTCTAGATAAACAACAAATGAAAAATAATAAAGAATAGATAGTAAATAATAAATTAGAAATATTAGATAATAAATAATAAGTGATAAATAATAAATAATAAACAATAGATAACAGACAATGAAAAAACAAGTAATAAGTAATAAATAATAATAAAAAAATAAATATCAAATTATTAGAAATAAATAACAAATAATAAGTAATGAATGGTAAATCTTATAATAAGAGATGACAAATAATAAAGAATATATCATAAGTATCAATTTGACCCAGGGCAATGGGCGAGATGCAGGGATGACCCGTCATCCAGGAGGTGCCAAGATAAGAGGGAGGGAAGAGGATGGAAGGGAGTGGAGTATGTAGGGGATGGAATGGGAGGGAGTGGTTTTTATGTCTTTGTTTTTTGGCTACCTCCCTTATAAGGGGGAAAAAAGCCTTTGGTATATGTATGTATGTATTACAAAATAATCAGGTCCCTCTCTGCCCCTCCGACAGACCTGATTCAGGGGTCGTCTCGTCTCTGCTGATGCCCAGGGGCTCCACCCTGCCCCCCCTGGTCGCCCCCGCCGCCCCCTGGTGGGTCTACCTCCTCGCAGTCCTCGGCGGGGTCCTCCTCCTCGTGGCCATCGCAGGGGCGCTCTACAAGGTGAGCCAGGGGAAGGGGAAGGGGAAGGGGAAGGGAAAGGGAGGGATGGGAAGAGAAGGGAAGGGATGGGAAAGGAAGGGAAGGGAAGGGACTAAGGTGGAGTAGAGGGAAAGGAGAGGGGATGGAAGGTAAAGGTAAGAGAAGGAAGGGGAAGGGGAAGGGGAGGAAGGGAAGAGAGAGGGAAGGGAGGGGGAGGGATGGGAAGAGAAGGGAAAGGAAGGAAAGGGATGGGATGGGAAAGGAAAGGAAGGGAAGGTACTAAGGTGGAGGGGAGGGAAGGGAATGGGGAGGGAAAGGGGAGGGGATAGAATGTAAAGGTAAGAGAAGGGGAAGGGAAGGGAAGAGGGAAGGGGAAGGGAAGAGAGGGATGGGAAGAGAAGGGAAAGGAAGGAAAGGGATGGGAAAGGAAAGGAAGGGAAATGACTAAGGTGGAGGGAAGGGAAGGGAATGGGGAGGGAAAGGGGAGGGGATGGAAGGTAGAGGTAAGAGAAGGGGAGGGTAAGGGAAAGAAAGAAAGGGAAGGAAAAGGAAGGGGACGAAAAGGAAAAGTTGTGAAGGGAGGAGATGTAGACAGAGGCAGGGATGGGAGGGAGGAAAATAGAAGGGACGGGAAGGGAAGGGAAGGGAAGGGAGGGGAAGGGAAGGAAAGGGGAGGGCGGAGGTAAAGAAAGGAGGGGAAGAGGAGGAAAGAGGGGAGGACAAACATGGGAAAAGAAATAAACGAAGCGAAGAGAGAAGGTGAGGGGGTGAAAGAGAGTAGCAGAGGAGGAAGAAGAGGCAAAGGAAGAGGAAGAGGAAGAGGCGGATTAGTAAATATGAATGACTGTATGTAAATAAAGTCACATAAGTCTATTCTTTAGTGCAACGTTTACTGATATGAAAAAGCTAAGAAAAGACATCTACAATCTTTTTTTCAGATTGGGTTCTTCACTCGAAAGACGCCCCCTGAAGAACTGGCTGAGGGAGGCGCTGCAGGTGGGACGGAGGAGTCTGGAGAGGAGGAGGAGGATGCGGAAGAAGAAAAAGAGGAGGAGGAAGAGGAGGAGGAGGAGGAGGCGGGTGAGTCGATGCCGTTGAACAAAGTGGGTCAAACCAACATGGAGTCGCCTTAGTTTATGTTATGTGTATTATATGTGTACATATATTTTGTTATAATAAAGATTTGATTATTATTTTTTTCTTTATTGCAAAATTGGTTTCTTATCATTTATGCTTTTACCTCGTCTTCGTACAATTGTAGATTTATAAACACATACACAAATATATATATATTATATATATATATATATATATATATATATATATATATATATATATATATATATATACACATACATATATATATATACACACACTTGCGCGTGCTCACACACACACACACACACACACACACACACACACACACACACACACACACACACACATGCATACACACTATATACATATGCGCATGTAATATATACGCACATACATACGCACATGTACACATACATATGCACAAACACATCTGTATACTCACGTGTACACACAAGAACACTCCCACACGTGCACACACACATCCAAAAGGATCCACATGCTCACCAGAGGCTCACCAGAGGCGACTCACCACTATTCACTGACTCGGTTATGCGTTCTGGCTTCTGGCGCCAAGCGATTTCATTCAACCGTGAGAGGCCCCTTCCAGGATCGGAAAAAAAAGGATCGAAGGGAATTTTGAAAAAAAGAAGAAGAAAAAAAAAGGATCGAAGGGGATTTTGAAAAAAAAAAAAGGGACGGGGGGGGGGTGATTTTGAAAATAATAATGACCGGGGGAGAATTTTGAAAAAAAAGAAGAAGAAAAAGAAAAGTTGCAATTGGATCGGTGATCTATTCAACTTCAATTTCTGTGACTCTTCGTCTACTTCAACCATATCTAAATCAATTAAAATGGACGAAGCTTGAAGTCAGTCTAGAAACGCAAAGTTCTAAGTTTCAATAAACTAAAAGATTGAGAAGAGCTTATTCAAAACGAAGATTAACATAAATTTTGTGAAAAAAAAAAACGATGCACATCAATATCAAAGACATCTTCGGATGATATTTAATCTTTTATCAGAAATATAAAAAGATGAAATGCGGGTGAGTAAATACATGAATATATAAATAGACGATTAGATAAATAAACAAATACATGAATAATTAATCAAAGACTAATTGAGATTGAAGTCGTTACGAAGAGTTGCCAACAAGTGAAATAAATAATTATTGAATAAAAAAATAAGTAAATATGAACAAACAAACAAATGAATGAATACAATGAAAATATTGCTAAACAAATACATAGAAAATTAAGGAAATGAATAGATAAACTGAATGAGCTCCAATAATGCTAGACGAAACAAGAAATGTGCCGATCATAAACGGCCAATTTCACTGTTCACACAAGATGGCCTAGAAGAAGAAGAAGAAGAAGAAGAAGAGAAGAAAAGAAGAAGAAGAAAAGAAGAAGAAAAGAAGAAGAAAAGAAAAAAGAAGGAAGAAGAAAAAAGTATAAAAAGTAGAAGTATTCTGAAACATAAGTGCCCGTGGCAAATATGATAATAAATACATATACATATATATAAACAAATCAGTTAATGAATAAGCAAATAAAAACGTGAAAACTAAAGAAGTCAAAGGGAGACTTACGTGTCATCCGTTTACAATGTGGGATAGAATATCGTTTACACACATCTGAAGGGAATCAAGGAGGATCCAATCGTCGATAGACCGATGTCTCTTAACATAAAAATATAAACAGAAATAACGTCTGAAAAGCGTCAGACAAAATAACCTAATTAAGAGAGAGATAACTTCTTTTTAAGTTTAAACGTTTTGTGACATTTATATCTACACAACACAAGAGAACCGAATGAGTGGATTCACATATACTCTGACCTTGCAAAAGCCTTTGATGAAGTGCCACGTAATAGGCAACTACGAAAACTGAAAAGAGGATAGACGAAGAAACAATAAGACGTAGAATCGGTTTGAACTCAGATCAATATGTATATATATCACACAATCGGTTAATTTGATATATTGTTTGTTTACCTAATTTGTTTTAATTGGGTGTTAGTTTATTTCCTTATTTTTCCTGCGTCAGTCCTTGTTGTGCACCTAAAGGTCTCCTGTCACTCCTAAGGACCAAAGTCACGTCGTATTCTTTTACGACAAGAGACTAATCATCCACCCCCTCAAAAGGAAGAAGAAGAAAAAAAAAAGTAGTATCACTTTTAATTTCCACGATTCAATTTCTTCGGTGCGACGTTTTCTCCAAGGATAGATTTGTAGCCGTATTGTAACCCTAGTTGTAACAAATTACTTGAGTGTATGAAAAATCTCACTGGAAGGATGAACAAAAAGAAGAATAAATCCAGAATCTATGATGAAGATCGGTAGTGCCCCAAGAATCCGTAATGACAAGAGCCATTTTTGCAAACAGAAAAGATCTACCAGAAGGACTAAACTTCAACATAACTTCATTGTAACAATAAACTTCAATAACTTGAGAACAGCGTCAAATTACAAAGGCGGGTAGCAAATGAGATTTCAACCGAAACATTTGCAGATTTACACCCAAATCTTATGGTGAGGTGCTCACGCCAGGGGGCGCTCAGTGGTTGCGGCCGAAGCTGTCACATTTACCCTATTATGCGCTTGGACTGATGGGGGAGTGTAGCAGTCACTACTGGGAATCGGGTAGGAGTGCGGGATTCGAGCCCACAACTAAGCGAATGCGAGGCCAGCACGCTACCGAATACACCACCAACTCGCTGAGATTCATGACTGGATAAAAAAAAAAAAAAAATGGCGAGAAGAATTAAATATTGAAAAAAATAACAAGAAAGCAGCATTGTATTGACTAGAAGAAGAGCTATATGAGAGAGTCGAAAAGGAAGGCTTATGCATAACATCGAACAAGAACATCGATCTGAGAAAACATATAACCTGGGAGAAGAGAAAACAATCATAATTGAAATACAGAAATACCAGAAAAGAGTGAACGTACAAATACAGAATTACACACATTCAGCCATATTATACGTTGACAACCAATTCATTTAACATCTAGAAAGAACACACTTGTATTCTCTCTCTTCCAAAATACACGCACAAAGATACACACACACATACACACACGACTCGGTGGCGCGGTTGGCAGAGTCCCCGGCTGTCACTACGGCGGTCCGAGTTCGAATCCTACCCAGGGCTGAAATAATTTCAGTATCGCTGCGCTTCGAGTCGTTACTCCAACTCTCGTGGGCGGGGAGTTGGGTGTGTGTGTGTGTAAGGTCACAGCATTACCCATTGATCGGTCATATGAGCTCTGAGCTCTCTTCCGGGAGGGAAATAGCTGTCGATCACGAGTCCATTAACACGTGATGCAAGACCATGGTGAATTACACACACACACACACACACACACACACACACACGGAAACACAAACAAACGCAATCCTGCAAAAGGATGACATGGATCCAGAACACACAGATATTATAAGCGAAATGAGTGGATGAATTTGATTAAAATAAATAGGTGTTGCCTATCATGAGAGTCAATGTATTGTGTAGAATTCAACCAAGTAGACACACACGAGGACAAATACGACTATACGCTTCCACGGCGGTTGAGTGACACCGTAAAAGACAAATGAAAAAAGGACTCATCATCTCGTTTATAAATAAATGTTTGCCTGATGATAAATTATTTATTTTCTTATTACATATAATTAAAAGAATTACGAGACGATGATAGATTATTTATATTATTATTACTTCAGATAATTCAAAGAATTACGCCCCGGTTCAATTTTGTTTAGTATCGATAAAAGTGGGTTGGTTGGAGAGTACTGGCAACCAGGTTTGCAATACTGACCCCCCATTGGTCAACCGGCCGTCTATACACCATGATTGTGAACTTCACCGACAAATCTCTCTCCCGGGGGAAGGTGAAGAGATGGGCATCGGTG
>NC_134790.1:15737151-15764651 GCF_046742065.1 Oratosquilla oratoria
GTTAGTTTGTTGTATCCGGAAGTGTGTATATGGCGTTCACACAATTAAAACCTTTCTTCTGTGCCAGGTGCCACTTTCTCTTCCATTCGTACCGGTGCCAAGCTATCTAATTTTTGTTAAACCTTATCAGAAGACAGTTGTCTTACGTGACGAAAAGGAACGTAAGGAATTGTAATAAATGATGAAGAATACAAGAAGTTCTCAATAGTAATTGAAGAAAAAAAAATAGAATTAATAAATAGATAGATAAATTTAATGAAATAGAAAAAAAAGTGAAAGAAGAGATTTGGTTGGATCCTAAAGGGGAAAATGAAATTAGAATGAATAAACAGAAAATGAAATATAATAATGATACAAAATAGAATAAAATAATATAAAAACACATGAAAATAAGATCAATAAAATTGAATAAAATCAGATCATATTGAAAACAAACTAAACTAAAACAAGATCAAAATAAAACAAAGTATATGAAAAAAAAACATACTGAAAACAAACCAAACTAAAGAAATAGAATACATACATACATATACCAAAGGCTTTTTCCCCCTACATGGGGGGTAGCCAAAAAGAAAAAGGCATAGAAATAAAACAGAAAAACAAAAACAAAACTCACTTCAGCATTAATATCAAACAAGCTCACTAACAGTCCCGTTATCACGAGGAACCTCACTTGGACGTGAGTACCAAGTGAGACCATGATAACGCTCTCATCTCACGACGATCTCACAGCTGGAGCGCTCGTCTCCATCGCCTATCGACCTCGTCATCTCGACCAGCTCGTACTCGACCAAGAAAATCGTTAAGACTCTAAGACACTCGACGTTGAGAAAAAAAACGTCTCTCACCCCAGATCACATCGTGAGATCGCCCTCGAGTGGCTCCTTCAAGGAGGAGGTCCTCCTCCTGTCGGGCACCATGCGAGAGGGTCAGAAACTTCCTCCTTGAAGCCAGCTGGGTCTTCGTTTTTTTTTCTTCTTCTTCTTCTTCTTTCTTCTTCCTTCACTTCTTTCTTTCTTTCTTTTTTCCCTTTCTTCATTCCTTCTTTTTTCTTTTCGTATTTCTTTCCTTATTTCTTTTTTCCTTCCTTCCCTTCCTTCTTTCCTTCTTTCTTTCCTTCCTTCTTTGTTTTTTCTTCTTCTTTGACTTTTGTTTTCTAATCGGTTGGTGAAGTCTGTTTCTTATTTTTTATATTCATTTATTAATTCATCTATTAATAAACTATTTTGGTACTTACTTGTATATTTATTTAGTTCTATTTATTCATCCATTTGTTTACTTATCTATGTTTATAAATTTTCATAATTTATATCTATTTGTTTATTATTGAATATATTTGTATAATTATTAATATATATACTTATTCATTCATTTACTTATCTATTAAGCTATTTCCTATCTATTATATACATACATTATATATATATATATATATATATATACATATATATATATATATACATATGTATACATATATATATATACATATATATATATATATATATACACATAAATATATAGATAATATATATATATATATATATATATATATACATAAATATATACATATATATATATATATATATATATATATATACATATATATACATATATATTTATATATATATTTATATAGACACATAAATAAACAAAAGACAAATAGAATAGACAATAAATGAAGAGAAATGCTTTGCAAAACAAAAACTAATTACAAACTCGGCGCTTGAGTCCTGACAACTTGTTAAGTAAAACAAATAGATACTAACTAAACAAATCACCTATCAGTTGAAGAAGACAAGGCCTTCAGAACAAAATGTAGTAACGAGACACACCCACAAATTCCTCTTACGTACCAGTTGCCACTTTTCCTTTCATTTAATTGTCGTCAGACTATTTCATTTAACTTATTGGTAACCCTTCCCCACTTTGGTAACACACGGAATCTGGTGTTATCTAACATTAATATATAATAATGATAACATCTAATATTAGCTCCTTCCTTACCGGATGGTACATTTTCCTTTATTCCATATGCCGCCAGGCGATTTTATTCGTCTCCATGGCAACTCATACCAACCCCCCATGGCATATCATACCAACCCCCATGTCATACCATACCAACCCCCATACCAACCCTCCTTGATAGCAAAAGAATTATTTCATATGCATGTTCTAAAATACTTAACTCAAGTATTCTAGTTTATGGGGAGGTCTTTATTCTAGCCACAGATATCTTGGTGTAAGAACACCATCAGCTTTCACCACTACTTTCACCACTAGACACCACGTCACTAACACCACCAGGTACCACGTGGTTTGTTTGCCTCAATAGCCTGGTGATACAGGAACGGTTATCATCATTTTCATCATCATTAGTTGTCATCTGAGCCATCACCAATGTTGTTCCTATGCACCATTCGCTCCTGGTGTGCTCAAACTAACACCATTAATTTCACCAGCAGATTTGTACTATTCTTTGACGCAGTGGTATGTTTTTAAGAGTTTGTTCTGGTTAGTGTCTGACTATTCCGTTGTAATGCGGTTAATTACTTTCACCACTAACACTAACAATAGCACAACCGCTTGCACCAATAGTATGATGGCTAGCACCACAAGCACCAAGACTCGCGAGGTCAAAAGAGGCCTCGCGTTGACAAAGAGCGAGGCCCAACAAAGGTACACAAAGAGCCGTCAAAGGTTTGCTTCTTGCATCAGAGGGTGACATCAACGATAAGATCAGCCCTACTCCTGTATCCATACGCAACATTAATGGATTGCCCGCCGCCCCGTTGATGCATGCAAACGCCATCGGCGAGTTGTCGCCGCTTCGAGAGCTCAATGACTTCTGGTGCCCTTCTACGAGGCGCCAATAGATCATATTCTTCAAGAGGACGAGTAAACGTTGCGTGCAGGGTTTTGTGAATTCGGACACGGGGAAACTCGATGAGGGGGCTCGAGGGAGGAATAACCACTGCGTATGGGCGTGTTGGCAAGATGCGGCGACCTCCAGCAGGGGCCCAGGGCAAGCATTGATGTGCTAATGGGCGTCGGACAGGTCCCGATCGCATCGCGGGGCCGATCACAAAAGGGTCTTCAAGTTCCCTCCCTCGGCTCCGCGCAGCACCTGTTCCTCTGTCTGGAGACGCGAAGTCTGGATAGACCCGTAGACCCGTTCTGTATCTCAACGGCAACCTGAACACCTGATGGACACCCTGGAGACGACCCTGGACATCCAAGGATAGTAATAAATCTGTTACAGCGTACATTTCAGTTATGACTATCCGTTTGATAGTTTGAATAGGCTCACGATTAAGAAAAATGTAATGGTCTCTCTTGATTTTACAGTCGTTGTCGGACATTATCAATAGAGATGTTGGTACTAATAACAACAAGACAAACGCTTTTTATCGCTATCATCATTATCCCTAGTGTAGGTACTGTTTTTAACATTCTTACATCTGATCACACACACACACACACACACACACACACACACACACACACACACACACACACACACACACACACACACACACAAATATATATATATATATATATATATATATATATATATATATATATATATATATATATATATATATATAACCAATAAATACTTTCTTGTATTATATCCAGAAAAATGAAAATACACATGTTGTGTTTATACACATGCAAGAAAAAGACACACGGATTGAAAAAGGCCTGTATACGTAGATTACAATGTTGTAATGAGAATACATCCCTCATTCCTCCGTGTACCTCGTGTCCACAATTGGCAGCAGCACCTTTGTCTTTTCGCTAATCTGTCTGAGGATGTAATACACGAATATAAGCAATGTCTTCACGTTTCTATTCCTCTGTGGGAACTCTACTTAAGCGCGCGCGCGCACGTACACACACACACACACACACACACACACACAAACACACACACACACACATTTATATACATAATACAAACACACATACATATATACATTCACAGATACATATACAGTATATATACATACATAAATAGATACATACACACACACAGACACATAGAGTTCCCGGATGCCAACACGGATGTCCTGGTTCGAATCCCGCCCAGGGCTGAAATAATTCCAGTATCGCTGTGCTGCGGGTTGTTACTTCAACTCGTGGGCGGGGAGTTGGGTGTGTGTGTGCGTGCAAGGTCACATCATTAACCACAGATCGATCATACGAGCTCTGAGCTCTCATCCGGGAGGGAAATAGCTGTCGATCACGAGTTCAACACGTGATCCAAGACCATGGTAAATCACACACACACACATTCTGTCCAATGCCAAGCGATTCTTTTCGTCTGTGTAATAGATCCCTGATAGCAAAGGAATTTGAACTATTTCGGTCAACGGTGTTATTGAGATAAGGATCATGTATGATAGTTCCTTCCACAGGAAATCACTGATATAGTAAACTAGAATTTTTGGAGCAAAAATCGGTTAAATATATATATATATATATGTATATATATATATATTTATATATATACATATATAAAACACAAGAGACATTTTCTTATATCTTTGTATATTTTCGAAATGTTTTTCCTTTCAGAATACTTGAGATTTTTTTTAGATTTTTGATAGACTCCTCTTCGGTATACAAATGAATGAAATTAGCCCCTTCCACACCGAGTGGTACTCAACCCTTTACTACTGCTGTCGCCAGGCGATTTTATTCGATTTTGCGTGGCCTTTGTTCCATACCGAAGAGAGCCCAACACAATTCACTTCACCGCTATCTGTGCTCTTCTAGTTGTCTCAAGGGCTTCCTCGTCTTCGGCGTCTTGACCTTAACATCTTGTCCATGATTCAAGGATTCATGGCTTCTTCAGTAGTTCAGCTGATCCACTTCTTCGGCCAGATCACCGACTTCATTTTCGCCTTCGGCGTGGGACTCTTCAACAGGTATTCAGGAAGATCAGCCACAATGGAAGAGACTTCTCCTCCTCTTCACAGCAGTGAGAAAGACCACGGCGATGAGGAGCTCGAAGTCTGGAGCGATGCTCTTCAGGACTTCGTGGACGATGACACCCCAGAAGAGGACGCTGGGTGTTCCTGCCGCAGATTCCAGCTGGAAAACGAGCTCCTGAGAAAGAAACTGAAAGAGCAAATGCTAAAGACGGCCGAGCTCAGGACAATCGTCGAAGAGCTAAAAATTTCAAGGGCTTTTAGAGGACCTCCAACATCGAAGCTTCAAAATAAACCTTCGTCCAAGGTTCCTCTCCGGAAGACCTGTCTACGCCAGGAAGACAGGTCTCAGGGCGTCGCTGGAGAGAATCTCCAGCATGAACTTCGAAAGAGCCAAGCTGCTTTGGGAGCAGCTCTTCGTAGAAATTATTACTACGCCCTTTCGCTGAGCAGTATCGAGTGAAGAGCCACGCCTTCAGTCGCGTGCAACTGCTGCCAGTTATTTGTTGTCCATCGTCACAAGGTGAGTGTGCATTCTTACTTCATCAAACAAGACTTTCCTGGTTACTTTGCGAGGAGTATTGTCAAAGAAGTCTTCACTTTCTTTCCTGTTATCGGACCTGTGCCTGGGAGCTCTCGAAGTCGTTTTTGCCCTTTTGATGACGACCACTTTTTTTGGATATTATCTTATCCACTGTCTCTGAAATATATGGTGCCTGAAGCCCTTTTGGAAATTGGAAATGTTTCCCTTATTTTCCGTTCTAACTATTTTTCATTTCGGAAACAAAGTGTCTCTTTCTTTCTCTATCTCGCACTGCTTTTAGACTCCAGTTCAACAGCATTCCATAGAATGAAGACATTCTCTCAGGCATGACATTGACAGCGTCTTTTTTCATGAAGAGCTCGTCGTCAAAGTAAGGATTTATTTGAGGTCCACATAACTCGATCAACTTCAAACACCACCATTAATTGTTTGTGACCTACCAGGGGGCAACCCCTCAGCTGAATAAAATCGCCTGGCGTCACACAAGGTAATAAAAATTTGCATTGCTCGAAATAGGGCCGGTGCCAGGAATTGAGAGACTGTATGGGGTGGCCATTGAAAAACGCATTAAGTATGTTATTTATAAAGCACTAGAAAAAAACAAAAACATGCGGTCGCTTCGAAAGCAGAATCAAGACTGACTGACTGACTTCGACGCCAAGCCACGCCACCAAGATCAGACTTGGCGGTAAAAACATACACGCTTAATACGAACACTTGGTTCTCACAATAATACATTAAATATACAATAATAAATAAACAATATTACAAATACGTATGTACAACACACAAGTAATATTCAATGCCACCATTAAAAGACCCAGTTAGAAAATTATCAGATAGCGGGGCCTTCACAAAAGTTCGAGATTGATGTTTTATGTTTGCGTAGTGTGCCAACCCTAGACAAAAAACATATAGTACATACTGAAAGACAATATGAAAGTTTTTATTTTCTAATACAGGTTAAGCCTTTATAGACATCATGTTTATTGATTGATTGATTTATTTATTTTGTTTTTTTTGCAAAAAAATAAAAAAGTCATATCTGCCCGTATCCGCCGGAAGTGACTCAAGGGTAGTGATAAAAAAAAAAGAAAAAAAAAGAAAAGCTTTTTTATCGAAGTTAAAAAGATATATTTTTTATGTTGTTTTTTTTACACTGCCAAAGTTGCTCAGATTGTATAAAAACAGGTGTAAGTACTTGATTCATCCCTCCACATATGTGTACCTATCTTCAGACACTATAAAAATAATCATAAGTAATTGACTTTTTTGTCAGATGCTCCAACAAGTGTAGATGCTGTATATGGGCCAGTATGGCAACCTTACAAAATCTAAATAAGTATAAAGCTATTTGCCAATATATTGTGTCTGCATACACCAGCAATATCATCAACCTGAAAGCAAACAAGCATTGATCAGTCTATGTGCCTTTATACAATATAGCCATGTGCTGTACATGTGTTTAATGGACATGGTCTCCTCCATGTATATCCATCATAGTCTCCTAAAATCCACTCTAGTCTTAGCACAATCTTCAGGGATCGGAAACTACAAATTTTCCTTACTGCATCAGTATGTGTGAGCAAAATTTGACGCCGCCCGAAGGGATTTCGCCCCGTCCCCTCATTTTATGCAATGGGGGGGCCGGAAAGGGGGGTCGCCGATTTAATGAAGCGGCCTTGCTGTGGATGTACTGTGTCTTGCGACACTGCCTCTGACCAAGGGCTGTGGACAAGATGCATGGATGACCCGTCATCCAGGAGGTGCTCAGATAAGAGGGGGGTGGAGGGGTGTGGAGTGTATTCAGGGATGGAATGGGAGGAAATGATTTTATGCCTTTCCCTTGTGGCTACCTTCCTTGTAAGGGGGAAAAACGTTGATATATGTATGTATGTATGTACATCACTCCATGTCATGTGGCTCCTGCCACTCCTCCTCAGGCAGGTGAAATCATGACTCTAAGGCCGGGGCTGGGCAGATCATCAATTAAGTCCTCAGAATATGCTTCAGAATGGTCTGAGTCGTCCGACTCAAGCTGGAAAGTGGGGATGCTGCTTGAAGCAGTAGAATCCCTGCTGATTAATGGCTGTGGTGGCGGATTACTGGCATGAGGTGCATGGCGAGGATATTCATGGGCATCGTCCATATTATTGCCCAGGGCCAAATTTTGCCCAATAAGCACCAACTTGGCAGCTCTGTCGGTGGTCAAATGATTCCTTCTCGCAGAATGTACCAATGCACGTCTGCTAAAGGATTGCTCGACAGATGCACTGGATGGGGGCAGTTGCAGGATGTTTGAGGCAACACGGGACAGCTGAGTTGAGCAACAGATTTCGTTCCACCAACTAGATGCTGATGTCTTATCAACATTACTCCAAACAAATTTGGACCTGTAATCGGCCAACTCAGCTATTACTTGGGTCTCGTCGACTTTTGGCAGTTGTGCAGCAATTTCATAAATGGCCGGCATTGCATCCACCTGAAAATCAACTATGTTTGAGGGGTATGCTGTTTTATTTGATAATCTAGAAACAATTGTAATGTGTTTTATTTTCTTGCCGAGATATTTAAGACATAAAAAAAAAAAAAAAAAACGAATTTTTGGTCACTTTTTTGTTTTGTTTAAAAAAAGTGTTTTTTTTTTTTAGTTGCATCACTGCTCAAGGGTACACGTCCCCTCCGACCCTAACTGGCTGAGTGGTGACGTCACGGTAACGGAGACGACTGATTGGCCGAGAGCGGTGACGTCACGGCAACAGAGACAGCTGATTGGGCAAAATGTGATTTAGCGAAATAAAATTGGGCAAAACGTGATTTGGCGAAATGAAATGGCTTCAAACATAATTTGGTGAAAGCGAAATTAAATTGGGCAAAACGGGATTTGGCAAAATTAAATAGGACAAGACGTAATGTGCCGACATTAATTTTGACAAAACGAGATTTAGCACAAATATTTTTGGCAAAACGTGATTTGCCGAAACGAAACTTGGCAAAACGTGATTTGGTAAAATGAAATTTGGCAATACATGATTTGACGAAATAAAATGGGAAAAATGTAGTTTAAACGAAATGAAATTTGTCAAAACGTAATTTGGTGAAATGAAATTTGACAAGACGTGATATATACTAATAAATCCTGTTGATATCGATCTAAATTGGACCGGAAACCGGAAATCCCTCAAGGGGACACGCCCCCACCCGCGTAGCGGAGTCGGGCGCAGCCTGTTGCTCGTTTCAAAATAAGTTTCAAGTCATTGGTTTTAGTAAAGTAATTTTCTATAGATAGCATCGCCAAATTATTTAGTCTCTCTTGTGAAATTGTTGACCGCAGGTATGTTTTAATCAGTTTTAGTTAAAAAAAAAAAAATCACCCGATGGGACTGTCACGAGCATTGTTTGGTAAATTCTAAAAATAAATAAATAAATGAATAAATAAAATAAATAAAAATAGAAACATTATGAAAAGCTGTAAATCGCCAGTTTACTACCAGGTATTCAAAAAGAGCTTGAGGCTTAACAACACTGAAGGAAAGAAAAGTTTCCAGAGATTCAAATTCTTCAGTCAACAGATAGACATAAACGTCTTTAATTGTTCTCATTTAAATCCGCTTCTAGGTTTGCTGTATATATCCTTATCTTCACCTTTTGTAAGTTTTCAAAGTTTTTTAAAAGTAGAATAATTTTGCATGGCTTTTAAACTGCTTAGATCTAAACTTCAAAGTCTAGCACTAAGATGAAGCACTGAAGTCTGTATGCTTCTTTTGGATCACACATACACAGACCCACGCATGCACACGGATATGCACATACGTACACACACACACACTCAAGTACACACACACGCGCACGTACACACACACGCACACACACAAACTCACACACGTGGCGCAGTGGTTAGAGTTCCCCGCTGCAACTACGGCGGTCCGGGTTCGAATTCCACCCGGGGCTGAAATGATTTCAGTATCGCTGCGCTGCAAGTTGTTACTACAACTCTTGTGGGTGGAGAGTTGGGTGTGTATGTGTGCGTGTAAGGTCACGTTATTACCCATAGATCGGTCATATACGAGCTCTGAGCTTTCTTCCGGGAGGGTAGTAGTTGTCGATCTCGAGTCCAACACGTGATCCAAAGACCATGGTGAATCACACGCGCACACACACACACACACATACACACACACACACACACACACACACACACATTCTGTCCAATGCCAAACGATTCTTTTCGTCTGTAGAGGTACATCCCTGATAGCAAAGGAATCTGAACTATTTCGGTCAGCACTGTCATTGAGATAAGGATCATGTATGACAGTTCCCGCCACAGGGAATCTCTGAAATAATAAACTAAAAATTTTTGGAGCGGAAATCTGTTAAAAAAAATCTACATCACCGGAGGCATTTTCTTATATCTTTGTATATTTTCGAAATGTATTTCCTTTCCGAATACTTGATATATTTTGTCTTTCTTTTTTTAGATTTTTGAAAGAGAGACTTCTCTTTAGTATACAAATAAATAAAATTAACCCCTTCCTTACCGGGTGGTACTCATCCCTTTACTACTGGTGTCGCCAGGCGATTTTATTCGATTTTGTGTGACCTTTGTTCCATACCGAAGAGAGCCCAACACAATTCACTTCACCGCTATCTATGGTCTTCTAGTTGCCTCAAGGGCTTCCTCGTCTTCGGCGTCTTGACCTCAACGACTTGTCCATGATTTAAGGATTCATGGCTTCTTCAGTCATTCAACTGATCCACTTGTTCGCCCAGATCATTGACATCGTTTTCGCCTTCGGCGTGGGAATTTTCAAGAGGTATTCAGGAAGAACAGCCACCATGGAAGAGACTTTCCCTCGTCCTCTTCACGACGCTCAGGAAGAAAACAGCGATGAGGAGCTCGAAGTCTGGAGTGATGCTCTTCAGGACTTCGTGGACGACGACAACCCAGACGAGGACGCTGGGTGCTCCTGTCGCAGACTCCAGCACGAAAACGAAATGCTGAGACAAAAGCTAAAAGAGGAAATGCTCAGGAAGGCGGAGCTCAGGAGCATCGTCGAAGAGCTCAAAATCTCAAGGGCTGCTGGAGGACCATCAACTTCGGGGCTTCGATATGAATCTTCGTCCAAGGCTCCTCTCCGAAAGACCTGTCTACGCCAGGAAGACAGGTCTCAGGGCGTCGCTGGAGAGAATCTTCAGCAAGAACTTCGAAGAACTCAAGCTGCTTTGGGAGCAGCTCTTCGAAGAAATTATTACTACGCCCTTGGCTGAGCAGTATTGAGTGAAGAACCACGCCTTCAGTCGCGTGCCACGGCTGCCAACTTTTTCATTTCCATCGTCACAAGGTGAGTGTAAATCCTTACTTCCTCCGCAAGAATTTCTTGGTTACTTTGCAAGGATTATTACCCAAAAAAGTCTTCACTTTTTTCTTTGCTATAATCGAACTTGTATCTGCGAGCTCTCGAAGTCTTCTTTGCCCTTTTGATGACGACCTCTGCCTTGGATATTTTCTTCCTCGTCTCTGTCTCTGAAATATGTGCCTGAAGCCCTTTTGGAACTTGGAATTTTTTTTCTTATTTTCCGTTCTCACTCTTTTTCATTTCGGAAAAAACGTTTCTGTCCATCTCTATCTATCGCGCACTGCTTTTAGATTCTTCATTTCAACAGCAATCCATAGTATGAAGACATTCTCTCAGACATAACACTGACAGCATTCCTTTTTCACGAAGAGCTCGTCATTGAAGTAAGGTTTTATTTGAGGTCCACAAAACTCGTCCAGCCTTAGACACCACTATTAAGTGTTTGTGACCTACCAGGGGGCCGCCCCTCAGCTGAATAAAATCGCCTGCCGGCAAAGAAGATAAAAGTTTCCAACGTGGGCCAACGAAGAGGGATTGTCGATAAATAACTGAAAGTCTTGCGTCATCGAAACAGGGCCGGTGCCAGAGATTGCGGGGTCTCTGCAATAGTTCGAATTTGATGTTTTATATTCGTGCAATGTGCCAGTCTTAGCCACAAAAGCATTGGTGATTGATATACTAAATACTGAACAATATAAAAGTTTTGATTTTCTAATACAGGTTAAGCCGACTGCAGACGTCATATTTATGCACAGGTCTTTTAGATATTTTTTCTTTAAAATATCAAATGCCAAATAAAAAACGACATTTCATATCTGCCCGTTTCCGCCGGAAGTGACTCAAGGGGACACGTCCCCTCCGGTCCCTGATTGGCTGAGTGGTGACGTCACGGGAACGGAGACGACTGATTGGCCGAGAGTGGTGACGTCAGGGTAACAGAGACTAGATTGGGGAAACGTGATGTGGCGAAATGAAATTGGTCAAAACGTTTTTTGGCGAAATAAAATTGGGCAAAACGTGATTTGGCGAAATGAAATGGGACAACACGTAATTTGTAGAAATCGAAATGAATTTGGGCAAAACGTGATTTGGCAAATTTAATTTTGGCAACACGTGATTTGGCGAAATGAAATTTGGCATAACGTGATTTGGCAAGATGAAATTTGGCAAAACACGATTTGGCGAAGTGAAATGGGGAAAACGTAGTATGACGAAATGAAATTTGTCAAAACGCAATTTGGTGAAATGAAGTTCGTCAACACGTTATATCTATATACTAATAAAATGATTCCTGGTGGTACCGATCTAAATCGGACCGGAAACCGGAAATCCCTCAAGGGGACACGTCCCTTCCCGCGTAGTGGGATCGGGCGCAGCCCGTTGCTTGCTTCAAAATGAAATTAAAGTCATTGGTTTTAGTAATGCCATTTCATATAGACAGTATAACCAAATTGTTTAGTCTCTATTATGAGATTGTTGACTGTGTTTTGATCCGTTTTGTTGGGTAAATCCTCATAATGATAATATTAATAAAATAAAATAAAAAGATTATGAAATGATGTAAATTGATCGTTTACTACCAGGTATTCAAACAAATCTTGAGGCTTAACGACACTGAAGGGAAGAAAAGTTTCCAGATATTAAAATTCTTCAGCCAACAGATAGCCTTCCACATCTTTAATTGTTTCGGTAAATACTCCTCCATCAGTGCTTTCTTTCAGTATAGTCTCAGTTAAATCTGCTTCAAGGTCTGCTGTGTGTTTCCTGATCTCCGCCTTTTGTAAGCTCTGAAAGGTATATAGAAATTCAAATAATCTTATATGGCTTTGAATCTGTTTAAATCTAAAATTTGATGTCTAGCACTAAGCTCATTAGCATGAAGTAGATATTCTAGGGTTTATATGGGGTACCCCTACGGACCAGAGTTACACGTATTTTTTCTGTGATAGAGGCAATCTCTATTCGTAGAGAAATGATGATCCTTTATTATACTGCGACTGTCCCTCCGTTATGTTGTCTCCCCACTCATAATACTGTACTGTACCACTTCTCTTAATGTTCACTTCCTTTTTTTGGCCGAGCCGTGTAGTAGGGGAGAAGAATACTGCCACCGAGTTTTTCCACTTGAGTCATAAAAAGGCAACAAAAATGGGACGGGGATAGAAATAGGCATCCTACTCTCTGTAGCCATAAAGGGGACATTCCTAAACAAAGCAAAGGCATAAGAGGGTCTGGGAGGAGTTTTCCAAAACGTAACCTTAAGGTTTGGGTCTTTTAATGTGTGTGGATGTGGTACAGATGAGAGTAATAGGGAAGAGATAAGTAGTATATTTGTGAGAAGAAAGACAGATGTGTTGGCATTGAGTGAAGCTAAGTTGAGAGGGTGGGGAGAGTTTGAGTTTGGAAGAGAAGTAAAGCATAAGATGAAAGAGTCAAAGAGGAGAGCGGATGTGAAATGGGGTAAGAGTATGACAGAAACTTTTGAAATTAATAAAAAGATGTTTTGGAAGGAAATTAAGAGAGGAAGAGCAGGCGAATCATGTAGAGAAAAGGTAAAAGGTGCAGATGGAGACATGATAATGGAAGCGACGGTAGTAAGAGGAAGATGGGCAGGTTATTTTGGGGAGTTGCTAAATGTGAAGGAGGATAAGGAGGGAAAGGAAGTTGCAGTGGGAAGCGCTAAGAAAATGACAGTGATTAATGAGGAAAATGGAGGAGAAATAAAGAAAGATGAGGTGAAAGCAGTTATTAAAATGATGAGAGCAGGTAAGGCACCTGGAGTGGATGGGCGTCATGCGGAGTGTCTAAAAAGGGAGGTAGAGTGATGGTGGACTGGCTGGTGAGGTTGTTTAATGTTTGTCTAAAAGTGGGTAGAGTGCCGGAGGACTGGAGGAGTGCCTGTATAGTTCCACTTTACAAGGGAAAAGGGGACAAGTGTGAGTGTAGCGGTTTCAGAGGGATCAGTTTGTTGAGTGTAGTTGGGAAGGCTTATGGGAAGGTTTTGATTGAAAGGATTAGGAGAGGGACAAAGGGAGTAATTGGTGAGGAACAGTTTGAGTTTAGGATAGATAGGGATTGCGTGGATCAGATTTTTTTGGTAAGACGGATATGTGAGAAAGCTTTAGGAAAAAGCAAGGATGTTTTTGGGCCTTTATGGATTTGGAAAAGGCTTATGACAGAGTAGACAGGAAGTCACTGTGGAAGGTATTGCAGATATATGGGAGAGGAGGAAAGCTGTTAAGAGCAGTCAAGAGTTTTTACGAGAGTAGTAGATCCTGTGTTAGAATTAGAAATGGATAAAGTGAGTAGTTTGAGGTAAACGTGGGACTTTGCCAGGGATGCGTTATGTCGCCTTGGCTGTTCAATCTATACATGGATGGGGTGGTGCGAGAGGTAAACGCAAGGGTAATGGGCTAGGGATTGGAGAAAAAAGTGAGATACGCCAGTTGTTGTTTGCTGACGACACTGCTCTTGTGGCAGGATCAGAGGAGGGATTAAAAAAGTTAGTGACAAAGATTGGGAAGGTGTGCGAAAGAAGGAAGTTGAAGATATACGTAAGGTGATGAGATGTACAAGGGGAGAATGTGGCAGCAAATTGAAAGTGAGTATTAAGGGAAAGAGACTGGAGAAAGTGGATAGCATTAAATACTTCGGTGCAATTGTGGCAGGAAATGGAGGAGTGGAGGTAGAATGCAGACATAGAGAAATAAGTAAATGCCTTGGGTGATTAAAAAATGTAATGAGAAATAGATATTTGTGAATGGATGCTAAGAGGAGATTGTATGAAGGAGTGATAGTGCCGACAGCACATAAGAGAGGAAGAGAGAAAGAGATTGAATGTGTTTGAGATGAAATGCCTGAGAAGTATGGTGGGGGTTACTAGACTAGATAGAGTGAGAAACGAGGAGGTGAGGAGGAGAACGGGGGTGGAAAGTGAGTTGGGAGATAGTGTTGCTGAAAGAGTAATGGAATGGTTTAGACAGATGAAAATAATAAATGAAGAAAGATTAGTAAAAAACGTGCGGAAGGCAATGTTGGAAGGAGTGAACATGAGGAGGTGACCAAGGATGAGATGGATGGATGATGTAAAAGGGTCACTGGGAATAAAGGGAATATTTCTTGAGGAAGGGAGATAACAGAAGATAGGGGTGAGTGGAGAATAGTTGTGTATGGATGATGTTGAGATGCATGGAGGGAACGGAAGGGGGGATCGCCGATTAAATGAAGCGGCCTTGCTGTATCCTGCTACATTGCCTCTGACCCAGGGCAGTGGGCGAGATGCAGGGAAGACCAGTCATCCAGGAGGAGCCAAGATAAGGAGGGAGGGTGTGTGAATGGGAATGGAGTATGTGGAAATGGAATGGATGGGAGTGGATTTTATACTTTTGTGGTATGATTATCTCCCTTGTAAGGGGAAAAAGCCGTTGGTATATGTATGTCTATACTAAACTGAAACACTGAAGTCTGTATGCTTCTTTTGGATCACGCACACACACACTCACGCACGCACACGGGCATGTACACACGCACACACACACACGCACGGGCATGTACACACGCACACACACACATACACCCCACACATACTATAGCACACGCACACACACACACACACACACACACAAAGACACACACACACACACATACACACACACACACACACACACTCTCTCTCTCTCTCTCACACACACACACGCGTACACACACATTCTGTCCAATGCCAAACGATTCTTTTCGTCTGTGCAATAGATCCTTTATAGCAAAGGAATTTGAACTATTTCGGTCAACGCTGTCATTGAGATAAGGATCATGTATGATAGTTCCCTCCACATGGAATCTTTAAAATAAAAATCCCCAAAATTTGGAGGGAAAATCTGTATATAAAAAAGAGGAAGAAGAAAAACAAATCTAAAATGCCAGAAGCAATTATTTCCAATATCTTTGTACATTTTTCGAAATTATTTTCCTTTCCGAATATTCTATTTTTTATTAGATTTTTGGTAGAGAGACTTCTCTTCAGTATATAAATGAATCAAATTAAACCCTTCCTTATCGGGTGGTACTCTTCCCTTTACTACTGCTGTCGCCAGGCGGTTTTATTCAATTTTGCGTGACCTTTATTCATTATCGAACAGATGAGCGCGGCACAATTCACTTCACCGCTATCTATGTTCTTCTAGTTGTCTTAAGGGCTTCCTCGTCTTCGGCGTCATGACCTCAAGACTCTGGCCACCAGGATTTAAGAAATAATGGCTTCTTCAATTGTTCAGCTGACCCACTTCTTCGCGGAGATCATCGACTTTATTTTCTCTTTCGGCATGGGAATATTCAACTGGTCCTCAGGAAGAACAACCACTATGGAAGAGACTTCTCCTCTTTACGGGACTGAGAAAGACAAGGGCGATGAGGAGCTCGAAGTCTGGAGCGATGCTCTTCAGGACTTCGTGGACGACGAAACCCCAGACGAAGACGCTGGGTGCTCCTGCCACAGACTACAGCTCGAAAACGAACAGCTGAGAGAGAAACTAAAGGAACAAATACTAAAGACGGCCGAGCTGAGAAAAATCGCCGATGAGCTCAAAATCTCAAGGGCTGTTCGAGGACAATCAACTTCGGAGCTTCGAAGTGAACCTTCCTCCAAGGTTCCTCTAAGAAAGACCTGTGTATACAAGGAGGACTGGTCTCAGGGCGTCGCTGGAGAGAATCTCCAGCAGGAACTTCGAAAAGCTCAAGCTGCTTTGGGAGCAGCTCTTCGAAACAACTATTACTATGCCCTCTGTCTTAACAGAATCGAGTGAAGAGCCACACCTTCAGTCGCGTGCAACTGCTGCCAGCTACTTATTGTCCATTCTTACTTCTTCCAACATGACTTTCCTGGTTACTTTAGAAGGAATATTGTCAAAGGAGTCTTCACCTTATTTCCTGTTATCGAACTTGTGTCTGCGAACTCTCGAAGTCTTCTTTGTCCTTTTGATGACCTCGTCTTTGGATATTTTCTTCTTATCCACTGTCTCTGAAATGTATGGTGTCTGAAGCCCTTTTGGAACTTGGAAATATTCCTCTTATTTTCCGTTCTAATTCAATTTTTCATTTCGGAAAAAACATCTCTTCCACTCTCGCGCACTCTGTTTTTAGACTCAAGTTCAATAGTAATCCATAGGCTGAGGACGTTCTCTCAGGCATGACATCGACATTGTCTCTTTTTCACGAAGAACTCGTCCTTGAAGTAAGGTTTTATTTGAGGTCCACATAACTCGTCCAGCCTCAAACACCAACATTAAATGTTTGTGACCTACCAGGGGGCAACCCCTCAGCTGAATAAAATCGCCTGACGGCAAACAAGGTAATAAAAGTTTGTAACGCGCGCCAACGGAGAAGATTGTCGTTAAATAACCGAAAGTCTTTTGAAACAGGACCGGTGTTAAGAATTGCGGGGTCCTTTTAGAAAATGGATAGCGGGGTCTCTACTCAGCAGAAGTTCGGATTGGATGTTTTATATTCGTGCAGTGTGCCAGTCTTCGCCAAAAAAGCATTGATGATTGATATGCTGAATACTGAAACACAATATAAAAGTTTTAATTTTCTAATACAGGTTAAGCCGATTGCAGACGTTTCTCCATAGGGCTTTTAGATTTATCTTATTTTATTTTATTTTTATTTGTTTATTTATTTATTTAAAAAAAATATATCTAATAAAAAAAGTCATATTTGCCCGTATCCGCCGGAAGTGACTCGAGGGGACACGTACCTTCCGGCCCCTGATTGGCTGAGTGGTGACGTCACTGCAACGGAGATGACTGATTGGCCGAGAGCGGTGACGTCACGGCAACGGAGACGACTGATTAGGCAAAACGTGATTATTGGGCAAAACGTGATTTGTCGAAGCGAAATGAAATTGGGCAAAACGTGATTTGGCGAAATTACATAAGACAAAACTTAATGTGCCAAAATAGAATTTGGCAAAACGTGATTTGGCAAAATGAAATTTGGCAATAGATGATTTGGCGAAATGAAATGGGGAAATTTTATATGACGAAATGAAATTTGTCAAACCGTAATTTTGTGAAATTAATTTTGACGACACGTGATATCTGTATATCAATAAAAGAATTCCTGTTGATATCGATCTAAATCGGACCGGAAACCGGAAATTCCTCAAGGGGAGACGTCCCCTCCCGCGTAGCGGGGTCGGGCGCAGCCCGTTGCTCGTTCCAAAATAAGTTTGAAGTCATTGGTTTTAGTTATGTTATTTTCTATAGATAGCATCGCCAAATTATTAAGTCTCTCTTGTGAAACTGTCGACCGTATGTTTTAATCAGTTTTAGTTTTGAAGAAAAAGAAGAATGCGATTGTTACCGGCATTTCTAGGTAAATCCTCAAAATAATAAAGACGTTATGAAATGATGTAAATCGATCATTTAATACCAGGTATTCAAACAGAGCTTGGGGTTTAACGACATTTAAAGGAAGATTTTCGGAGATTCAAATTCTTTAGCCAACAAACAGCCATCCACGCCTTTAATTGTTACAATAAGTACCCCTCCATCAGTGTTCTCTTTTAATTTAGTATGGTCTCAGTTAAATCTGCTTCAAGATTTGCTGTGTATTTCCTTATCTCCGCCTTTTGTAAGCTCTGAAAGGTATTTAGAAATCCACATAATTTTGCATGGCCTATATAACGTAAGAACCCTTTCACAAGACAACAGGCTGGAGAGTTTAATGGAAGAACTAGACAACATCAAGTGGGACATCGTAGGACTGAGCGAAGTCTGAAGAGCGGAAGAAATGCTGATACAATTACAAGATGGTCACCACCTGTTCTACTATAGAGGTCTAGATAAGAAAAAGATCTAGTGGAGTAGGATTCTTGATAAACTGAGTGGTTGCTGGTAACATAGTTAAGTTCAGTAGTTTGTCAGACAGGGTAGTTTGGATTGTGATTAGGCTGTGTGAAAGGTATACTATAAAATAGTCCAGGTTTATGCACCAACTTCATAGAGTTCAGTCGATGAAATCGAGTCCTTCCATGGAGATTTAAGTCAGATAATGGATCAAGAAAAAGGTAGGTACACGTTGGGAGATGAGTCGTGCATTGGGAGGTTTAGAGTAGATGAAAAAAAAATGGGAGGTTTAGAGTAAATGAAAAAAAGGGGAGATGTAAGTCAGTTTTGCAGAGAATTACAACATCAGGATAATGAACACTTTCTTCCAAAAGCGTGTTGATCGTAAATGGATGTGGAGAAGTCCAAACGGAACAACAAAAAACGAAGTAAACTTCGTATTAGGAGATGAGAGCAAAAGCGTTAGCAATGTTACGGTCAGAAATAAAGTTAACATAGAGAGTGACCATAAAACAGTAGG
This sequence comes from Oratosquilla oratoria, assembly GCF_046742065.1. Classification (NCBI taxonomy): domain Eukaryota; kingdom Metazoa; phylum Arthropoda; class Malacostraca; order Stomatopoda; family Squillidae; genus Oratosquilla; species Oratosquilla oratoria. The sequence goes on from NC_134790.1 coordinate 15,756,348, forward strand.
TTGCACAGCTAAATTTCATTTCTGAGTCTAGAGAAATAAACATTGAGAAGGTTCAGGATAACTATAAGAAATTTCAGTTAGAAATTGATAAATAGAATCGAAGCTCTAAGAACTAACGAAGACAGAGTCAAAGATATGATATATAATTTTGTGAATATCATTTGGGAATCGGAAGAGAAATTAGGAAGAACAAAAAGTATTAGAGAAAGCAAATACTCTAAAGCTATAAATTACCTAATTAAAAGAAGAAGGACCATGCAGATTAAAAGCAGGAGAGACGAAATAGGAAGAGTAGAACTAAACAAGCTTATCAAAAACAGGCAGAAATCAGAGAAAAGAAAGAGAATCATTGATGAAAGAGAAGAAACTATTCGGAAAGGTAAAATTAATAAAGGGACCTAATGCAGATATGCATTAGGAAAATAACAGATTATACGTTTGAAAGATAGAAATGAAGAGATCATTAAATGCAGAGACAGAATGGTAAAAAAGAGTACTAGAATTAAACCCCGAGCTTTGCTCGTCGAAGACCGTAGTTGAGTCAGTGAATTCATCTGTAGACGTTAAAAGCGTACCAGAGATTACAAATGAAGAAGTAAATTTTGCTCTAAAAATATGGAACGAGGAAAAACACCTGGGGAAAATGGTATATCGATAGATCGTTTGAAAGACGCAGGGAAATTCATATCAAATCAGCTCAGTTGTACACCCTGTACTTACGTCAAGAAAGCGTTCCTATATCCTGGTGCAATTCTATAGTGATTCTGCTTCATAAAAAAGGAGACCGCAAGGACCTTAGTAACTACCGACCGAATAGCTTGTTATTAAATGTATATAAAGTATTCTCCAAGATCTTTACAAATAGACTAAGTAAATTTTTAGATGGAAAACAACCGAAAGAACAGTTACGCTTTAGAAGAGGATATTCGACTCTAGATCATTTGCAGGCGATGAACCAACTAATCGAGAAAACGGCATAATACAATATACCTCTTTCTTTAGCTTTTGCAGATTACGAGAAGGCCTTTGACACGGTAGAGAAAATAGTAATACTAAACTCGCTACGCAAGCAGGGTACAAACGAACAAATCGTAAGGGTTCTAGAAAAGATCTATGCGAAATGTACCCCTGTAAATCGACTACAAAAAATACAGAAAAGATCAAGATCGAGAAAGGAGTACGGTAAGGCGATAAAATTTCACCCAAATAATTTAAAGTTTGCTTGGAAGAGATTTTCAGAAGGTTGAGTTGGGAAGAGAAAGGTTTGAAGATTAATGGCAAAAATTTCAACCACCTAAGATTTGCGGATGACATTATTCTTATTCCAGAGAGAGCAGAAACTTGCAATATATGCGGAGTGATATGAACTAGAAAGTCTCAAAGTAGGTAAAAAATTATTCAGAGTAAAACCAAAGTAATGTTCAACATGAAAATTCAAAGTAAAGATATAATAGATGGTGAGAGTCTTGAAGTTGTTCAAGAGTATAATTATTTAGGGCAGATGGTGAAAGTGACCAAAGATCTTGATAATGAAATAAAAAGACGTATTGCAATAGATTGGAAAGTGTCTTCTAAGTATAATGAAATCCGGAAAAGGCTCTCTATCTTTATAAAACGTAAAGATTACAATCAATGGGTTCTGCCAGAAATAATCTACGGGTGTGAGACTTGAAAACTGACGAAGTCGATGGAGACAAAGCTAAGGAATGCACAGAGGAGAATGGAAAGATCAATGATGGAATAACACTGAGAGACCGAAAGAGAGCAAGTTGGTTGAGAGAGCAGACTAGAGTGAAAGCTATTATGGAAGCGATAAAAGAGAGGAAGTGGATTTGGGCAGATAAGTTAGTACGAACGACTGATTACTGAGTGGACGCCACGCGATGGGAAGCGTGGAAGAGGGAGACCAGACAGAAGGTGGAGAGAGAAAATTCAGAAATTTGCAGGAGTGACATGGCACAGGTTGGCATGGTCGTGTGAATCATGGAATGCTATGAAAGAGGTCTTTGTTCAGCAGTAGAATCAGGATGGCTTATTTGATTTGATTTTAAACTGTTCAAATGTAGACTTTAAAGTCTAGCACTAAGCTGAAGCACTGAAGTCTGCATGTTTCTTTTGGATCACACACAAAAGCACACGGACGCACACACACACAAGCACACACACACACACACACACACACACACACACACACACACACACACAAACACACAATCTGTCCAATGCTAAACGATTCTTTTTGTCTGTGCAATATATCCATGATAGCAAAAGAATTTAAACTACTTCGGTCAACATTGTCATTGAGATTAGGATCTTGCATGATAGTTCCCTCTATAGGGAAAGTCTGAAATAAAAACTCCAGAAATTGGAGCTAAAATCTGTAAAAATTTAGAGGCATTTTCTAATATCTGTAGATTTTCGAAATTATTTTTCTTATGAATATTTTTTTTAGGTTTTTGGTGTACAAATGAATCAAATTAAACCCTTCCTTACCGGGTGGTACTCGTCCCTTTGATACTGGTGTCGCCAGGCGATTCTATTCAATTTTGCGTGACCTCTCTTCCACATCGAAGAGATGAGCGCGGCACAATCCACTTCACCACTATCTATGCTCTTCTAGTTGTCTCAAGGGCTTCCTTGTCTTCGGCGTCTTGACCTCAACATTTTGTCCATCAGAATTTAAGGAATGATGGCTTCTTCAGTTGTTCAGCTCATCCACTTCTTCGCCAATATCATCGACATCGTTTTCGCCTTCGGCGTGCGCTTCCTCAACGGGTCTGCAAGAACAACGACCAACATGGAAAAGACTTCTCTATACCCCACTGAGGAAGACGACGGCAATGAGGAGCTCGAAGTCTGGAGCGACGCTCTTCAGGACTTCGTGGACGAGGACGCTGAGTGTTCCTGCCGCAGACTGCAGCTCGAAAACAAGCTGCTCACAGAGAAACTAAAAGAGCAAATGCTAAAGACGGCCGAGCTGAGAAACATCGTCCAAGAGCTCAAAATCTCAAAGGCTGTTCGAGGACCAACATCGGAGCTTCGAAATAAACCTTCATCCAAGGTTCCCCTCCAAAAGACCTGTCTACGCCAGGAGGACAGGACTCAGGGCATCGCTGGAGAGAATCTCCAGCAGGAACTTCGAAAAAGTCAAGCTGCTTTGGGAGCAGCTCTTCGAAACAACTATTACTACGCCCTTTGGCTTAACAGAATCGAGTGAAGAGTCACAACTTCAGTCGACTGCCACTGCTGCCAACTCTTTAATGTCCATCGTCACAAGATAAGTGTGTATATTTAATTCCTCAAGCAAGAATTTCCTGGTTATTTTGCAAGGAGTGTTGTTAAAGAAGTCTTCACTTTCTTTTGCCTGTTATCCAACTTGTGTCTACGAGCTCTCGATGTCTTCTTGCCCTTGTGATGAACTCTTTTTTTGGATATTTTCTTCCTCGTCAATGTCTTTGAAACACATGGTGCCTGAAGCCCTTATGGAAACTGAAGATGTCCCTCTTATTTTCCGTTCACCCTGTTTTTCATTTCAGAAAAAATATCTTTCGCCTATCTATTGCGTACTCTGTTTTTAGACTCTTCAGTTCAACAGCAATCCATAGGATGATAGTGTCCCTTTTTCACGAAGAGCTCGTCCTCGAAGTAAGGATTTACTTGAGGTTCACATAACTTGTCCAGCCTCATACACCACCATTAAGTGTTTGTGACCTACCAGGGGGCAACCCCTCAGCTGAATAAAATCGTCTGACGGCAAATAAGATCATGAGAATTTACATTGGTCGCCAGCGGAAAGTGATTGTCGATAAATAACTGAGTCTTGCGTCTTCGAAACAGGGCCGGTGATAGGGATTGCGAGGTACAACCAGAAAATGTTTAGCGGGGCATTTACCTTACAAAAGTTCGAGTTTTATTTTTTCTATTCGTGTAGTATATCAGTCTTAGCCAAAAATAGTTAATGATTGATATACTAAATACTGAAAGACAATATGAGATTTAAAATCTTCTCATACAGATTAAACCGATTACAGATATGTTTATGCACAGGTCTTTTAGGATTTTTTTTTCTTTGCAAATATTTCAAAATAAGTTTAAAGTCACTGGTGTTAGTAATGTCATTTTCTATAGATAGTATAGGAAACTGTTTAGTCTTTCTTGTGAAATTGATAACCATAAGTATGTTTTAATCTGTTTTGAAAAAAAAAAAAAATCACCAGTTGCGACTATTACGGTCATTGTTAGGTAAATTCTCAAAGCAATAAGAACATTATGAAATGCTGTAAATCGATCGTTTACTACCAGGTATTCAAACAGAGATCAAAGCTTCACGACACTGAATGGAAGAAAAGTTTTCAGAGCCAAACTCTTTGGCCAACAGATAGCCACTCACGTCTTTAATTGTTTCAGTAATTACTCCTCCATCAGTGTTCTATTTTAGTGTGGTCTCAGTTAAATCTGCTTCAAGGTTTGCTGTGTATTTCCTTATCTCCGCCTTTTGTAAGCTCTGAAAGGTATTTAGAAATCCACATCATTTTGCATGGCTTTTATAACGTAAAAACCCTCTGACAAGACAACAGGCAGGAGAGTTTTTGACTATCTCCCTTGTAAGGGGGAAAAAGTCGTTGGTATATGTATGTATGTACTAAACTGGTACACTGAAGTCTGCATGCTTCTTTTGGATCACACACACACACAGACCCACGGACGCACACGGAAATGCCCACACGCGCACACACACACACACTATAGCACACACACACACACACACACACACACTTTCTCTCTCTCTCTCTCTCTCACACACACACGCTCGATGATATTAGCAAAAGACAGTGTCATGTTCTCTTCCCAGCTGGGTAATAAAACTAGTTAGGAAAGGAGGTGATTGGCTCGAGGTTCGGTTCTCTGGAAAACGAGACCTCACAAACATGGAGGAAGTAAGAGGATACCTTTTGCAAAGGGGGAAAAATCTGTCGCTGGAATGCACGCACTTACAAACATGTGAATACACACACACACACACACACACACACAATAACACGACTCGGTGGCGCGGTTAGTAGAGTCTCCGACTGTCACTACGGCGGTCCGGGTTCGAATCCTGCCCAGGACTAAAATAATTTCAGTATCGCTGCGCTTCGAGTCGTTACTCCAACTCTTGTGGGTGGGGAGTTGGAGGTATGTGAGCGTGTAAGGCCACACCATTACCCATAGATCGGTCATACGAGCTCTTGTGCTCTCTTCCGATTGGGAAATAGCTGTCGATCACGAGTCCAACACGTGACCCAAGACCATGGTGAATACACACACACACACACACACATACACACATTCTGTCCAATGCCAAACGATTCTTTTCGTTTGTACAATAGATCCCTGATAACAAAGGAATTTGAACTACGAGTATTTCGGTCAACGCTGTTATTGAGATACGGATCATGAATGATAGTTCTCTCCACAGGGAATCACTGAAATAAAAAACTTCAAAATTTGGAGCGAATATCTGTATGAAAAAAAGAGGAAGAAGAAAAAGAAATTCTACAATGCCAGAGGCAATTTCTAATATCTTTGTATATTTTAGAAATTATTTTCCTTTCAGAATATTTAAATTTTTTGTTAGATTTTTGGTAGACTTCTCTTTAGTATATAAATGAATCAAATTAAACCCTTCCTTATCGGGTGGTACTCAACCCTTTACTACTGGTATCGCCAGGCGATTTTTATTCATTTTTGCGTGACCTTTATTCCATATGGAAGAGATGAGCCCGGCATAATCCACTTCACCGCTATCTATGGTCTTGTAGTTGTCTCAAGGGCTTCCTCGTCTTCGGCGTCTTGACCTCAACATCTTGTCCATGATTCAAGGATTCATGGCTTCTTCACTCGTTCAGCTGATCCAGCTCATCGCCGAGATCATCGACCTCGCTTTCGCCTTCGGCGTGCGATTCTTCAACGGGTCTGAAAGCAGAAAAGCCACCATGGAAGAGACTTCTCTTTACAGGACTGAGGAAGACAACGGCGAAGAGGAGCTCGAAGTCTGGAGCGATGCTCTTCAGGACTTCGTGGACGATGACACCCAAGACGAGGACACTGGGTGCTCCTGCCGCAGACTCCAGCACGAAAACGAGCTCCTGAGAGAGAAACTTAAGGAAGAAATGCTAAAGACGGCGGAGCTCAGGAACATCATGGAAGAGCTCAAAATCTCAAGGGCTGTTCGAGGACCACCAACACCGAAGCTTCGAAATAAGCCCTCGTCCAAGGTTCCTCTCCGGAAGACCTGTCTACACCAGGAGGACAGGTCTCAGGGCATCGCTGGAGAGAATCTCCGGCATGAACTTCGAAGGAGTCAAGCTGCTTTGGGAGCAGCTCTTCGAAAAAACTATTATTACGCCCTTTGGCATAGCGGAAACGAGTGAAGAGGTACGCCTTCAGTCCTAGTACAACTGCTGCCAATTATTTCTTGTATATTGCCACAAGGTGAATGTGCTTTCCTACTTCCTCCAGCAAGACTTTCCTGGTTACTTGTAAAGAGTATTGTCAAAGGAGTCTCCACTTCCTTCTTTCCTGTTATTGAACTTGTCTCTGCGAGCTCTCAAAGGCTTCTTTACCCTTTTGATGACCTCTTTTTGGGATATTTTCTTCCTCGTCACTGTCTCTGAAATACATGGTGCCTGAAGCCCTTATGAAACTTGGAAATGTACCTCTTATTTTCCGTACTAACTCTGTTTTTAATTTTGGAAAAAAAAATCTCTCTCCATCGCGTACGCTGTTTTTAGACTCTTCAGCTCAACAGCAATCCATAGCATGAAGACGTTCTCTGAGGCATGTCATCGACAATGTCCCTTTTTCAAGAAGAGCTCGTCCTTGAAATAAGGTTTTATTTGAGGTCCACATGACTCGTCCAGCCTCAGACACCACCATTAAGCGTTTGTGACCTACCAAGGGGGCAACCCCTCAGCTGAATAAAATCGCCTGACGGCAAACAAGATAATAACAACTTGCATTGGTCGCCAGCGGAGAGGGATTGTCGAAAAATAACGGAAAGTCTTGCGTCTTCGAAACAGGGCTGGTGCTAAGAATTGCGGGGTCCAATTAGAAAATGGATAGCGACGTCTCTACATTACAATAGTTCGATTTTGACGTTTTATATTTGTGTAGTGTGCCAGTCTTAGCCTAAAAGCATTAAATGCTTGATATACAAAATACTGAGAGATAATATGAAAGTTTTAATTTTCTAATACTGGTTAAGCCGATTACAGACATACTGTAATGTTTATGCCTCAGGTCTTTTAGACTTTTTATTTTTTGCAAAATATTTCAAAATAAGTTTTGTCAATGGTTTTAGTAGTCATCTTCTACAGATAGCATCACCAAGTTGCCTAGTCTCTCTTGTGAAACTGTTGACCGTAAGTATATTTTCATCGGTTTTAGTTTCGGAAAAAAAAAAATCCCCAGTGCAACTGTGACAGGCATTGTTAGGTAAATCCTCAAAGCAATAAGAACGTTATGAAATTATGTACATCGATCGTTTACAACCAGGTATTCAGAGCTTGGGGCTTAACGACATTGAAAGGAAGAAAAGTTTCCAAGTTTCCAGACATTCAAATTCTTCGGCCAACAGACAGTCAACCACGTCTTTAATTGTTTCAGTAACTACCCCTCCATCATTGCTCTCTTTCATTATGGTCTCAGTTGAATCTGCTTTAAGGTTTGCTATGCATTTTCTTATCTCCACCTTTTGTAGGCTCTGAAAGGTATTTAGAAATTCAGATAATTTTGCTTTGCTTTTAAAATCTTTGAATCTAAATTTTAAAGTCTAGCACTAAGCTGAAGCACTGAAGTCTGTATGCTTCATTTGGATCACACACACACACACACACACACACACACACACACACACACACACACACACACACACGTGACACACACACACTCGAACATACGCGCATACACACACACCGGCTTGATGGTGCACTGGTACCGTTCTTGAACGCTAATTCAACGATCTGAGTTCGAGCCCATCCCGGGGGTGAAAAATTTCAGCATCGCTGCAATGCGAGTAGGCAATCCAACTCTAGTGGGCAAGGGGTTGTGTGTGTGTGTGTGTGTGTGTGTGTGTGTGTGTGTGTGTGTGTGTGTGTGTGTGTGTGTGTGTGTGTGTGTGTGTGTGTGACCGCGCGTATGTGTAAGGTTACAGTATTACCCATAGATCGGACTATGTATGAGGTCTGAGCTCTCATCCGGGAGAGTATCAGACATTGATCACGAGTCCAACACGTGATCCAAGACCAATGTGAATGGCAC
>NC_134790.1:15769651-15797151 GCF_046742065.1 Oratosquilla oratoria
ACGAGACCCCTGACTCTCTTTTTTTTTCCATATATATATATACATATATATATATATATAATATATATATATATAATATATATATATATATATATATATATATATATATATTTATATATATATATATATATATATATATATATATAAATATATATATATGACGTAAGTGGGAGTAAGAAACATAGGAGTCTTAGCCTGAGTTTATTCCTGACTAGTTTCGCAGGTATGGCTGGGAAACTAGTCAGGAATAAACTAAGACTAAGACTCTTGTGTTTTCTACTCCCACTTACGTCAACCTGTCAGGGTGTCTGTCTCTCTCTCTCTCTCTCTCTCTATATATATATATATATATATATATATATATATATATATATATATATATATATACATATATATATATGTATATATATATATATATATCTATATATATGTGTGTGTGTGTGTGTGTGTGTGTGTGTGTGTGTGTGTGTGTGTGTGTGTGTGTGTGTGTGTGTGATGTCCACGCGCGAGTTACTTTCAGTAGCAAATGGATTAAACGTGACTATTAAATCCCCTCAAACTTGTAGCCACTTGCTTATTCTTATTCTAACTACCATCATGCTATTCTATCCTTCTGTGACTCCCTTTGATTGGGAAAGGGGCCACGAAAGGATGCCCAAGCTCCTACTCTCAGTCCATGCAACTCGTTTCCTCCCAAAAGATTTCCAAAAGATTTCAAATTCCCACAAACTTCACCTCGGAATCTAATCACTAAACTCCTATCACTCGTATGTATATATTTCCCCATTTTTTACATGTGTTTTTCCGCATATCTTCAGTTTCTCTTATCCTGAATTACACGGAAACTTTCCTTGTGGTTATTTCCGTTCTGTAAATCCTTTGATAGGACCGCAATGGTTCTTAATTTTTTTTTCTCTCTCTTTAAAAACATCCTTTTGACATGACAGAACGAAGAATGTCATTCCCTCCTTTTCACATGTACAAGTTTGTCTCACTCAGAAGGTGAGATATCAATTTTTAATGCTTATTTAACCAATGACATTTTAAAAGGTGCGATGTCCTGAATAATATACAGATTGTTGAATCTGTAGGACTACAAAGGATTACAAAGGTGGATCATGCCGACAGGAGACCTTTTGGTCCATAAATTGGTCGGATGCGAAAAAAATATAATAATGATAAATAAAAAAAATCATACTAATATAATAATAAATAAAACAAATAAATGCATAGCCATGATTAAATAATTAACAAACAGGTAAATAGTAAATAATAATAAATTGACATATAAATAATAATAAATGAAAATCAAGCAAATAATAAACAAAAAGACAAATAATAACAAACAATATAAACAAATAATATAAAAAAAATGACAGTCATCCCTATGATTCTTCTTTTGACAGAATAATGAATAATGTTTTACAGAATTAGAGGAACATTTGAGAGCCTCACTAATGTGTACTGTGAGAACCCCAATAGTAAACATTTACGCGGAACTTGGCCCTTTTGTTTCTCCTTGTTTATATAATCTAACATGAACAAAAGACAAACCAACATTATCTACATAAGGTGATCCTCTTCATAGGTACTTAGGTGAGGATAACGAGATTTCCTGACGATTCCCCGCAAATGCGTGGCTTACAAGTATCCCGTAGGGCGACCCCTCCCAATTCATTGTCGTACAGTGGAAATCTCACCTCATTACATTGTTCCTCTGCTTTGTTTTGCTTTCAAACTTGGTCTTAGCCACTCCTGAGGCTTAGAAAGAGACTTTTTACGCAAACATGTCCTTGTTTAATCCTTACACTACCCCAGAAGTGATTTGGTTAAAATGTATGTGCACTGGACGTTTACGAAAAATGCCACGAAGCTTGAAAAAAACAACAACAACAGAAAGCAAACTGCTCTCGTGGGAAGAAAACAAATGAAGCCATGCGGATCAACAAGTGGCCGTTGGGGGGGTTCTGTACACTATGGCTCTTCGAGGCTTTCTTTGAGTCAAGTGTAAGGGAGGGGCCTGTCGAGGAAGTGGGAGGGTGGGTAGGGAGCAAAGGACAATACTTCCCCTCCTCTTCCCCTGTCCCCCTCCCCCCCTTCCTTCCAAACCAATTTCCTCCCTCCACCCTTTCCCCCCCCACCCCCACCATATCACCCCTCTGCTAACTCTGTACCATCATCATTATCGTCCTTTGGACCGTCGAGGAAACAGAAGCTTCGAGGGTCCTCAAGAACATCGACTTCGAGGACACATCGGGATTGTGTTCTTCGGCTGGTGGACTCTTCCTGAGGGACCATTGTCTCCTCCGGTCCTTGAGGCTATATTCGTTACATCTCGAATCGGTTGTTGTTAATAAGAGCTGTACTTTGTGTTTCTTACGGACTCTATGATCTTCGCGTTCTCTGTTCCCGTAACGGCAGACTCACTGACCCCTTTCCATTCAGAGGCGACCCCTATGGACCAGAGTCACGCAGCGTTATTTAGGTTTACATAGAATTACAATAGAAGAGCAAGCCGGTAGGAGACCTTTCGGTCCATAACTAGTTCAGATGAAAAAAATAAACGAGTCAATAAAATAAGTAAACAAATAAATAGATAGATAAAGGTAAATAATGAACAAACAGGAAATATGCAAAAATTAGTTTAACAATTGAGTGACTGACGAAAGGAATAGACTTAGTAATTATGTAGTGAGCACTGAAACAATTGGTTGCTTTAAGAGATTAAAGAATTTTATGGATAAGGACGATAGCTGGTAAGGGACATGGAACTGCCTAGTGTAGGGCTTATGGTCTCTTGCAGTCACATACATTCTTATGTTTTCATATCCTTAACTATCACTCTGTTCTGCCGCTACCCTTAAAGCCTCGTTCACACGGGGCAAGTTGAGAAGCAAGTCAAGTGTGCAAGTTACTTGAACTGGAAAGTGAGCAAGTACGTGTTCACACAGGCCACTTGTCTCTGACTTGGCCTGTGAGCGCTGAAACAGTTATCTTTAGAGAAGATGAGACAATTTTATGGATAGGTATGACAAGTGGTAAGGGATATGGCACTACCTAGTGTAGGCCTTATGGTCTCTTGTCGTCTTCCTCATCCTTATGTTCTCATAGCTTTGCCTTTGTTTCGTCTTGGCCTTAGTCGATTTGCCCCTTGCCCGAGCGAGCCTTTGTATCTTGCCCTTAGTCCATTTGCCCCTTGCCCCAGCGAGCCTTTGTATCTTGCCCTTGTTTCGTCTTGGCCCTTAGTCCATTTGCCCCTTGCCCCAGCGAGCCTTTGTATCTTGCCCTTGTTTCGTCTTGGCCCTTAGTCGATTTGCCCCTTGCCCCAGCGAGCCTTTGTATCTCGCCCTTGTTTCGTCTTGGCCCTTAGTCCATTTGCCCCTTGCCCCAGCGAGCCTTTGTATCTTGCCCTTGTTTCGTCTTGGCCCTTAGTCCATTTGTCCCTTGCCCCAGCGAGCCTTTGTATCTTGCCCTTGTTTCGTCTTGGCCCTTAGTCCATTTGCCCCTTGCCCCAGCGAGCCTTTGTATCTTGCCCTTGTTTCGTCTTGGCCCTTAGTCGATTTGCCCCTTGCCCCCAGCGAGCCTTTGTATCTTGTCCTTGTTTCATCTTGGCCCTTAGTTGATTTGCCCCTTGCCCCAGCGAGCCTTTGTATCTTGCCCTTGTTTCGTCTTGTCCTTTAGTCGAATTGCCCCTTGCCCCAGCGAGCCTTTGTATCTTGCCCTTGTTTCGTCTTGGCCCTTAGTCCATTTGCCCCTTGCCCCAGCGAGCCTTTGTATCTTGCCCTTGTTTACGGTTGCCCCTCGTCTTGCCCTTGTCATTCCTTGCCCAGTCTTCCCGACCCCATCAACACAGAAGCAATTTCCACGGTCTTATCAACAGCTGGTTCAATTCAGCTGGTTCTCCCCAGCTGGAGCGCCGTCTTCGAACCCCCTGGGGGGTCCCGATCGGCTAAGGGACCCCTTCAAACCCGTGGTCGCATCTCAGTGAATAAAATCAACTGTTTTTAGCCAGAATAAAAACGTTTTATGTGTGTCACCGTGGGGGTAAGCGTTGTGTCCTTCTTGCCCTCACTTCTTGATTGACCATTTCCTTTCGGAGACATCGCCTCTCTCTCTCTCTCTCTCTTTTCTCTCTCTCTTTCTCTAATTCTCTGTCAGTCTGTATGTCTGTCTATCTCTCTAATTCTTTGTCTGTCTCTCTTTCTCTTTCTCTCTCTCTTTGTCTCTTACGCACTTTCTCTCTCTGTTTCTCTTACACACACACTCTCTCTCTCTGTCTGTTTCTTTTTCTCTTTCTCTCTCTCACTCTCTATCTATCCTCTCTCTCTCTCTCTGCCTCTGTCTCTCTTTCTCTCTCCCCCTCTCTCTTTCTCTCTCTCTTTGTCTGTCTCTCTTTCTCTCTCACTCTCTTCCCCCCTCTCTCTCTTCTCATTCTGTCTCTTTCTCTCTTTTTCTCTCTATCTGTCTGTCTGTCTATCTATCTCTGTCTGTCTATCTCTCTCTCTATCGCTCTCAGTCTCTCCTCTCTCTCTCCCTGTCTCTTTTTCTCTTTCTCTCTCCATCTATCAGTCTCTCTGTTTCTGTCTCTCTCTCTCTGTCTCTCTTAAACCTATCATTAATCGCCCACCGTCACCCACAGATACACACACCCGCTCACCCAGTCACCTGCACACCCATTACTTACGTACACCTTCCCCCATTGACACTCACCCATTGTCTGTATAAACCTGACAACCTCACCCATACATCTAGACCCTATTCACCTAATCACCCATATTCTAGATACTTATTACCGAATCACTAGAACACTTTTTCACAAATGAGAAACCCGTTGTATGGCATCATCCAACCCATCTATTAACTGGTCACACTAGTGCCAAACGTCTATTCATCACTCTAGGTGATAAACTAGTCAGATCCTAGTCATATATATATCTAGAAATACGTCACACAATTTATCTATAGTGACGTGTGGTCTAGACATCCACTTATTAAGACACTCACTAAATATGCTTAATAAATACAAAACTTGTAATTAAAAAGCAATTCAAGTCAATCAAATTTCGTTCACATAAATATAAAAATGCAAAGCTAATTCGAATCACACGCAATATTTCTTTTAGCAATCCAATTTGCATATTTCTAATTTGGGCGATATTTCATTCTTAAGTACTACAATGAAAGGCATCTTATGCGTTGCTGTTGACAGCAATAGTTTCTTTGCTTCCGATATTTACGATGTCATGAGATATCGTAACTTTACGACCTAAAAGATTTATTTGCATCGCAAAACTACGACTTAGAATATCCATGTGATTCGTAAATGTGCAACCTAAAGATCTATCTACATCGTAAATTTGCGACCTAAATATTCATTAACATCGTAGACTCACGACCTAAGATCCCTTTTACATCGTAAAACTACGACCTAACGATCCATTTACATCGCAAATTTACGTCATAAGAGACCTTTATACGACGCAAACTTACGACCTAAAAGATAAATATACATTGTAAATATACGATTCAAAAGACCCATGTACATCAAATACTGCACAACTTATAAACGTAGGCAACTGTACTTACATTGATCGAATTCCTCGGAGGTCGTGGGTAATAATGACCCTTATTCTCTGCAATAATAAGGGTTATGTGTTGTCAGTGCGATTGTAACAAGACCCTAAAATTCGTTATGCTTAAGAATACGAACAGCAATGGAGACACAAACTACATATTTTTTTCAGACGAATCAAACCTTGAACTATTTTTTGGTAGACACAACTAGAGGTGAATAAAATCACTTGACGGCATCCTAGGAAAAATACTAGAAGTCATGGAGGTGTTATGAAATGTTAATGTCTCCAACGTGCAAGCGCACACACGCACACAAACATACACACACGCACATACACGCACACACACAAACACACACACACATGCACACACATACATGGGGCCCAGTGGTTAGAGTTCTCGTTTGCCACTACGGCGGTATGGGTTTGACTCCCGCCCAGGGCTGAAATAATTTCAGTATCGCTGCGCTGCGGGTTGTTACTCCAACTCTCGTGGGCGGGGAGTTGGCTGTGTGTGTGTGTGTGTGTGTGTGTGTGTGTGTGTGTGTGTGTGTGTGTGTGTGTGTGTGTGTGTGTGTGTGTGTGTGTGTAAGGTCACATTATTATCGATCGGTCATACGAGCTCTGAGATCTCATCCGGGAGGTTAATAACTGTCGATCACAAGTCCAACACGTCATCCAAAACTATGACCATGGTGAATCACATATACACACATACAAACACTATATATATATATATATATATATATATTTATATATATATATATATATATATATATATATATGTAAAACACTGAATGGGTCCCAGTGAACAGATTTACATTCTTTATCAACCACAATACACTTTAATTCTAAGCCATCAACATCGAGGGAGCTCGTGGAGGCTAGCAGGCAGAAATTGAAACGGGGTACGGCCAAGGACTCGAACCTGGGCTAGCACGTGACAAGTGTGTTAGTGATATATATATATATATATAAATATATATATATATATATATATATATATATATATATATATATCAGATGAATAAATAAACAATTAGATCAAATAAATACACAATTAGAAAAACAAATTAGTAGTTTAGCTTCAGCCTACGTATGGTAATCCTCTTATACGTTCATACATTGTAGAGGCCTGTCAAGAACAGGGTGAAACATGCACTGCGAAATGAAGACGAAGAAAACAAAACAAATACTGTAGTAAAAAACGAAATACAGACACCCTCACACACACACACACACACACACACACACACACACACACACACACACACACACACACACACACACACACACACACACACATATATATATATATATATATATGTGTGTGTGTGTGTGTGTGTGTGTGTGTGTGTGTGTGTGTGTGTGTGTGTGTGTGTATAATCATACAATAAAATTTGATAGGTAAATGGAAAAATATAGCATATTACCTTGGCCAAGTGAATGATCTTCACTACTATACATAATTCTACGTCATAAAGTTGAAGATACAAAAAAAAAAAAAATGTGATCTGTTGGTATTGTGGAGGCCCTCTTTCAGACTCACTTGAATCTGCCTGAGGCACTCTCCCTTCCCCTCCCTTTCCCTTTCCTTTCCCTTCCCTTCCCTTCCCCTCCCAGGTAGCACACAATGCTCTCCCTCCACCCCTTCCCCTCTATTCCCCTTCCCCTTCCCTTTACCTCCCTTCCTTTCCCTTCCCCTCCCAGGCAGTACACAATGCTCTCCCTCCCCCCCTTCCCCTCTATTCCCTTCCCTTCCCTCCCCTTCACCTCCCAGGCAGTACACACTGCTTCCCCTCACCCTCCCTTCCCCTCACCCTCCCTTCCCCTCACCCTCTCTCCCCTCACCCCTTTCTTGTCCGCGCGCGCAGCTCGGAGCATCCTTTATGCAATTGAATCGGTGTGTGCACATAACTCTGTCAGTGAGCGCGCCTGTATGGATGTACGCGTGCGTGTGTATGTTTTTACATGATATGCACATTCCCTCTCCCTGTTTCTCTCTCTGTCTCACACACACACACACACACACACACACACACACACACACACACACACACACACACACACACACACGCACGCACACACACACAAGCACTGAGCTCTCTTCCGGGAGGGAAATAGCTGTCGATCACGAGTCCAACACGTGATCCATGACCATGGTGAATCACATACACACATACACACACACACACACACACACACACACACACGCACACACACACACAAACCGCGGCCCCACAGCAACTGACAACGGTTCTCAGGTCTTCCCATGGATTTCTTTGAAATGAAACTTTAAATTGATGCCTGAGGTGAGCAGTCGCCGGTTGTCTGTTCTATTGTTATGAAATGGTTGAGAAAATACAGTTCAAGCTGATAAAGAAAGACCCTCGGCCGAGTCCGGAGACCGAATATCAGCTCCTCGGGGCTGCATCTCTAGATGGAGGTGAGGGTGTTGATAGATCTTCAAGATGGACGGCAGGGGAGATGATTCTCTCTGACGTCCATCTCGCAGATTCCTGTATATTTCTAGATCTATAATATATATATATATATATATATATATATATATATATATATATATATATATATATATATGTATTTGTACAACACTGAATGGGTCCCAGTGAACAGAATTACATTTATCAACCACAATTCACTTTAATTCTAAGCCATGAACATCGAGAGACTCGAGGAGGCCAACATGTAGAAATTGAAGCGTGGTACAGCCAAGGACTACTACCTGCGCTAGCACGTGACAAGTGATAGTGACTTTATATATATATATATATATATATATATATATATATATATATATATATATATATATATATATGTATATATAAATCTATATATATAAACATATATATGTATAAATATATATATGTAAATATACAGAATATATATATATATATATATATATATATAAATATATATATATATATATATATATATATTTCTCACAATCACTCTCATACTCCAGGAAATTCTTTGCCCATTTCAAGACTTCCTTCAAGTCCTATGATATATTCCAGTTTCCATTGTATTCTTAAATATCTATATATAGTACAAGCTTTCTACAGGTTCAGGTTTGCACACTCCACCCAATCCTCTCTATTTTGTAGGACATCAATCATTCATGCGTAACAACAAAACAAGACAAAACAAAAGAAAACACGAATTTCCTTTCTATCAAGCCAAATTGGTGATTTACCAAGATCCTCTTCAAATATTTTGTCCATCTTTTATAACTCACTCTCTCTCTTTCTTTCTCTTTCTTATTCTCTCAATGTGTGTGTGTGTGTGTGTGTGTGTGTGTGTGTGTGTGTGTGTGTGTGTGTGTGTGTGTGTGTGTGTCCGTGTTTTTGTGTGTGTGTGTGTCTGTGTCTCTGTGTGTGTATGTTTCTGTGTGTCTGTATGTGTGTGTGTGTGTGTGTGTGTGTGTGTGTGTGTGTGTGTGTGTGTGTGTGTGTGTGTGTGTGTGTGTGTGTGTGTGTGTGTTTTCAGGGAAAACCTCTCAAACCTTGCAGGATACGGCAGGAAGGGGGTAACTCATCATGACCTAAGAGAGGAAACTATATATATATTTTTTTAACTTTCACCCCTAAGATGCCTCTTCACCCACGGACCAACAGATCCTCTCAAGAAATCAGCTAGTCACTCAACGAATAAGCTGGTCACTCGAAGAACCAGCTAGCCGGCGACCTAGCCAGCCACGAGACTAGCTAAAAGACTATCTAGTCAGCTAGTCAATCCCCCAGATAGCAAGCTAGCCAGCGGACCAACTTAGCATCGAGAAGTCCAGGCTCCTATGCCCACGGACTGGTAGACTTCCTAACTCACTCAATCAAATCCTCGTTATACATCAAGGGGTTCATTATCATCTACATTATCGCCGCCCGGTCTAAGGGCGTTACAATGGGGCATTGGAGGGGCAGGGGGGAAGAAGGAAAATGGGCAAGGAGGGCGATTGAAGGGGGGGAGGAGGAAGGAGGGAGGGAGAAGGGGGTATTGGGAGGTAGGCTTGGGAGGAAAGGAAAAGGGGGTGGGGGAGAGGGGTGTCTGGGCACAAGGGGGGAGGGGGGAGAGGGGGAGGAGGGGGGTTAAGTTTGGGCACGGGTAGCGTGGGAGAGAAGGCGCAAGAGTTGTACCAAGGTTGTGGGTCGGGCACTCAGGCCTTGTCCACAGCTACAGTGGTTATTGTTGGTGGTGATGGGCCGTGTATTGTTGGTGATAATAGAACCGCTCCGTGGTGTATTGTGGTGGTAATGAGGCTTCGTTGTATTGTAGGAACATTTATATTGTTGGTGTTAATGAGAGGATGGTGGTAGGGTGGTAGGGTGGGTAGGGGGTGGTGGTGGTGGTGGTGTTGGTGGTGGTGGTGGGGGAGGGGGAGGAGAAAGGAGATCATCTTAAAGAACCTGTTTGCTTTGGCTAATTCCAGACCATTTTATTCAATTTAAGAAGGATCTTTGGGCACAGCAAAGTTCTAAATCGGTTTTGATTAATCCTTTCAATCCTATTGTTATTTTTTTAAGACTTCATTATGGTGAAGAACCCAACAGATATTTCAAGACAGAAATATATAAATGAATAAATGAATAAATAGATAAAATAAAAATTGAATAAAAACAAATTGGAAAAATAAAATAAAATAAAATATAAACTCGTCAATCCTTTAACCTTCTATGTCACTTAAAAGGATCTTTCCTGTATATATCAATTAGATAGATACGATTAGATAAATACACACACATACACAGACACACACACACACACACATACACGCACACATCATCCCCCTGCTCAAGGGGAAACAGTGACGGATTGTAGTATCAATGAAAGCTTTGCAACCTCTGTGTGTGTGTGTGTGTGTGTGTGTGTGTGTGTGTGTGTGTGTGTGTGTGTGTGTGTGTGTGTGTTTATGTGTGTGTTGTGTGTGTTTATGTGTGTGTGTGTGTTTATGTGTGTGTGTGTGTGTGTGTGTGTGTGTATCTGTCTGTGTATATATGTGTGTAATTCACCACTGTCTTGGATCATGTGTTAGCCCTGTGATCGACAGTTACTACCCACCCAGATATGAGCTCATATATTATTCATTTATCTTTTTATTCATTTATTTAATTATTCATTTATCTTTTTATTTTTTAACGAGTCTGTCCCCAACGGGGTTGTTAACCAAACTTTAAAGACAGTGACGACCTTTAAAGATATTATTCTGTCTAACTTCATACGATTCTATTAAAATTTAGGTTCTAGGTCAACGGAAACCCAGTGTCTGTCTCGATCCCAAATGAATAAAATCACCTGTTATTAGCCAGAATAAAATCTAAAAAATCGTGGGTAGAGGTGGCGGCCCCCTGGGCTAGCATGCTACTTGGTATGAGTAGAAACGACATCGGTTACAGTATTCTAGAATTCCGTAAGAATATCTCAACAATGTGTGTCTAACAATCGTATTCTAGGTTTAACTTAACTAGTTCGTCTTTCAGCTTCTCACTATGACGCAAAAGTAATTTCACATTTGGAAATTTGAAAAAAAAAAAAAAAAATCGTAACCGAAGTCGCTGCTACGCAAACGAAATAGCAAAAACAAGTAGCATGCTAGCGAGAAGTGCATAGTGTGCTACCACCTTCCGCCGACCTCGGAAGCGTCTGAGTTTTGCACTGCAAGAAGTCTGGCAGTGACAACAGTGCCTGAAGATCTTTATTCACTGAAGATAAGCTTGATCTTATCTCTACCACGTCTATCATTGTTATCGCTCCTGTGATTACGGTTGTCTCGTCTGTTGGCTTATCAAAGATTTTATTGATAAGATTACTTCTATTGTTATTGTTGTTTTCAGTCTTATTGTTATTACATACGTACATATACCAAAGGCTTTTTTCCCCCTTACACGGGAGGTAGCCAAAAGACAAAGGCATAGAAACCACTTCCACCCATTCCATCCCCTACATACTCCACTCCCCTCTACCCTCTCTCCTCCCTCTTATCTTGGCACCTCCTGGATGACGGGTTATCTCTGCATCTTGTTCACTGCCCTGAGTCAGAAGCAGTGTCGCAAGACACAGCACATCCACAGCAAGGCCGCTTCATTAAATCGACGACCCCTCCTCTCCGTCCCCTCATGCATAAAAGGAGAAGACGGGGAGAAATCCCTTCAGGCTGCGTCAATTTATTTCTCATACATACTCCCTCACCCCCCCATCCCCCACCCACTCCCCCGTGTTCGCTTGGATGAAAAACGATCTCCGAATCATATTCGTTCCGCTTTTATTACTCTTCTTTCTAATCCGAAGTCATTTTCCAGACTGATGATTCGGATCATGTCAACAAACAAAATACGATCGACCCGCCTGCTCCCAATGTAAACATGGACAACACCAGCGCTCGCCGCTTTCGACACAAATTTCTCATCTCATTATATTTACTAAAGTTCACGGAGATGAATATCATAGTGTAATGAAATTTTGATGATCTATAATTTACATCATTATCTAAATATAGAGATCTTATTTCTAATTAAATTGAATGAACTTTAATTATAACTATTATATATATTTTCTATAATAATTTTCTTTTCGGAGGTTAGGAGTTTGAAATATAGGGTCAATGTTGAGTTACAAGAAAGGTCAGTTTTGGATATATATTTCTTGTGACCTTACCAGATGACCTTGGTTTTCTGAGGATCAATCAACCTCCCCCCCCCCCATGAAAGGGGGTTGGGGTGGGTTGGGGGGAGGAAATCCAATTCCTTAAAAAACAATAATAATGATAACAATGAGAATGATAAGTATGACAATAATAGTGATGACGATGATGATGGCGATGACGATAATGATGATAACAATGATAACAATAATGATAATAATGAAATAATAATAATAATGATAATGATAATAATAATAATAACAGTAATGGTAATAGTATTGATAATAATAATAATAATGATAATAATAATAGAAAATAATGGTAATAAAAAATACAACAGGAGACGCCTCATTATGACCGAAGCCCTAAGTCTGGGCAATTGGAAGTCACCAGTAGTCGCTTGGGGATCGAACTCGGACTTACAGCACCACGAAGTCACGAGGCGAGACCACAACCTACAGCACCACAGAGATGAATGAAATAGCCTGGCGGCAGGCAAGAGAGGAGGAAGAAGATCACCCCGTAAGGAAGGGGTCCTTGGTGGTGGATGGGAGGGGGAGGAATAGGGAGGAGGAGGAATGGGAAGGAAGGGGGAGAAAGGGAGAGGAAAGGAGGAAGGAGGAAATGGGAGGAAAGAGGAGGAAAGAGGAGGAAGGGAGAGGAAGGGAGAGGAAGGGGGAGGAAGGGAGAGGAAGGGAGAGGAAGGGGGAGGAAGGGGAGGATGAGGGGGAGGAAGGGGTGAGGATGAGGGGGAGGAAGGGGGAGGAAGGGGGAGGAAGGGAGAGGATGAGGGGGAGGAAGGGGGAGGAATGGGAGGAAGGGGGAGGAAGGGGAGGAAGGGGGAGGAAGGGGGGGAAGGGGGAGGAAGGGGATGAAGGGGGAGGAAGGGAGAGGAAGGGAGAGGAAGGGGAGAAAGAGGGAGGAAGGGAGAGGAAGGGTGAGGAAGAGGGAGGAAAGGGAAGGAAGAAGGAGCAAGGGGAAGGAAGGGGGAGGAAGGGGAAGGAAGGGGAAGAATGGGGAGGAAGAATGAGGAAGGGGGAGAAAGGGAAGGAAGGGGGGAAAGGTGAGGAAGGATGAGGAAGGGAAGGTGATAGGAAGGGGGAGGAAGAGGAGGAGGTGGGGAAGGGGAGGAGGTGGGGAAGGGGAGGAGGTGGGGAAGGGGGAGAAAGTGTTAGGAAGGGAGAGAAAGAGGGAGAAAGAGGAAGTGATAGTAAGTAGGAAGGGGGGGGAAGTAGCGAGGGGAGGAGAGGGGGGAAATAGGGTGAAGAGGGGACAGAGTTGGGGCGTTGGGGGGGAGGGGGAGGGGGCGTAGAAGACCTGGGTGGGATGGGTTGTGGGATTCGGGGGTGGGATTAATTACTAATGGGATTAGTATGACACTTCCCTCCTCCCACCAAAGAGAAGGACTGTTTACAGACCAATTAATCAACATGTTTACTTAGTTCAAGTTAAAGCTGACATTACCTCTCCTCCTCCTCCTCCTCCTCCTCTTCCACTCCCTCCTCCCCCTCCTCCTCCTCCGTGAGACGAACTTCACAGAATTTGGTCTGGCTAATCACGAAGGATTTTATTGGCTTGATAAAGATGCCATCACCCCCACCCCCTCCCAACCCCATCCTCCTACAGTTCTGTGCTTCATTATAGTAATATAGCACTTTAATAGTGATATAGTCCCATGATATCTATAATTGTATAATATTTTGTCTATAGAGTTATTTCTAATTAGTATACGATGGAGGATGTTTTGTATATTTGGGAAAACAATCTCCCTCCCCATTTACCTAACCCCTTTCCTTACCTGTTGGTATCTTTTACAAAGGATTACAAAGGCGGAGCATGCCGACAGGAGACCTTTTGGTCCATAGCTAGGTCGGACGCGAAAAAGAATTATAATAAAAGTGAATGAAAAATAGTAAGTTAATGAATAAATACATAAATAGATAAATGAATGAAAATAAATCATATAAATAAAAATTACAGATAATCGAATAAACAAAATAAATCTACAAGAATCTAAATATAAATATATAAACATGAAAAAATAGTAAGCAAATGAATATATATATATATATATATATATTACATATTATATACATATATATATATACACATATATATATTATATGTATGATATATTATATATATATACATATATATACAAATATATACTTTTTCAATATTATTAATGGAGACTTCACAGCCATAAATCATTCCACAGACATTCCGCAAGACTACATTTCATGCCACTTGACAGCATCTGCTCGTGACGAATTTCCACAGATCGTTTTAACGCCCTGTGTAGCGAACGTAACACCCGTCGCACGTCACAAAAAGCCTCATACGTCACGCGTCGTCACAATGAAGTTGTCACGGACCAACCAAAACACGGCAATCCGTTTTCTGTTGACGCCGTCGCCCGTTTTCTGCGGAACACGGCCTCATGGAAACCGGCAACCATATGAATGATCAACTAATTGGCGGGTAAGTGTGCATGCGTGCGTGTGTGTGTGTGTGTGTGTGTGTGTGTGTGTGTGTGTGTGTGTGTGTGTGTGTGTGTGTGTGTGTGTGTGTGTGTGTGTGTGTGTGTGTGTGTGTGTGTGTGTGTGTGTGTGTGTATGCGCGCGCGTGTATATGCATGTTTGTGTATGTGTGTCCGTCTGTTTGTCTGTATGTATGTTTGTATGTATGTATGTATGCATGTATGTATGCATAAAGCTTGTATGTATGTATATACGTATGAGTGTATGTATGTATGTATATATGCATGTATGTATATATGTACCTATGCATGTTCATATGAATGTACGCATGCATGTACGTATGTATGAACTGTGTATGTATGTGAGTATTCATGTAAGTTTGTGTGTGTGTGTGTGTGTGTGTGTGTGTGTGTGTGTGTGTGTGTGTGTGTGTGTGTGTGTGTGTGTGTGTGTGTGTGTGTGTGTGTGTGTGTGTGTGTGTGTGTGTGTGTGTGCGTGTATGTTTGTGTGTGTGTATTTGTGTGTGTGCGTGCGTGCATGTCTGTGTGTGTGTGTGTGTGTATGTTTTTTGTGTGTATTTGTGTGTGTGTGTGTGTGTGTGTGTGTGTGTGTGTGTGTGTGTGTGTGCGCGTGCGTGTATGCTTGTGTGTGTGTGTGTGTATGTACTCGTATAGGCATACACATAGACACAACCCCACAGAAAGCACATGTAAACAAACATTATGCCCCCGTGAATGCGAGTCTTTAATACAACCACAGGGGCGGAAGAGAAGTAGGTGGGAGGGGGGAGGAGGGGGAGAGGGAGGGACCGGGAATATGTCAGAGGGCAAAAGATGGGTACGATAGTGAAAGGGGAGGGGGTTAGGGGGTTAGGGGGGTTGGGTACAGAGAAGTCATGGATTTGGTTAGGGTGGGCACGTGCCCAACGTGGGAACGCCAGCTTCTCTGGGTATTGTGGGTTCAATCATATACGTCATAGCGAGAGTATTGTCTGTAGTGTGTGTGTGTTTTGGGTTATGGGTTGTTAGTTGTTGTAAGTTGTTGGTTATGGTTGTGGTTGTGGTAGCAAGTCGCATGCCACTTGGTCAATGGTTTGATGTTTGTGGTTGAAAGTGGTTGATAGTGTCAATCCTTCCCACACACGTCAGACCGCGTACGGGCGTCAGTAGTTACCCAGGACCCGACCTCAGTATCCAAAAGAGTAGAATCGATCATTAGTATTCTCCGAAACGATGCTGGAAGTCAGTGACCCAGGCTAACGTCTTGTGTCGTATGGAATTATGACTTTGGTTTTTTTTCCCCCACCTCCGATTAATCGGCGGTTTCCGACCACCTCCGGCACTTTTTCCGCCGTAAAATAACAATGGCAAAATATTTTGTTTTCTCAACAACTTATACAGACTCATTTCAAATGACGGAGGAAAATGATTTTCCTCCAGCATATTACATTCCTTCCGGAGAGAGCTCTGCATACACACACACACACACACACACACACACACACACACACACACACACACACACACACAACACACACACACACACAACAGTCGAAGGAAAACTAGCCCAGTGTGATACTTACGCCTTTACATTCAACTCCCCCCCAACCCCCATCAGCTGAACGAAACATCCTGACTTCAGTCAGAATAAAATCATTAAAGGGTCTCGCTCGACATGGTGGACATGGAACTGCCTAGTGTAGGCCTTATGGTCTCTCGCAGTCTCCCACATTCTTATGTTCTTTTATGATATTTAATAGACTCTGGAAATGGCACTCCTTTGTAGATTGGCACGGATCCGTAATCTCGAGCGAGACGAGAGACAGCGTGAAATTATATAAATGAATATATATATATATATATATATATATATATATATATATATATATAATATATTGTATGTGTGTGTGTGTGTGTGTGTGTGTGTGTGCGTGTGTGTGTGTGTGTGTGTGTGTGTTTATGTTAGAAAGCTTTGGGAAAAGGTAAGGATGTTTTTTGGGCCTTTATGGATTTGGAAAAGGCTTATGACAGGGTAGATCGGAAGTTACTGTGGGAGGTTTTACAGATATATAGGATTAGGAGAAAGCTGTTAAGGGCAGTCAAGAGTTTTTACGAGAGTAGTAGATCCTGTGTTAGAAAAGGAAATGGAGAGAGCGAGTGGTTTGAGGTAAAGGTGGGACTGCGTCAGGGCTGTGTCATGTCGCCATGGCTGTTCAATGTGTACATGGATAGGGTGGTGTGGGAGGTAAAGGAGAGGGTAATGGACAGGGGACTAGATATTGTTCAAAGAAAACGGAGAAAAGTGGGAGGTGAGCCAGTTGTTGTTTGCTGACGACACTGCGCTTGTGGCAGGTTCAGTCGAGGTATTAAGGGATTTAGTGACGGAGTTTGGAGAAGTATGCGATAGGAGGATGTTGAAGGTAAATGTAAGTAAAAGTAAGGTGATGAGGTGTACAAGGGTAGGGGATGGCAGTGAGTTGGAAGTAAGTCTAAAAGGAGAGAGGCTGGAGGAAGTGGATAGCTTTAGGTATTTGGAAATAGATGCGAAGAGGAAATTGTATGGAGGGCTGATTGTGCCGACGGCATTGTATGGAACAGACTTTAAATTTAAGAGAATCAGAGAGGAAAAGTTTCAATGTGTTTGATATGAAATGCCTGAGAATTATGGTAGGGGTTACGAGGTTCTATAGAGTGAGAAACGAAGAGGTGAGGAGGGCGGGAGTGGAAAAGAAGATGGCAGATAGGGCTGGCGAAAGATTACTGGGATGGTTTGGACACACGGAAAGAATGAGTGAAGAAAGATTAGTAAAAGAGGTGTGGAAGGCAGAGGTGGAGGGAGTGAACTTGAGGGGACGACCAAGGATGAGATGGATGGATGGGGTGAAGGGGGCGTTGAGCAAGAGGGGAATGTCTGTTGAGCAAGGAAGGGAGAAGGCAGGAGATAGGAATGAGTGGGAAATTACTTTGTTTGGATGAAACTATTATGCAAGGGAGGGATGAGGAAGCTTATGTGTGAATGATATTTTGACGCAGCCCGAATGGAATTCTCAGTCTTCTCTTCTTCTGCATGAAGGGATAGAGAGGGGTGGGTGGGTCGTCGATTAAGCGGCCTTGCTGTGGATGTACTGCGTCTTGCTGCACTGCGTTTGACCCAGGGCAGTTGGCGGATGCATGGATGTCCCGTCATCCATGAGGAGCTGAGATGGGAGTGGTGGAAAGGGTGGTGGAGGGAGTGAAATGGGTGGGAATAGGTATGTGCCTCCGACTTAGATACCTCCCTTATAAGGGGGAAAATCTCTTCGTGTGTGTGTGTGTATATATATATACATATATATATATATATATATATATATATAATATATATATATATATATATGGATGTATATATTAATAACAGTATCATCTGGACCTTACCGTACTAGAGCTCTCCACCAATCACATCACTCCATTATATTGAGCTCCGCCTCACGATGATGACGTCAAGTCAGAGGACGCAGCGATTTGTCCAACGAAGCTTTCAAAACATTGGTTTTCTTAATCTACGTCATCAGATGGGGGGGGGAGGGGCTTAAATGACTGGATCATCTGGTTCTCGTTCTGTGCGCTTCTGTGCTGAGCTCGAGTTCGATCACGAGTAATGATTAGTCGGTTAGGTCTCGTTCATGTCTCGAGATTGACTCCATAGCCTGTTGCTGGACAGAAAAGATAGAATAAAATAAAATAGAATAGATAAATGAATAAATAAATAGCGTCATAGATCCCGTACCCCCCCCCTCTCTCTCTCTCTCTTTTATGCTCCGAAATGGGACTGGCCAAGAGGAGGTTTGCCTAATTCATCTTTTGTGTCTTAAATGACCACATTAACTTGACACATACCGCAACACTCTTTGTACATCTCTGTTCTGGCTCGCGCGATTCGATTTTATTCGGCTGAAGGTAAGAGGGGAAGGCGATCACAGGGATGAAGTGGACACCGTTCGATCGAGACCCGTTTTGGTAGCAGGCGATGAGGTCCTTTAGGTGAAGAGAATCGGCTGGCACTGACGTCACGGCGATGAGAAGGAGGGGTCAGGTTGGGTCGACTGTCCTAATGGCCAGTTGTCCCTCCAAGTCTCTCTCTCTCTCGCTCTCTCTCTCTCTCTCTCTTGTCTCTTGGTAGCGAAGGTGAGGAGAGGGAAAGGATGTACAAGTAAATGAAAGACATGATTTAATTTCTTTGACCGGTCAGTGAAAGTGCCACCAGGGATGGAAGGGCCTACGTAACCACAGTCCTTAGAAACATATATATACGTTCTCGATTCTACCACATTTCAATTTCTGCATGCGATGTCGATGGCTTAAAATTAAAGTGAATTATGGTTGATAAAAATGCATCTCTAAACACTGGGACCCATTCAGTGTTGTACACACACGCACACACACACACACACACACACACACACACACACACACACACACACACACACACACACACACATATATATATATATATATATATATATATACACACATACATATACCAAAGGCTTTTTCCCCCTTAGAAGGTGGAAGAGTGGAAGAAGTCACGGGTCTAGATCTGAGTTTATTCCTGACCGGTTTCGCTTTACATCTTCTGAGGAATGCGACTCTGGGGCGAAGCTGGCGGTATACATTGGGAACTAAGCCCACGCTCCCTCCATGAAGGTAGGATCCGTGACTGGTTTGGCTGGGGCTTACAGTGAATTACATTTTTATTTTTTCATATATAATTATCAGGTTCAATTCCGATGTGCGTCTTTTGCTGTCTAAAATGTGAAAAATGTATCCGTTAAGTCGAATGGTGTAAAAATATGTAAAACCCAAAAGATGTCAAAATAAACTATAAGATAAAGATAAAGATAAAATAAGTTGTGTCCAAAAAGCAGCCGTCAACTCAGGAAGACACCTGGTCACCGTGATTTCTAACACCTTTCTCAATTTGTCACAATGTGTGTGTGTGTGTGTGTGTGTGTGTGTGTGTGTGTGTGTATTCACTTGGTCTTTGGTCTTTGGATCACGTGTTGGACTCATGATCGATAGCTATTTCCCACGTGTGTGTGTGTGTGTGTGTGTGTGTGTGTGTGTGTGTGTGTGTGTGCGTGTGTGTGTGCGTGTGTGTGTGTGTGTGTGTGTGTGTGTATGCAGAGCTCTTGGGCAGACCCCACACGATCCTCATCCTATTCTGGAGGGCTATTTAGCAACCAGTGCCTCTAAGACCCCAGCGGCACTTGAGCGGCACTCAGCTGCGTGTCGGGTCGAGCGCCCACTCTCACGCACGCACGCACGCACACACACACACTCACACACATACACACACACACACACACACTCACACACATACACACACACAGTTGACCATCACCAGGCAATACCCTCCTCCTCCTCCTCTTCCACGTCCTTATCCTCCTCCTACTCCTTCTCTTCCACGTCCTTCCCTATCCTTCTACTCTTCCGCATCCTTTTCCTCAGTGTTCTCCTCCTCTTCTTCCTTCCCCTCCTCCTCCTCTTCCACGTCCTTCCCTATCCTTCTATTCTTCCACATCCTTTTCCTCAGTGATCTCCTCCCCCTCTTCCCATTCTTCCCCTCCTCTTCCTCCTCCATGTCCTTCCCCTCCTCCTCTTCCTATTCTTCCTCTCCTCCTCCTCCACGTTCTTCCCCTCCTCCTTTTCTTCTACGTCCTCCTCCTCCCCCTCTCCCTCGAGGCCTCCGGCCAACCGGTAGCAACAGAAAACGGACCTCGGGGTGTTCACTGCTGCTGTCACAGATTGAGATCAGTCTTTGATATTCATGTTTGGACAAAGGGTCCTTTGGTCTGTCTATGGCGCATCATAGATAACCAATTTATCTTTTCCTAATGTGTTTTTTCCCAAGTGACCATCACTTAAAGCGTTGATGACAAAGTCGCGTCAGAAGTTAAAAAACTAAATTAACTTTCCTAACTTGGCTAAAAACAATTTATCATACTTTTTTTTTTTTTTTTTTTTTTTTTTTTTTTTTTTTAATCCTATGCTTGCGTCACCAGTATGACCAAGTAGTGACCACGTGGCAGATGACGGACCGCCTTTCTGCAATTAAAACCACATTGTCGTCCTTAACTCCCATCACCATTGCCTACGACTGTTTGCACCGTTATTGGCGCTATCAAGTCGGCCGCTGTTCATTAACACAATCGTCCCTCGGCATCACAGATCAGACCATGTAACCAACCGCGCCTCCACTTACAACCATTCAACTCGTGGTCGTGTTGAATGGCTGCCGGCATTTGCACCCTTGAATACATCGTTAGGGGACGGGGAAGGGGGACGGGGAGGCGGACGGGGAAGAGGAGAGGGACGGGGAAGGGTAAGGGAGAGAACAAGGGGGAGGGAGACGGGGAAGGGGGAAGGGGAGACGGGGAAGGGGGTGGAGGCGAGAGACAGGAAGGAGGGAGAAGGCACAAGGGGAGGGGTAGGGGGAGGGGGAGGGGGAGAGGGAGGGAGACAGAGAGGAGGAGGAGGGACACGGGAGGGAGACAGGGGGGGAGGAGGGGGAGGGAAACGGAGAAAAGAAAAAGGGAGAAGGGAAAGGGGAGGGGAGGTGGAGGGAGATGGGGAGAAGGACAGGGAGGAGGAGGGGAGGAAGACGGGAGGGAGACGGGAAGGAGATGGGGAGGAGGGCGAGGGTGATGGGGAAGGGAAGGGAAAGACGAAAGTGAGGGCAAGGGGGGGGGCAGAGGGAGAAGAAGGGGAAGGGGAAGGGGAAGGGGAAGGGGAAGGAAAGACGAAATTCTTACATCCCTCATCTCCTGCATCACCCCACCCTTTTCCTTTTCCTTTTCCCTCTCTTCCCTTCTCCTCCTCTTTCTACTCCTCTTCCCTCTTCCTCCTACCTCTGTTTTACCTCCATTCCTTTCCTAGTAGTCCTCCTCCTCCTCCTTCCACTCCATCTTTCCGTATTTCTTTATTGTCCTCTTCTGTCCGCTTTCTCTGGTTGGCCCAGAGAAGGGGTAAAATATACATACAGCCTAATGGAAAAATATCTTATTGGTTATTGGGTAAATCTGGGTTGGTTAGGTGAGGTTAGGTTAAGTTAGGTGAGGTGGGATGGGCTTGGGTTCGGTGAGGTTAGGTTAGG
The DNA here is from genome assembly GCF_046742065.1 of Oratosquilla oratoria. Classification (NCBI taxonomy): domain Eukaryota; kingdom Metazoa; phylum Arthropoda; class Malacostraca; order Stomatopoda; family Squillidae; genus Oratosquilla; species Oratosquilla oratoria. The sequence continues at coordinate 15,791,488 of NC_134790.1, forward strand.
ATAGGTTAGGTTAGGTTAGGTTGGGGAAAGTTTGATAAGGTGAGGTTAGGTTAGACTAGGTTACCTTAAATGAGGTTAAGTTAGGCGGTGTTAGGTGGGGTTAGGTGAAGATAGGTGGGGTTAGGTGAAGTTAGGTGGGGTGTTAGGGTTATGTTATGTTATGTTATGTTAGGGTTATGTTGGATTAGACATTGTCTACAAAAACACATTTGTTTGTTTGTTTGTTTGAATGCGTGTGTGTGTGTGTGTATGTGTGTGTGTGTGTATGTGTGTGTGTGTGTGTGTGTGTGTGTGTGTGTGTGTGTGTGTGTGTGTGTGTGTGTGTGTGTGTGTGTGTGTGTCTGTGTGTGTGTGTGTGTGTGTGTGCTCAGAATTGAATAGTCTTTCTGTTCTCTAGGAATCAAATATTAGATATGTCTTTGACTTACAAAATTTCCAAAGTATTCCCGCTCTGTTATATAATTAGAAGACGATCAAGATGGCTCTCACCCTCCTTAGGCAGTAAGACGCACACTCAGATAAGTGAAATCAAATCACGTGGCATTTGCAAGACTAACATTTGTAAAAAAAAAAAAAAAAAAAAATATATATATATATATATATATATATATATGTATGTATTAACAGTGTATAGTAAAAAAAAAGAGTAGAAATGTGTTTAGGAGAAAGAGAAGTTAATAAGGGAGGTACGGAGTAGGTAAATTAGGGTAAATTAGTGACTCATGGGTGTATATTAACTATTCGTTTACATACAAATCAGTGTCGTAAAACAAGTTAGGTGGTCAGGAGGTAAAGTAGGTGTTAGTGGAGGTACATGAGGGTTAACTAGGTTAAATTAGGTTAAATTATGGTTAAAACAGTAAATTAGAATGAATTAAGAAGACCCTTGGGAAAGGTCCCTAATCAAGGCGGCGATGGTTAGGAGTTGGGGGGAGGGGGGGAAGGGGGGAGGGGGGAAGGGGGAAGGGGGGAGGGGGGAAGGTATTGGGGTGATGGAAGGAGCTGAAGAGGAGGACAAGAGACAAGAGAGACAATGAGCAAGAGATAAGAGAGAAAGAATCGAGACTGATTCAGTGTCTCTCATTTCTCTTGGTAGAGTCTATTCGTGTGAACGGCAAAGAGAGAGACAAATGTGAAAGAGAAAGAGAGATAACGTGAAAGATGAAGAGAAAGAGAAACTGAAAGAGAAAGAGAGAAGGAGAGAAGTGAAAGAAAAAGGAGAGGAGAAAAAGAGGAGAGAAGGGGAAAAGGAGAGAAAGGAGAGGACGAGAGAAAGAGAGACAGAGAGATAAAGAGAGAAAGAGAAAATGACAGCAGATAAAAAGTAAAGGAAAAGAGGAATGGAAGAAAAGAAGGAAGGAAAGAAATAAAGAAGAAGAGAAGAGGAAATAAAAAGAAGAGGAGAAGAGGCAAGTAGAAAGGTAGAGGAAAGGGAATGGGGAAGGAGACGGGGAATAGAATAGGGAAGGGGAAGGAGTGAAGATAGAAAGGAGAATAGAGAAAGGGATGGGGAAGAAATGGGGATTCGGAGAACGAGGAGGAGGGAGATGAATGAGGAGGAGTGGGAGGAGGGGGAGGAGGGAGGAGGGAGGAGAAGAGGAGGAGGGGGAGGAGGAAGGAGGAGGGAGGAGGAGGGGAGGAGGTAGTGAATAGGGAAAGGGATGAGGAAGGAATGAGGATGGAGAGGAGGAGGATAGGGAAGAATATGGGGAAGAAATGGGGAGGAGGAGGGGGTTGGGGAGGAGAATAGGGAAGGAAATGGAGGAAGGAGTGAAGATGTGGATGGAAATGGGGAGGAGGAGGAGGATAAGAAGGAAAGTAGGGAAGGCTATGGGGGAAGGAGAGGGGATGGGAATGGTTAGGAGGAGGGATATGGGGAGGAGAATAGGGAAGGGGATGGGAATGGGTAAGAGGGGGATGGGGAGGAGGGGGATGGGGAGGAGGTGAATGGGGAAGAGAACAGGGAAGGGGATTTGGGAAGGAATGGGGATGGTGATAAGGCTGGGGATGGGGAGAAGGAAACGGGAAGGGAGAGGGGAGAGAGTAGAGGGGGAAAAGAGATGAAGGTGGTAGGGAGGGGGAGGAGGCATCGAAAGGCTTTAGAGTTTAGACGGAGCTGTGGGATTTTTTTGTGGGCTTCAGATACTAGTGTTGTATAGTTCAATTTCTTTGTGTCTAGTTTTCTGACTGTGTGAGTACGTATGTGCATGTGTGTGTGTATGTGCGTGTGTATGTGTGTGTGTATATGTATGTGTGTATATGTATGTGTGTGTATGTATATGTGTATATACATGTGTGTGTATATGTATGTGTGTATGTGTATGTGTATGTGTATATACATGTGTGTGTATATGTATGTGTGTGTATGCATATGTGTATATACATGTGTATGTGTATGTGTGTGTGTATATGTATGTGTGTGTATGTATATGTGTATATACATGTGTATGTATGTGTATATGAATATTTGTATGTATGCATGTGTGTGTGTATGTATATGTATGTGTGTGTATGTATATGTGTATATACATGTGTATGTGTGTGTATATGTGTATATACATGTGTATGTGTATATGTGTATGTGTATATGTGATTCACCATGGTCTTTGATCAAGTGTTGGACTCTTGATTAACAGCTATTTCCCTCCGGAAGAGAGCTCGTATGTATGTGTGTGTGTGTGTGTGTGTGTGTGTGTGTGTGTGTGTGTGTGTGTGTGTGTGTGTGTGTGTGTGTGTGTGTGTGTGTGTGTGTGTGTGTGTGTGTGTGTGTGTGTGTGTATGTGTATTTGTGTGTATGTGTGTGTGTGTACGTGTGTCTATGTGTGTGGGGGGGCTGGTGCATATTTACTTCACATCACAGTTATTACCCCGGTGGTCTGAGAAATCGATTTTGACAAATCAATAACCCAGAATGAAAAGAAATAACGATACACGGTGGAGCAGCTTGACTCTCCCACAAGTCGACTTTTATTTGGCGCCAAAACTGATCACAATCTACGTCATGTCGTCGATGGTGAGACAAATAACGGTCATACTCGACCCCAGCGTCCCATCAGTAAATCTTAGTCAGATTAATTATCCAAACTTTGAAAGAAAGTCGTTAGAATTTTCTTTTATTCTTTTCCTTTCGTTCTTTTGTGGTTATTGTAATATCAGTTTTCGTTATTGTCGTTGGTATGTTATGGCATTATCCGCGTTGTTGTTACATGTTAGATGATTGTTTGCTTAAAGGAATATAGCTAAGGTCGAATATGTCACCTTTGCCTTGTATGTTAGGACGTATTGAGGAATTGATAGTCTCGCGGTGACCTCACGGTTATAAGGTTATTATTCTCCCGAACATATTACGTTCGTAGAAAGAGGAAAAACCTTAAATCCTTTCTGGTGAAAAAAAAAAAAAAAAAAAATTAAGCACTCAGGTAAAACGTTGTCGTTGATTATTTGTGTGTGTGTGTGTGTGTGTGTGTGTGTGTGTGTGTGTGTGTGTGTGTGTGTGTGTGTGTGTGCGTGCGTGCGTGTGTGTGTCTACGCGCGCTCGTCCTACTGTACACTGACATTGTAGAGGAATCGATCTCAGGACTTTCGGTTACCGTCTCATTCGGGCTGTGTCAAGTGAGGTTATGCATGTGCTCAATTGCCGAGGTCACCAACACAATTGTGATTTGAACGATAAATGAGGCGAAGAGAAAAAGGAGGACAAGGGAGGTATGTGGGAAAGGAGGAGGAGGAGGAAGAGGAGGGTGAAGAAGAGGAAGAGGAGGAAGAAGAGGAGGAGGAGGAGGAAGAGGAGGAAAGCAAGGACAAGAAGAGAATGTGATTAAGAATATTAGGGTGAGAGGAATAAGTAGAAGGAAGAGGAGGAGGAAGTGAAGGAGGAGAAGAAGGAGGAAAAAAAGAGAAGGAGGAGAAGGAGGTGGATAAAGAGGAGGAAGAGGATGTGGATGGAAGCTTTGAAATGAGTGTGAGGTTGCAATGATATTTGGCACATGTGTGTTTGTGTGTGTGTGTGTGTGTGTGTGTAGGGGGGTTAGGGGGGTGAGGGAAGGGTGACGGAATGGGAGGCGTGGGAAGGGTGTACCAGGAGTCGTGGGAGGGTGGGGGGGAGGGGAGAAGGGGGTGTCGCGAGGGGAGACTATCGCTTCTGTTATCAGACGTTATCGGGCGATGCTAGCACCCCCTTCCCCTCTCTCCCCTCCCCTCCCCTCCCCTTCCCACCCGCGCTAACCACAGTGGTCGTTGAATAGCCATATCTTTCCCCTTCTCCCTTTCCCCTTTCCCACTCCCCCATCCTCCTCCCTCCCCCTTCCCCCCTTCCCACTCCCCCCACTCTCCTTTCTCCCACTCTCCATGGTACCTGGAATTAAATACATAGGACTTATGCAATGATACCCATACGGACCAGAAACACGCAGGATTCCTTTGTGACTTGAAAATAATCTCCACCCAAGAATAGAAGGTTGATCAATATAAATTTCTACTATCCCTCCTATATACTATCAACCTCAACTTTTTCAAAGGGATTACAAAGATTTACAAAGGCGGAGCATGCTGACAGGAGACCTTTTGGCCCATAACTAGGTCGGATGCGAAAAAATTGATAATAATAAATAAATGAATAAATAAATAAATAAAAACATAATAATATAAATAATAATAAATAAAATAAATAAATGCATAGGTATAGTTAGATAATAAATAAACAGGTAAATAGTAAATAATAATAAATTGACATATAACTAATCATAAATGTGAATCAAGCAAATAATAATAAACAGATAAATGATAACAAAAAACAAATGAACAAATAATATGAAAGAAATGACAGTCATTACAGCATCTTGCTTAGGTGTTTATCTAAATGATTCTTAAAGCTTCGAACTGAACTACATTTCACTGCCTCTACAGGAAGTTTATTCCATTCATTAACTACACGGTTGGCGAAGTTGTTTCTGCCCACTTCCAAATTAAATCTATTTCCTGACAGTTTGAGACCATTATTTCTTGTCTGATTCTCATTCAGTGTGAAAATTTTGTCACTTTTGATGTTGTCAATTCCCTTTAGAATCTTAAAAACCTGTATCAAGTTACCTCTGAGTCTACGCTTTTTTAGGGAAAACCGATTCATATGTTTTAGTCGATTTTCGTATGATTTATTTTTGATATTTGGAATCAGTTTTGTGGCTCGCCGTTGTACTTTCTCCAGTCTGTCAATGTCTTCAATGAGATTTGGTGATCATACGGAAACAACATATTCCAAATGTGGACGAACTAACGATTCACTAGTGTTAAATTTCATTAGTCACTTTTCAGACCATTGCTGTGATTTATCTAAATCTTCTTGATATTCTTAATTCCCTGAAGAACTTTTGGTAAGGACGAAACTTAAAAATGTGTACCTCAGCAACCACCATCCTACCACTTTCATAATGTTCTTCATCAAATATTTCTTTAGCATGCCTTGTCAAGGGATCGGCATCTTCTTCACGTAGCTGAATACTTCAGCGTGAGGGCGCCCACATGACCACTGTACCACGGTTCGGTTTCTTCTCGGTGTGGACAAATATCCGGCATCGATAGCCAGTCTTCGAAAGCACGTTCTTTAGAACCTAAGGACTGTGTGGCACTTTGACTATCTACAATTCTATGAACGTTTTTTTAATTCTA
>NC_134790.1:15804651-15817151 GCF_046742065.1 Oratosquilla oratoria
AGGAAAAAAATGGTGGAGGAGGAGGAGGAGGAGGGCGTTGTTGCCGGGGGAGATACAAATCTGGAGGAGGAGGAGGAGGAAGAGAAGGAGAGGAGGAGGGCAGGAAGAGAAGGAGAGGAGGCGAGGAAAGAAGAGAAAGAGGAAGGGAGGAGAAGGAGCAGGAGTGAGGAGGAGGAGGAGAAAGAAGAAAAGGAGGAGGAGGAGAAGGAGCAGGAGGACGAGGAGGAGGAAGAAGAAAAGGAGGAGGTGGAGATGAAGGAGGTGGAAGAGGACGAGGAGGAGGAGAAGGAAGTGGAGGAGGTGATGGAGAAGAAAGTGGAGGAGGAGGAAGAGGTGGAGGAAGTGGAGGTGGAGGAGGAAGAGGTGGAGGAAGTGGAGGTGGAGGAGGAGGTGGTGGAGGTGGAGGTGGAGGAGGAGGAGGGAATAATGAAGAAAGGAGATTATGGAGGAGGGGGATGGTGAATCGGTATTAATATTACCTAAGTTTTATCTATATGTTACCTTTATATTATCTATACACCAACAAATAAAAAAAGAGCAAAAATGGTTGAAAATGGTTGAATTTCATGACAGCGGTTATACTCATTCTACATATCGACCCTAGACAGAGGGAAAGAGAGAGAGGGGGAAAGAGAGGGGTGAGAGAGAGAGAGAGAGAGAGAGAGAGAGAGAGAGAGAGAGAGAGAGAGAGAGAGAGAGAGAGAGAGAGAGAGAGAGAGAGAGAGAGAGAGAGAGAGAGGCCGAAATGGACAAGGATTAGAATCTAAAATCATTTCGTCATCAAAATCAATTAGAATTTTCAACTTACCCAGAAACGTTGCGCGGTGACGGCAACCATAACGATGCAAGTTAATTGGTCGTGATCGTTGAATTCCCACGGGTGGGCTAGCCAGTTATTATAATTAATATTATCATCATCATTATTATTATTATTATTATTATTATCATTATCATTATTATTATTATAATTATTATTGTTATTAATATATCATAATTGACATAATTATTGTCATTACTATTATCATCATTGTAATTATTATAATTTTCATTATTAATGTTGTTAATATCATGGTTACTATTATTATTATTACTATTACTATTATTATTATTATTATTATTATTATTATCATTATTATTACTATCATTATTATTATTATCATAATTATCATTATTATTATTATTATCATTATTATCACTTATTATCATTATTATCATTATGATTATGAATTTGTAATTATTGCATTGCATTGGAGAACTTATAAAAAGAAACAAAAACCAAAGGCATAATTAAATATCTAAATGAATAAATAGATGAATAAATAAAAATATATAAACAAACAAGAAATAAATAATTAAATGAATAAATAAATACATAAATATATGAATAGATAGAAAAGTAAAGAAGTACATATATGATTAAATCAATAGATAGGTAAACATGATAAACGTAGGCAAATAAATAAAAGAATAAAAAAAAAAGGAAACAAAATCCAGTCACAAATGATGAAAGCGACAAAACAATGAAATAATCTGAGTCATGTGACAAAGCACAGTCACCCCTTCTCACCCCCTCCCCCTCCCCCACCCCTCACCCCCGCCCTCTCACCCCACCCCGCCCCCTAACCCCCCACCCCAGCCCTCTCACCCCAACCCTCATCCCCCCTCACTCCTAGCGCCAATCGACTTTGTTCAATCAAAAGGTTGAAAAGGACCCTGGCTTGAACGAGAGGGCTGAACTAGGATGGACCGTGACCCCTGTGAGTCCTAGCTGTCCGAACACAAAGGGTAAAGGTGACGAGCTCGGCCATTAAGCGACTCCTGGCGTTGAACTCTTCCCCTCTCCTCCTTTTTATCTCTCCCTCCACACACTTCCTACCCCCTCTCACCTCCTCCCCTCTTCCCCTTCCCCTCTTTTTCTCCTCTCCATCCCCTTCTCCTGTTCTCTGTTCTCATCTATCTTCCCCTTTCTTTGTTTCATTCTTTGTTTTGTTGTTTTTTCTTCTACTTCTTCTTCAGTTCGTTGTGTTCAAAGCTCTGTTGGCATTCCCTTTTTTCTGTTTAATTCCTCTTTTACGTCCATGCCCCTCTCTTCCCCCCCTTTCCTCCTCTCCCCCTCTCCCACCCCTTCTCCCTCCCTTTCTGTCCGCCATTTTGTTTCTCCTCTCGTCCATTTTTTATTCTTTTATTTCTCCAGTTTCCAGAACTTTGTCCTTTTTCGGACTCAAATTCCCTTTCTACCAGAAAAAAAAATAAAAAATAGTTACCACCACTAAGGACGAAAGATAAAATACCAATTGGTATGGAAGGTATACATTGGTATAATCTGAGACCACATCACACCCAAGACGAATAAAATCACTTGTAGGTCAATGACATACACCTTGACGAGACACCCCTACGGATCAGGGTCACGTTCTCGTCCCCCAACTATAGAAGCGCTGGTTACACGATTGATAGCGTTAGGTGGTATGGGAGAAGCTACATGGAATTAAATCGTATGACGCTTCTTATATGATCTATACAGAGAGGCACGGCACTGGCGACAGAGATGGTAATCCACACTTTAAGTCCATTGGCACCAACTGGGGATCATCACGTTTTCAGTTTCTATGATATTTGGAAAATTGAATAAATAAATAAATAAATAGATAAATAGATAAAAAATAAATAAAAAATGAAAAAAAATAAGAAATAAAAAATATGATAAATGAAAAATCGCCACCGAAGTCGTTTCGACTCAAACCAAGTAGCAAAAGCAAGTAGCATGCTAGCGAGAAATGTCTAGTGTGCCGCCACATTTAGGTGTTGTAGAGATTCGGCGATAACTAGCGTTTCTATCCTTGGGAACGAAACTACAAATTGATTCCCCTTGTATGGAGACTGGTCTCCATGATAAAGGAATGCTGCATGACTGTGGGCCGTAGGGGGGGCGTCACTATAGGTGTGACAGAGTGAACTCACACTTCGACGCCTAAAATGCCAATTCAAAAAAGTAATAAAATAAAATAAAATAAAATAAAACAAAATAAAATAAAATAAGATAAAATAAAAATAAGATAAAATAAAATAAAATAAAATAAGTTAAACAAAAAATAAGACAAAATAAAATAAAAGTCTCCACTCTTGTAACACTAAGTTGAATACCATCGTCTGCCGTTAACCAGAATAAATTTCTTAAAGGTGACGCTGGGGTTTGGGAGGCCCATCGTCAAATGACGGAGAAAACGTGGAGACAGCAGTAGGGAGAATCACGCGGAGATAGCCTCGGGAGATTCACGTGGGAGATAGGAATGAGAGGATGACGAGGATACGTCTGGTCGAAGGGACCGCGTGGAGATAGAAATAGGGTGGAAACGTGGAGACAGAGTAGGAGAACACATGGAGACAGAGTAGGAGGATACACGGAGATAGAGTGAGAGAAAACGTGGAGACAGAGTAAGAGATTTTGTGGAGATAAGGTGGGAGATCACGTGGAGACAGGCCGGGAGAACACGGAGAGATAAGATGGGAGAACAAACGGAGACAGTAATCAGGAGTCATGGAGACAATGAGCGAAATCCTTGGAGATAATCAGCAAATTTTTTTGATCATTTAACCTTTTTCGCTTGAAAAATTCTCAAGATTTTTAACTTAAAATCAAAATAAGAATTAGAACACAGGAACATAAGAATGAAGGAGACTGCAAGAGACCATAAGGCCTACACTAGACGTGCAAACATGAGCAGAAACATTTCCTCTTTTATTTCTGATGTTGCCCGCTCTACGGGGTGACTAAACATGATAGCCTTTATCGAAACTCAGGGTGATTGTTTTGTAAATAAAAGTGAGGACTGGGATTAGAAGGGTGAAACGAAAGACTTTAGGGTGAAGGGGAAGGGTGTGTCCTAGGGTGGAGGTTTGAAAACGCGAGACAAGAAGTGTGAGGATAGGGTGCAAAAAATATTTAAGGGTGAAAATGAAAATACAAGTGAGAGTCTTGGATTCTTACTGTCACCACGTGATTTTATTCACCCTACGGCGAAAAGGGTGAAGTTTAGGGTGATATGAAATGAAAAACCCAGTGTGAAAGACGAAGGTGAATTTGAGAAAGCTTGTTGGAAAGACAAGAAAGAAAAGGGTGAATCAAAGCATTTAGGGTGAAGCTTAGGGTGACAGTGAGGAAGGAGGAACGTGAAGGTAAAGAATGAACGTGAGAACGGGTCACGTTCAGAGCAAGAGTGAGAACGAGCAAAGGTGATGGTGAGGGTGATGAACGTAAGGATGGAGGGAAGGTAAAGGAACGTTTTAGGGTGAACTTGAGGACGTTACGGGTGAACGTTTAGGGTGAGGCTGTGCAAGACCACGTTCAAGTGAACACAGGGTGACCAGGAGCACGAGGAAGGGAAGTCCAAGGGTGAAGCTGAGGGTGAAACTAAGGGTGACGCTGAAGAAGAAGAAGAAGAAGAAGAAGAAGAGAGAGAGAGAGAGAGAGAGAGAGAGAGAGAGAGGAGAGAGAGAGAGGAGAGAGGGAGAGAGAGAGAGGGAGAGAGAAGGAGAGAGGAGAGGAGAGAGAAGAGAGGGGAGAGCGAGAGCCGAGAGAGGGGAGAGGAGAGAGAGAGAGATGAGGAGAGAGAGAGAGAGAGAGCGGAAAGAGAGAGGAGACGTGAGAGATGAGGGGAGGGAAGGGGGGAAGAGGGAGAGAGAGATGAGGAGAGAGAGGAGAGAGAGAGAGAGAGAGAGACTGAGAAACGAGAGAGAGGGATGAGAGAGAGAGAGAATGGGAGATGAGAGAGAGGAAAGAGAAAGGAGGAGAGAGAGAGAGAGAGATGAGGCGAGAGAGAGAGAGAAGGAGGAAGAGAGAGAGAGAGAGAGAGAAGGAGGAAGAGAGAGAGAGAGAAAGAGGAAGAGAGAGAGGGAAAGAGAAGAGAAGAGAGAGGAGAGAGGGAGAAGGAGGAGAGAGAGAGGTGAAGGGGAGAGGGGAGAGATGGAGAGGGGGAGAAGGTAGAGAGAAAAGACGGGTAGAGGAGAGAGAGATAGAGAGGAGAGAGACTTGGCAGTGAGATGAGAAGGAGAGAGAGGTAAGAGAGAGGGAGAGGGGAGAGGAGAAGGAGAGCAGACGACTGAGGAGAAGAGGAGAGAGAGAGAGAGGAGAGAGTGTGGAGAGGGAGACGGAGAGCGAGGAGTGGAGATGAGAGCGTGTGGAGGAGAGGAGACCGAGAGAGAGGGAGAGAGAGAGAGAGAGAGATGATGACAAGAGAGCCGGAGGGAGAGAGAGCAGAGAGGGAGGAGGTGGGGACGAGATGAGAGAGTGGCGAGGGGGGGACGGGAGGTGGGGACGAGGGGTGGGAGATGTGGGGGTGAGGGGGCGGGGATAGGGGAAGGGGGAGAGAGGTGAGGGGGGGGAGGGGGAGAGGGAGGGGGGGGAGAGGGGAGAGGGGCGGGGGGTAGGGGGAGAGGAGGAAGATAGCTGAGGATGTGATGGGAGCAGAGAGGAGAGGTGGAGAGAGGAGAGAGTGTATGGGAGGAGAGAGGAGGGAGAAGGAGGGAGTGGAGGGAGGAACGAGGAGGGAGGTATGGGGAGGAGGTAGAGTGAGAGGGGGGGAGGGGGAGAAGGCGGGGAGAGGTGGTAGGTTGAGAGTAGGAGATGAGAGACGTGGAACGGAATGGGAGTGTGGGGGAGGGAGAGTGGGAGGGGAGGTGGGGGTGAGAGAGGGAGAAGGCGAGGGGAGGAGGGGGGGGGGGTGACAGAGGGGTGAGGAGTGAAAAAAAAGGAGGAAAAATGAGGAGTGGAGCTCGGGAAGAGGAGTAGGAGAGAGAGGATAGGAGGGGAGATAGTGAGAGGGAGAGGAAAGGAGTGAGGCGAGAGAGTTGGAGGGAGAAGCGAGAAGGTCGAGAGGTAGGGAGAGAGAGAGAGTGGAGAGAGGGAGAGTGAGAAGAGAGAGAGAGAGGAGGAGAGATGGGAGGAGAGAGAGAGAGAGAGTAGAGAAATGAGAGAGGAGGAGGGAGAGACGAGGGGAGAGAGAGGAGCGATGACAGAGGGAGAGAGAGAAGGAGAGAGAGAGAGGAAGAGAGAGAGAGAGGAGGGGAGTGAGAAGAGAGAGAAGAGAGGAGGGTGGAGAGATGAGAGCGAGAGGAGATGAGAGAGAGGGAGGAGAGGGGGAGAGAGAGAGAGAAGAGAGGGTTGGGGGAGATGGAGAGGGAGAGGAGAGGGAGGAGAGTAGAGGAGAGGAGGGAAGAATGAAGAGATGGGAGCGATGAGGGGAGAAGAGGTGGGGGGAGGGAGAGACGAGAGAGAAGAGAGGAGAGAGAGTTGGGAAGAGAGAGAGAGAGAGAGAGAGAGAGAGAGAGAGAGAGAGAGAGAGAGAGAGAGAGAGAGAGAGGGAGAGAGAGGGAGGGTACAGGGAAAAAGGCAACACAACGATTCACTGCAATCACAGTCGCTAACGAGGACCAAACATAGCCAGGTGTTGTCTCCCAGACTCCCCTTCGGCGTGGCGGAGGAGGCGAAGGAGGAGGAGGAGGAGGAGGAGGAGGAGGAGGAGGAGGAGGAGGAGGAGGAGGAGGAGGAGGAGGAGACGGTGGCGGCTCCCTCCTCTCTTCTTCTCATGTCTCCTCTCCCCTCCTCATCTCTCTCTTCTCCTCTCCTCTCCTCTTCTCTCCACATCTCTCTCTTCTCCTCTCCTCTCCTCTCTTCTACACATTTCTCTCCTCTCCTTTTCTCTCCTCTCCTCTCCACATCTCTCCTCATTTCTCCTCTTCTCTTCTCTCCTCTCCACGTCTCTCCTCTCTTCTCTCCTCTCCTCTTCTCTCCTCTCCTCTTCTCTCCTCTTCTCTCCTCTCCTCTTCTCTTCTCTCCTCTCCACATCTCTCCTCATTTCTCCTCTTCTCTTCTCTCCTCTTCTCTCCTCTCCTCTTCTCTTCTCTTCTCTCCTCTCCACATCTCTCCTCATTTCTCCTCTTCTCTTCTCTCCTCTTCTCTTCTCTCCTCTCTTCTTCTCTCCTCTTCTCTCCACATCTCTCCTCACTCCTCCTCTTCTCTTCTATCCTCTCCAGGTCTCTCCTCTCCTCTCCTCTCCTCTTCTTTCATCTTCTCTTCTGTCCTCTCCTCATCTCTCCTCTCCTCTTCTTCTCCTCATCTCTCCTCTCCTCTTCTCTCATTTTCTTCTCCTCATCTACTCTCCCTCTCCCCTCCACTCCTTTCCTCTTCCCTTTAAACCTTTCCCCTTCCTCCCCTTTCCTTTTCTTTCCTTCCTTCCCCTCCTCCTCTTTCCTCTCCTTCTTCCCCTCTCCTCCCCTCCCTCTCTCCCCTTTCCTTTCCTTCCCTTCCTTTCCCTTCTTTCCCCTCTCCTCCCCAATTCCATATAATTTTCCTTCGTTCTTCCTTCCCTTTCTTTCCTTTCTCTTTCCTTCTCTCCTCTTCCCCTTCTTTTCCTCTCCCTCCCTCCCTCCCTCCCTCCCTCCCTCCCTCCCTACTTTCCTCTCTTTCATTCCCTCTTTGTACCTCTTTCCCCTCTCATTACTCCTTTGCCCTTCTTTCTCCTCCCCTTTCCCCAAGTCCCGTCCTCTCTAACTGTCTCTCTTTCCCCTCCTCTCTTCTCCCCCTTCCATCTCTCTTCCTTTCCTTCCTATCTCTTCTCCCCTCTTTCACCATCGTCTTCTTATCCTTCCTTCAGTCCTTGCCTTTCTTTTTCTTTATCTTTGTCTTTCTTTTCTTTCTTTCTTTTTGTCTTTCCTTTCTTTCTAATTCCTTTCTTTTTTCTTTATTTTTGTCTTTCTTTTGTCTTTCTTTTTGTCTTTCTTTTCTTTCTGATTTTTTCTTTTTTCTTTATTTTTTTTCTTTCATTCATTCTTTCTTTTTGTCTTTCTTTTCTTTTTCTTCTCTTTTTATTTCTTTTCTGATTTCTTTTTTCCCGATTTCTTCCCTTCACCCTTTGTCCCCTCCAACAGCCGAGCCGAGCCGAGCCGAGCCCTAACGCTAGACAAAACAAAATCAATAAAATACATCGAACTGACTCGTCTAACTTCAGAGCCATGCTTTCTCTCTGCCCCCCATTCCTCTCTCTCTCTCTCTCTGCCCCCCTCTCTCTCTCTCCATCAATATTTCTCTCTCTCTCTCTCTCTCTCTCTCTCTCTCTCTCTCTCTCTCTCTCTCTCTCTCTCTCTCTCTCTCTCTCTCTCTCTCTCTCTCTCTCTCTCTCTCTCTCTCTCTCTCTCTCTCTCTCTCTCTCTCTGATCTCTCTCTCTCTCTCTCTCTCTCTCTCTCTCTCTCTCTCTCTGCCCCTCTCAATATATTTCTCTCTCTCTCCCTCTCTGCCCCCCTCTCTCTCTCTGCCCCCCCTACTCCCTCTGTCCCCACTCTCTCTCTCTCTGTCCCCCCCCCCTCTCTCAAGCTCTCTCTCAGGTTATTGATCGATGAAGGACCCGCCTTGCAATGATTGTATTTATTCTGGCCAATGTTGATGGATTTTATTCATTTGAAACTTCGCCATTGGGACCAAAACAGTCTGGGTGGATCGAGGCGCCATTGTTTGTCTTTCATCGGCCGAATGGAATCGTCAGGTCTTAGTCAAAATTAAATATATAAAGGTCATCACTGTGACGAAGAGGTACAGGGATTACCCCTTCCCGTCTACCTCTGATTCGCCGCTGTTAGCGTCTCAGGCTGCCATATAGTACCGAGATCGGACCATGCTTCCGGCGTGAAGAGTAAATCAATTAATCAATAGATAAATGGATGAAGAAATAAATTGATGAATGAATAAATGAATTGATGAATAGAGATAAATAAAGAGTGGAGATGGAATTCCTGGAGTAATTCAGATAAAAAAAAAAAAAAAAAATAAAACATAAACAGAAATCAAAAGATAAATCAGCAGGAATAAATGAATTGATAGAATGAAATAAATTCCTTGTGTGTGTGACATAAAGCAAGTTAGGAAAGAAACTGAAACGTTGAAAGGGGGGAAATTCGAAACACGAAATTATGAAAGAAATCAATTTAAAGTAAGCAAAAGAAGAAAAAATCGAGTAATTAAAAAGTGATCAGATAAAGAAGATAAGATAAAGAGGATCAATTTGGTGAGAATGACAGTATCGTGAAGTCAAAAGATAAGAATATTCAGGAATTTATAAAGAAAAAGGATCGAAAATTAATTCTTTTATTCAAAAAATGTAAAAAGTTAGATTAACACAGAAATCAAGGAACAGGAAGTAAAACGAAAGAAATTGTGAAAAATAAAACGTAGAGCTAAAGACCACAGAAACACTGGTGAACATAAGAATAAAGGAGACCGCAAGAGACCATAAGGTCTACACTAGGCAGTTCCATGTCCATTACCACCTGTCACCCCATCCATAAAGTTGTCTAACCTTTTCTTACAACAACCGATAGTTTCAGCGCTCACTAAATGGTTACTTAATCTATTCCATTCGTGAAAATGGTGAGGGGCATACGCCAAGAGGCGCTGAGCAGCTATAGCTGAGCACATCGCCTTTGCCCTATGTGTTTGGAGAAAGTGTGTGGAGGATATCAAGACACACAGATGTCCATACAGATGCATGGACACGTAGAGCACTACGAATCGGCTTAACGTCAAGAACTCCCCCTATCAGGAGGCTAAGACAGTGCCCCTTACAGAGGACTTTGTAGCGAGGATTTTAATGGACCATCCCCTTGGTCCAACTCGCTTGCGGCAAACACAATATGAAAGAAGGTGATATTGTCAGACAATATAAGCAACTTCAAAGAGGAGACTACGAGTATAGCTCTTAATCTTAAACACAAACACACACATACACATACACACACACACACACACACACACACACACACACACACACACACACACACACACACACACACACACACACACACACACACACACACACACACACACACACATGTAGAAATATGATAACTATTCATGGAATCACACTGCATATCATGAACTCCTGATAGCAACATATGTTATTACTTCCAGAATGTGACTTTTTTATGTGGTAGATGCAGTTAGTAAACATTTATAAACTTATTCGTAAGCACGTGTACATTTACACACACGCGCGCGCGCGCACACACACACACACACACACACACACACACACACACACACACACACACACACACACACACACACACACACACACACACACACACACACACACACACACACACTCAGGCGTGCCAGAAGGCACTATGAGCGTTACGCCTCTCGACTTGCTGGTCGTTTAGCCCCAGGGAGTCACGTGATTGGGAGATAATGAGTCACGTGATCACGTACTGGGTGATTAGGGACGCGTGCACGTACCATAACCCACGGGGCTGCGGGCGTGCTGGCGGCGGGCGTGGTCAATGGACCGACTCCTCGTGGTCAATATCACAAAATATTGACAATATTCTTGGTCAATATCACAAAATATTGACAATACTCTTGCTCAATAGGAGACCCAACTACATTGTTCTTCAATAGCATCCTTGTTTTGTCAATAAGATTATGCAATGCGCATTAAAAAAAAAAAAAAGAAAAAAAAAAGATAAAAAAATAAATAAATAAATAGATAAATAGATAGATAAATAGAAATTCTACTTCCATGCAGTGGGGAGTGAGAAACCCCTGTCAGTTGTTGCAAGCCGCTGTTTTTTTTTTTTTCTGGGGTGAACGATGTCGGGTCGCCTCCCCGCCTGGCCAGGGCTGTCGTGGCCCAACACGGTAAGCTCTCAATGAGACCCGGGACTCGAACTCACGTCCACATCCTTATGAGTTCACGATGGAAGTCTGAGGTTGGTTGGAGGTAACCTAGTATTAGGCTAGTCGTGTTAGTGTTAGTAATAGTAGTTGGTTGTAATAGTAATAGTAGTTGTTAGTAATAGTAGTTGGTTGGAGGTAACCTAGTATTAGGTTAGTCGTGTTAGTGTTAGTAATAGTAGAAGTAATAGTAGTAGTGGTTGTACCTGTATCTAAGAGTTACTAGGTCCCCACCTCAAGAACCAGCACACAAGGAGAACCCCGATGCTGAGCAGACTAGTAGAAAGTCGGATAAAAGAAAAAATATATCAAATCCAGGTCATTGGAAATATAAAAGGGTTGTCGACCACAGTCATTGGCGAGAGCGGGGCCAATGAACTGTGTCTGTGAAAGACAGATCCTGACTGCTTTCACCACACAGTTCCACAAGGATGGAGGTCGTTTTTTAGTATAAAAAAGTTGTTGGAGTAGTATTTGTAGCTTTAGTAGTCTTGTCATGATGTTGATAGTATTGTGTTGGGTTAATAGTAGTGTTGGTAGTGTTCTGTTGATAGTAATAGTAGTAGTAGTAGTTGTAGCAGTAGTAGCAGCAGCAGCAGCTGTAGTAGTAGTAGTAATATATGTAGTAATAGCAGCAGTAGTTGCAGTTGCAATAGTAGTTTCGGTCACATCTTCGTTGTGCTGTTGGTGCTATTTTGTGTATAATGCTCACTCGGGCCTACCCCAGGGTAATGTACTTGTGCTCCTGTTTTTCTTAGTCTACAAATAGGATTTAGTTCGGATCACCAGTAATCCAAAGGATAAAAGCGCTGGTAAAATACAGTCCACAACAACAACGACAGCAACATCAATAGCAACAACAACAGTATCAAATTACAACAATAACAACAACAACATTCACAGCAACAGCAACAACAACAAAAACGACAACATCAGTAACAACAATAGACACAACAGCAACAACAATAACAGCAACAGCGACAACAACAATAACAAGAGCAATAATAATAACAGCAACAACAACTGCAACAACAACAACAACGACGACAACACCGATGATGTGACACTGATTGCGATAGTCGACGTAAAGTTTGGTGTCGCTCCAGGTTCACGAAGAACGTCTCGAAGTCCAAATGCCTGTGCACCTCGAATTCGCATAAACCGATTCCTCCTCTTGATGTCTTCCTTGTTGACAGTTCGACTAACAAAAGAAACACCATATGGAGACCACGTGCTTGATAAAACTCTAACAAGCAAACCGTCACACTAATAAAAACTCTGTCTTTACAACTTGGCTCTTGGCAAACTTGGGATACTGAGGACGGGAGCCAGGCAGTTTCTGTCAAATGTGTCCGCTGCTTATTTAAATTTTTGAGCATCTTGCACTCACTAACACTCGTTTGCTCCACCAGGTTCTCCTCTGGTTGTAAGGTGTGTTGTGATTTTGGCCACGGTGACAACGACAGAAGAGTTCATTTGGGGTAAAAGATCCGTTGAAATAAATTCATTGTTTACTTCGATCTCGAAGTATTGGGCACTCGAGTTACTTCGAAATCGTATGCGCTTAAAGTGGCTGCACACAAAGCATTTGAGTAGAAACTACTTGGGAAACGATATTTGTTTTTCAAATTTCCAAATGTCAAATTACTTTTGCGTCATAGAGTGAGAAGCTGAATGAGGAACTAAGAGAAATTAAACCTAAAATACGAATGTTAGACACAACATTGTTGAGTTGTTCTTACGGAAGTCTAGAATATTGTAACCGAAGTCGTTTCT
>NC_134790.1:15827151-15829651 GCF_046742065.1 Oratosquilla oratoria
AACACTGCCACCTGCCTCATGCAGCGCTGCACGAGGCTGAGTGTGGACCCGCCCTTAGCGTGCATGCGCTCTTTATATGTAACGAGCACGGCGTTTCCCTAGATACATTTACATACAAAACATGTAAGTTTACGTACGTAATAGTACCAAGAACAAGTCCATACTAAAAAGCTTTCCCAATGTAACGAGCTCAATTCTCACACAGCATCAGGCTTTAGGTGGGTTCTCTACTTTACGTTGGCGGGAGTTACCCTTCCCTCCTCTCACCATCTGCCTCTCATCCCTCACCTTTCCCTCCCTCTCACCTTTCACTCTTCTCTAACTCTCACCCTCTCATCCTCCTATGCCTCTTACTACTCATATTCCATTGGCTCACACCCCTTACTCACCTCTACCTCTCACCCCCACCCTCCCTACCTCTTACCCCTATCCTCCCATCCCTCTCACCCGACCCCTCTCCAACCTCTTCATCCCCTTCCTCCACCCCTTTATCCTACTTTATCCTCTCCTTTCTTCCATTCACACTTTTATCTGTATTCTCACTACTCCTGTATTTCCTTATTTTTAATTCATCTCTCTTTCTTACTCCCCTCTCTTCTGCTTTCTCTCCTTCCCTAGATGATCTCTTTTCAAATACCTTCTCTCTCTTTCTCTCCCTACCATCTGTAATCACCCTCCCTCTTGTCTTCCCCCTGGTCTTTCTTCCCTTTTCCCTTACCGCCTTCTCACTTTCCTGTCCTCTCTCCCTTTGTCGTCTTCTCGTGCCTCCCAATTTCTTCCTTTTTACTCTTCTTTCTGTTCTTCACTGTTACCACCACCACCACCTCCTCCTTCTTCTCCTTCTCCTCTCTCTCCTCCTCACCCTCCTCTTCCCGCGACATGACTAATTATACATTCCACCAGCTTCCCACGAAGTAGGTCTTATTAAGCAATTCGAACTCATCCTAAGGAACAGTTAACTAGGCCCATGTACGAGCACATCATAGAATCACGTTAAGAATGCATGAATAAACGCTTGACTAATTACATGCCTGCAGAGAGGCGACCCGGAGGTTCCTTTGTGAAAGTTGGCCCGAGTGATGGCGTCAGCAGGTGTATCCGTATACTGCTCGGCCACTTCATCTTCCAGTCGAACACGCGTCCTGGTTCTTTGAAGCAAACGTAAATCCAGCTACTTTGAGGCGTATAGTACAACCCCAATTCAATATTTTTGTATTTTTTTAGTTGCACAACCCAACTCAGAACTATTTCAGAACCAAACATCAACTCACACTCTTTACACCAAACACAGATTCAGAATATTTGAGGTATACCTAATCACTTTGAGAATTATACCCAACTGTTTATCCTCCTACTCCTCTTCCTTCTCCTCTTCTTCACACTCTTCTACGTCTAGTTCTCATCATCCTAGTCCTTCTTCACCTACTCCTACTTCTCCTCCTCCTCCTCCTCCTACCCTAACTCTTCTCTTGTTCTTCCTCTTCGTCCTCCCAACTTCCAATACGAAGACTCTATTTCTCTTTCTCTTATCTCTCTTCCTCCTATCTCTTTTCCCTTTAGTCGTCCTATTCCTATTTGTCTTCTTCCTATTCCTCCTATCTATCCTATTCCTTTTCATCCTAATCCCCCTATTTATCCTCCAGTTCCTATCACTGCTCCTACTCCTATACCTCGAACTACTATCTATCCTCCTCCTATTCCCCCCTCCCATTTCTACTACGCCTATTCCTTCTCCTATTCCCCCTCCTCCTCCTCTTCCTACTCTTCCTCTTATTACTCCTACTCCTCCTACAACTCCTCCACCTCTTAGAGGAGCCCCCCCACAATATCCTTTGAAGGTGCCGAGGCTCCTAGGACACAAGGTTGCCCGCTTTCAATTGAGACATCGCGGGGCGGGACACAAGCCCGGCAGATATAACCCCGCCCCGACTCCCGTCGACAATTAGCCCGTACCCACTAATTGACGCGGCGGGCTCCCGTGAAGCGTATTCGGGCTTCGTGACTCTCCACCCCCCGCGGGCCCCGGCGGGCTACAGCGCGAAGCCCGGATAGACGTGAACGTATGTTTACGACCTCCCCCCTTCCCTCCCCCGCCCTATCGGTTCCTCATTGTTTTATTCATAGGACTGGTCCCTCCCCCATCGCCTCTTGACCCGTCCCTCTGTCCGTCTGTTTGTCTGTCTGTTCCTCAGGGTGTCTGTCTGTTCCTTTAGAGTTTCTCCTCTCTGAGATTGGTGCTGCCTCACACTCGCGCCACCTGTGACCAGGGCTAAATCACGACCCCTTACACACCCCCTCCCTCCCATCCCCTACCCCCTTCTCCCCTCCCTCTCACCACTCACCCTCCAGCTCATTTAATCACATGTTAAGGAGGGGATCTGGAGGACACGTACGTGTACCTAAACGAGTGTAGTTAACGTGCATACGCGTAATATATATGTGCATATCTTATATATATATATATATATATATATATATATAGATAGATATATATATAGAT
>NC_134790.1:15849651-15852151 GCF_046742065.1 Oratosquilla oratoria
TTGTATATCCAACCTTACGTGGTCAATCCAACCATTCTGTTGTTGTATATCCAACCTTACGTGGTCAATCCAACCATTCTGTTGTTGTATATCCAACCTTACGTGGTCAATCCAACCATTCTGTTGTTGTATATCCAACCTTACGTGGTCAATCCAACCATTCTGTTGTGTGTCCAACCTTTTACTTCGACTGAAATTTTTCTGCCCACCAATTTGGATTTATTTTCATTCTTTTCTTCTTGTCCTTTGCCTTACGCGGTCAATCCAACCATTCTGTTGTGTATCCAACCTTTTACTTTGAAACTTTTCTGCCCACCAATTTGGATTTATTTTCATTCTTTTCTTCTTGTCCTTTGCCTTACGCGGTCAATCCAACCATTCTGTTGTGTATCCAACCTTTTACTTTGAAACTTTTCTGCCCACCAATTTGGACTTGTCTTAATTCTTCTCTTCTTGTCCTTTGATTTACGTGGTCAGTCCAAACATTCTGTTGTATGTTCAACCTTTTACTTGGACTGAAATTTTTCTGCAATATTTCTTCAAGAAGTAGAAGGTAAGGAGCCTACGCCAGGAGCCGCTGAGTAGCTGCGGCCGAAGCCGTCACCTGTGCATTATTATGCGCTTTTGGGGACTGTTGGGGCCAGGCAACATTCACTGCTGGGAATAGAAGAGTAGTGTGGGGTTCGAACCCAGAACTAAGCGATTGTGAGACCAGCACGCTCTCGATGACGCCACTTACGTTCAAGACATCGTTTCTTTTTCTCGTCAAACCAGTAAATCACTTTCATCATTTGATTAAGTTTCATCAAATCTCAAATGTCTTACTCAATTCAAACTCTCACTCGCTTTTGATTTTAGTTATTCTATCTTCATACACATTTACTATTACAAAGGATTACAAAGGCGGAGCATGCCGACAGGAGACCTTTTGGTCCATAACTAGGTCGGATGCAGAAAAAATTATAATAATGAATAAATAAAAGAAAAATAAATGAAAATTATAGTAATATAGATAATAATAAATCAAATAAATAAATGCATAGGTATAGTTAAATAATAAACAAACAGGTAAATAGTAAACGATAATAAATTGACAGACAACTAACAATAAATAAAAATCAAACAAATAATAATAAACAAACAATTAATAACAAACAAATAATATAAAATAATCCTACATTCAGTAATAACATATATGTAGCTAGGCAACTCCTGTCGTAGGTTCCTGTCTTCCTCTTCTACTAATCATTCCATCTTGTCTATCTTCATCAATTCACATCAAACTCTCACTGAAGTAATCTTCGGTGCGTGACCTTCATTCAAAAAAATATTGCAGATAAATAAATGTTTATGATTGGCTACCCCCCCTTGTAAGAGGGAAAAACCCTTTGGTATATGCATGTATGTATTATTGCCAACATGCAGGATGTTACATAGGTCGTTATATGATATTCACGTTGGTTCGGGCAATTCAGAATCAAGTTGTGATAAATCAATTACTGCCGAGCGAGGAGCCCCGTGCCTGGCACCACTTAGAGAATCGTACGTCATACACAGAAACATGTGCTCTCAAAGTTTAATTAAAACATTTTTTCTTTATTGCAAAGAAAGACAAAAAAGAATGAAAGAAAGAAGAAGAAGAAGAAGAAGAAGAAGAAGAAGAAGAAGAAGAAGAAGAAGAAGAAGAAGAAGAAGAAAAAGAAGAAGAAGAAGAAGAAGAAGAAGAAAAAGAAGAAGAAGAAGAAGAACAACAACAAGAAGAAGAACAAGAATAACACAACTTATTCGCCAGAGCGGGGTGTGGATCACAGTGTTGTTATGTTTTTCACCCCTGGGCGGGAATCGAATTCGGACCACTGATTTAGCAGGCGAGCGCGGTACCACTACACCAGCAAGCCGGTGAATGTAAGTGTGCACGTGTGTACGTGTGTGCGTGCGTGCAAGGACTGATTCTTACTGATAGTGACATAGTATCTGCTTTAATCCAAAATTTGACCAAAAGTAAATAGAAAAATTATCTTACGCTAAAGAGGGAAAGAGAGAAAGAGAGGGAAGAAGATAAGGAGAGAGACAGAAAGAGGGAGAGATATAGAAATGGAGAAAGAAAAAAATAGAAATAGAGAGAGAAAGAGAGAGACAGAAAGACATGGATAGAAAGGAAAATAAAAATAAAGAGAAAAAGAGAGAAAGGGAGAAAGAGAGAGAGAGAGAAAGAATGGGAGAGAAAGAGGGAGAGAGAGGAAGATGGAAAATGAGAAAGAAGGAGAGAGAAAATGGGAGAGAAAGGGATAAAAAGAGAACGGAAGAGAGTGAAAATGAGAGACAACGAGAGAAAGAGAGAAAGACAGAAAAAGAACGAAAGAAATAGAGAAATAGAGAAAGAGATTTGACGCCATGCGATACATCCAAGCCCTTAGGAGGACGCTATTTCCCGCTGTCACGACTGAGCTGGGAAATAAGTCCTGGAGGGGTCGGGGGTAGGGAAGGGGAGGTACATCTG
>NC_134790.1:15859651-15862151 GCF_046742065.1 Oratosquilla oratoria
GCAAATGTGATGAGTATGCTCATACATTACGAACATAATATCAACGTGATGGGGAACATGGGGTCACATACAATATACACTGTCCAGGGTGATGGGTTGGAGTGGGGGGGAAAGAAGGGAGAGAGGGGAAGAAAGGGTGGGAAGTAGGCTGGGGAGGGGGGAGGGGGGGAAGAGCGTGCGAAAGCTGGACCGTACAGGACGTTCACCCTCGTTAGGCGCTAGCCACAATAAAATCGTTGAAGATATTCATTCATGGGGAGGGAGGGGAAGGGAGGGAGGGAGAGAGGGGTGATAGGGATAAGTAGAAAAAAAAAAAATGCGCTATGGCACAATCGGAGTTCAGACCTGTCCCTGTGCCTTAGTGTGCCTTGGTGTGTCTTAAGCGCGCGCCCGCTTACGGTCGAAGAAGACACGTGCCTTCCGTCACGCTAGACGCGTGGCTTCGTCTATCCGGAGGATCGGTTTCCGTGGCTTTGTGACTGAGGATGTGCCTTAGCTTGGGCCGAAGTTTGGTTACGATGAAGTGTCTGAGTGTCTGCGGTTAAACTGTGGTTAAACGTTCGCTTAGGTCGAGGCGTGGCTGTGGCTACACGTTGGTTCAGAGGTAGACACAATTACGGGTAGGCACATATGTGCCTATGGTGTGGTATGTGTGTGTGTAAACGATCTTTATATGGTGGTTGCAACGATGAAAGCATGAGATGACATTGGGAATTCTAGAAAAATATATATAGAAATAAAAATGAAAAAAAATAATATAAAACAAAATAAAAAAAAATTCAATGGAATAGAATGAAATAAAATAAATAGCAATAAAATAAAATAGGATAAAACAGAATAAAACATGACAAAAAAAAAGATTAGATCAAGTAAAATAAAATATAAATCGATAGGTGAATTTATGAACAAGTATATAAACAGATAAAGAAACGAGTAAATGAATAAACAAATAAATGAATAAATAAATAAAGAATAAAGAGAACTCGCCATTGCTCGTAGCGAAAATATCTTTTCGGTGTTTCCAGCTATCAAATTTTGGAACGTGAAGTTCTGAATATTGAGTATTATCGAAGTTTACGCTCCCGATACAAGGAACCATTTATACTTCTTTCTTCCCTTTATTTATTTATTCATTTATTTATTTATCTATTCATTTATTACTATTTTTGTAAACTGATGCTAAATGTTTATATATATATATTTTTTTTTTTTTTTTTTTTTTTTTTTTATTGCTGCTCCTGTGAGGCTCTCTTCTCAAACTGAAGGATCTCGAGGTCTCTTTCTTTGGAGAGAGAGAAAAAAACAACAACAAAACCGCACCTTCCAATCCAATTGGATATGGGGACCAAGAATGGGGAGGAGGAGGTGGTGGTGGTGGGATGGAACGGGAATGGGAATTCCCTCCCCCTCCCTCCCCCCCTCCCTCCCTGCCCATACCAGTTGGCATCCGTCGCGAAGCATCGTTTAATTAACGCCAAAGACAAACTTATTTATTTTCTATTCTTTTCTTTCGAGTTCCGAGCTTTAACCCTGCCTTCACAACGGCTGGCCCTTCCCATCACGGGTCGCCCTCTCCTCCTCCTCCTCCTCCTCCCCTCCTCCTCCTCCTCTTCCTCCTCCCCTCACTCTGAATCCCTTTCTCTTCCGCTTGACTGCACCTTTCCTACGCTCAACCCTTCCTCCTACTCTTCCTCCTCCTCCTCCTCCTCTTCCTCCTCTTTCCCTTCCCCTTCTTTTTCCTCCTCCTCTTCCTCTTCTTCCTCCCCCTCTTTCTCTTCCTCCTCTTTTCCCCCTCTTTTTCTTTCTCCTCATTTTCCTCCTCATCTTTCTCTTCCTCGTCCTCTTCCTTTTCTTCCTCCTTTTTCTCTTCCCCCTCCTATTCCTCTACCTTCTCCTCCTCTTTCTTTTCTTTCTTTTTTTCCTCCTCCTCCTCCTCTTTCTCTCCTCCTACTCCCTCTCATCCTCCATGTCGCCTCTTCCTTTAATACCTCTTAACCCCTCCTCCTCTTCCTCCTCCTTTTCTTCCTCCTCTTCCTCTTCTTCATCACCTCTCACCTGTCTCTCATTTTCCTGCTCTTCCTCCTCCTCCTTCTCCTCCTCCTCCTCCTCCCTTCTCGTCTCTTCATCATCACAATGCCTCTGTCTTTAACTTATACCCAGACTGTCGATAAATGCTTTCTTTATACGCGTGTGTCATCATTGTGTATGTGTGCGATTTTCTTTTCCCTCTCTTTTTTGTAACTTTATCAGATCCATTTTTTTCGAACTTTCCTTTTCCTCTTTTTTTTGTCGATAGAGGCAATGTTCTTTTGTTGGATGTCTGTATACAGTGTATCTCTGTCTACCTGTCTGTCTGTGTGCCTGTCTGTTCATGTGAAGATGTTTCTCTATGTACATTTACGTTCTAATTTGCAGCACTCTCCATCTGTCTGTCTGTCTGTCTATCAGTCTGTATATTAGGTATGTTTCTAAGTAACGTCTTTCGTTCTTAAGTGATACT
>NC_134790.1:15867151-15872151 GCF_046742065.1 Oratosquilla oratoria
TTTTTTTTTTCAACCAAGGACAACAACGAGGACGAAGAGATGAATGAAGAGGAAAAGGAGGAGGAGGAGGAGGAGGAGGAGGAGGAGGGGGAGGAAGAGGAAGAGAAGGGGAATAACGAGGAAGAAAACCATATGTTAGGGAAATAAAATTACATGACAGAATTTTTTTTATGACCGAAAATGAATCAACGGATTCCCTCACATAGCTGATCGACACAAAAGGGGGACACACACAAGCACAAAATAACAAATAATAACAGAAATATAATTCGAGAAATAATCAAATCACAGAGATAATACACATAAGAGTCTTTTTGACCCTTTGGTGGTTGACACTCCACCAGTGAGGTCAGAAGCCCCTGACGGACCCCTGAGGACCTGCGGAGGACCCGATTTTTTTTTTTTTTCAAAATCATATGAATTCAATACAATAACCGTGATGATATTAACACACGGGAAACGGTAATGTTATACCACATTTGTAAATATACACTTTAAACCCACTTCCGGAGAAATAATATCATTAGTAAAGGAGATCCGTATATTTCGACCACTATCTGTAGTCCTCTTCATTCTGCTGAAGAGGACTACAGATAGTGGTCGAAATATAGAGGTCTCCTGTACTTCTGATATTATTTCTCTGATAGTGGGTTTAAAGTGTACATATCAACACACAAATAGATTAGTGTGTCGCGTTCATATCACGAGGATCATATTGGGGGTTGCCTGAAGAAACAAAGGTTGGAAAACCTCTGCTACAGAGGAACCTCATCCTGAAGGTTCTTGACAAACAGGGTGACTTTTCAGGATGTTACTTTCCCGCAAGGGTGAGACGTGGTTAGGGTGGCGAATGTGGGAGGAAGGCGTGTATAGGCTATTCCAGGGAGCAGGGTGAGCGGTGACCTTGTAGGGTGGCGAATGTGGAGGTCAGGGTGACCCAAGCTTGTTGTTCCTTTATCAAGGTGAATGAGTCACGTGATGAAAAATGTTCACACTTGTGAATAAAATCGTCTGGCGGATCAGTCGAAACTGGATCAAGGTTTCTTCGACATCGAAAAAGGCTGCGAGGGTTTGGTTGAGCTCAATGAAAACGCCATTTCCGGATTGGACTTTCGTGACATCATGAGGTAATAATTTTTAATAGTATTGGAGAGAAGGAGGAGGAAGAGGAGGAGGAGAGAGAAGAAGAGGAAGAGGAAGAGGAGGAGGAGGAGGAGGAGGAGGAGAAAGAGGAGGAGAAGAGGAAGAAGAATGGGAAAGGAGGTGGAGGAAAAGGAGGAAGTAAAAAAGGATGGGGGAAAGGAAAAGGAGGAAAAGGAGAAGGAGGAGGAGGAGAGGGACGAAGAGGAGAAGGGGGAGGAGGAGAAGGAGGAAAGGGAGGAGCAGGAGGAGGAGGAGGAGGAGGAGGAGGAGGAGGAAGAGGAGGAGGAGAAGGGGGAGGAGGAGGAGGAAGAGGAGGAGGAGGAGGAGGAGAGGGAGCAGAAAAATGCCTCAGGCAAGGTAGGGTTGCGCGTGGAAACAGATTAGGGTGAAAGGGTGTAGGATTGCAATCACCAGATAGGGTTGAGTGGCTTAAGGGAGGGGTTACGGGTTAGGGTGAGAGGGGGTTTAGGGTGAAGAGGCGGGTCAGGTTCAAAGGGGAGGAACTGAATTCGACGTTTAGGGTGACGTGTAGGGTAAGGGAGGGTGATTAGGGTGTCACGAACGAGATAGTCAGGGTGAGTGAGTGTTGACAGGGTGATAACCAGCGATTCTATCCTTATGGACAACATGAGTCTCCAGTCATTAGATAATGCTGCGTGACGCTGCTCCGTAGGGGTGTCGTTGAATGAATTATATGCATTCATAGATCCATACAGGGATTTATACTTAATTCGCCTCTGCGGGAGGTGTAACGGTAATTGTTGGTGGAGGAGGAGATGGAAGAGGAGGAGGAAGAGAAGGAGGAGGAAGGCGATGAGGAATAGGAAGAGGAAAAGTGGCAGAGAGAGGAAGAGGTGGAGGAAGGTGAGGATGAAGGCGGTGAGGACTACATGGAGGAGGTGGAGGAGGAGGAGGAGTAGGAGAGAGGAGGAAGAGGAGAAAAATGTGGAAGGGGTGAGGACGGCGAGGAGGAGGAAGAGGAGGAAGAAGAGGAGGAAGATGAGGAAGAGGAAGAAGATGAGGAAGAGTAGGAGGAGGAAGAGGAAGAAGAGGAAGAAGAGGAAGAGGAAGAGGAGGATGAATATCAAGGGGAAGAAGAGGAAGAGGAAGGGAACGAGGAGGAGAAAAACCCTCAGTTATGGAAAGGGTTAGACGAACTTCCCATTCCAGCTTCAGCCAGAATGAAATGTGTGGATCATGCCACAGACGCACATGCCACACATACCAGAGGTTCTGTCCTCTCAGACTTCTCTTGGGTTCAGTAAACAGGCAGACAATGCGCCACAGTGGCCCACAGTTACCCTCTCTGTCTGTTTGTTTGTGTGTCTGTTCGCTTGTCTGTTAATTCTGTTTTTCTGTTTCTGTTATGTTTCTGTTTAATTTCACTTTATCTTTCGTATTGTTTTTTCTTTTCTTATAGAGTCTTTCTTTTTTCTTGTTTAATCCAATCTAATTGTATTTAGTTTATTTAATATGATTTATTTACTTTGATTTGGTTTAATCGAATTCACATTAGTTTGATTCAGTTTTATCTTATTCAATTGTATTTTGTTTTGTTACATTTCTATATATACATGAATATATATATATATATATATATATATATATATATATATATATATATATATATATATATATATATATATACATATATATATATATATTTAATTATCAATCACAATGCACTTTAATTCTAAGTCATCTAGGCGCATGCAGAAACTGAAACGTGATGCGCCCGAGGACTCGAACTCATGCGGCGAGAACCTTACCAGAGCTGTAGTGACTAGACCAATACACCATCAAGAGAGATATAAGTTGAGTGCAACTTTTCTTATATATTTGTATGCTCGAGTTACATACACATACACGAGCATACAAATATATAAGAAAAGTTGCGCTCAACTTATATCTCTCTTGATGGTGTATTGGTCTAGTCACTACGGCACTGGTAACGTTCTCGCCGCATGAGTTCGAGTCCTCGGGCGTACCACGTTTCAATTTCTGCATGCGCCTAGATGGCTTAGAATTAAAGTGCATTGTGGTTGATAAAAATTTATCTCTAATCACTGGGACCCATTCAGTGTTGTACACACACACACACACACACACACATATATATATATATATATATATATATATATATATATATATATACATATATATGTATATATGTATATATGTATATATGTATATATGTATATATATGTATATATATGTATATATATATATATATATATGTATATGTATGTATATATATAAAACCAGTGTTCACGGGTTAGAGCTTTCGATGAGCGTATAGAGAACAAATAGGGAAAAAACAACAAAAGAGAGAAAATGAAAGAATAAAAAAAACCTGTTGTTTCCGTTTCCACATACCTGAGTTCCAACATCGCCAGAAACCTTCTAGAAACTTCTTCCGCCTTCCTCTCCACCCACTCCCTCCTCTTCTTCCTCCTCCTCCTCTTGGGAAAGGACATATATCATCACTGCATCCTTTGTTGGTTCTCTGTCGATCGTGCCAAAGGCCAACAAGCCTTCCTTTGTTTTGATTTGAAAAGAAAGAATAGCTTCTGAAGTCATTATTTTTTTATTTGCAGGCGGGTACAGTAGGCAGCGACGAGTGGGTGGGTGGGTGGTCTGGGGCGCGTGGGTGGGTGTGGGCGTAGGAAGGGGCGTGTGTGCTGGTTCCTTACTCTACAGAAAACCCAGGACATGGGCCGGGGTTCACGCCCATTCTCTTGAACTCGCTGATGCTGCCGACCGTATCTACCTACCTAACGAACGCTCTGTACCCAAAGAAAGTAGATTTCTACCTTGTTATCTACTTTAACAAAGTAGATTTTTACCTGGATTTCAAGTAACATGTTATCAAGCTTACTGGCTTATCTACCGAAAATCTACCCGTAATGTTCGTAGATATGGTTAATGAAGTTATTGAAATTCTACTTTCTACTGGTAGAAAAACATTCGCGAAAGGTTTCAGAAGTGCAGTGATTTGCATGACTGGCGGCAGCCAATCATCGACAAGCACTGCCTCTTGTGCATGACTTCGCCCTCCCTCCGCTCTCCTAGCCCCTCCGCATTGCACAAATTTCTTATCGTTTAATGTCCTGAAGATTGTGAAAGTGAGAATTGTGTAATCCGTCGCTCGCTCGTAAAAAGTCTCTCTCCCTTTCTCTCTCTCCTCCCCCCCTCTCTCTCTCTTTCTCTCTCTTTTCTCTTCTCTTTCTTTCTCTCTCTCCATATCTTTCTCTCTCTCTCTCTCACTCTCTCTTTTTCTCTTTCTTTCTCTCTCCCTCTATCTCTTTCTCTCTCCCTCTCTCTCTCTCTTTCATTCTCTCTCTCAACCACACTCTCTCTGTTTCTTTTTCTTTCTCTCTCCATCTCTCTCTCTCTCTCTCTTCGCTTTCTTCCTCTCTCCCTCTGTCTCTTTCTCTCTCTTTCTTTGGACATTTCTCTTTTTCCCATTTTCCCAAGCGCTTTACAATATAAGAATATTCTTCAAACCTGAAATAATTATATCAATATTTCTATGATAATGTCAATATATCATTATCTATCTTTACAACGTCTACATTCTTATCAGAATCCCTCAAGTTCTGTAAGTAAATGCCCATATATGGAGATTTTGCCGAAGACTGTGGCACGGAAGGTTTAGTTGTCTCCACGTAATTAAAAAGAAGTGACTGCCACATCTATTACTGTCCTTACCAGCGGCTAAGCGTCTCCCACCGTAACTCTATCCTCAACTTTAGGGGTTCCCGACGTTTGGTGGGCCGGGTGACGTCACTGCCAGGTTAATCTGATTTGTCAGTTTTGGTAACCCGAGATGGAAGTCTATTATCTATGAGATTTGT
>NC_134790.1:15874651-15882151 GCF_046742065.1 Oratosquilla oratoria
CACTAGGGGAAATGTGGAGGAGGAACCTGAAATGTGGAGTGAGGTTGGAATGTGGAGGAGGAACCTGAAATGTGGAGTGAGGTTGGAATGTGGAGGAACCTGAAATGTGGAGTGATGTTGGAATGTGCAGTAGGAAGCTGAAATATGGGTTGAGGTTAGAATGTGGAGGAGGAAACTGAAATGTGGATTGAGGTTGGAATGTGGAGGGAGGTTTGAATGTGTCTGAAAGTGAGAATGTTGAAAATGGAGTCAGAATGTGGAGCGAAGGGGATGTGGAAGAGGAAGAGGACGTGGATCAGGACGAAGATGTGGAAAGACAATGAAGTGGGAAAGGAAGGAAATGTGGATGAAAGAGGATGTGGAAAAGAAATACAATATAGAAGGAACAGGAAAAGGAAGAGAAAGAAGAGGAGGAGGAGGAGGAGAGGGAGGAACAGGAAGAGAAAGAGAAAGAGGAAGAGAAGGAGAAGAAGGAGGAGGAGGAGGAAGAAGAGGAGAGGGAGGAAGAGAAAGAAAAGGAGAAGAGGAAGGAATAGAAGGAGGATGAGGAAGAGGAGGATGAGAGGACAAGGAGGAGGAAGAGGAAGGACAAGACTATGAAAAGGAGTCAGAATATGGAGGAGAACATGAAGATGAAAGGAAGAGCATGTGGAGGAGGAAGAGGAGGAAGAGGAGGAGGAGGAGAAAAAGGAGGAGGAGGAGGAGGAGGAGGAGGAAGAGGAAGTAGAGAAGAAAGAGGAAGAGGAGGAAGAGGAGGAAGAGGAGGGAGATGAGGAGGAAAAAGATGAGGAAGAGGAGGAGGACGAGGAAGAGGAGGAGGAGAGAGAGGACGAGGAGGAGGAAGAGGGAGGACAAGATTATGAAAAGGAGTCAGAATATGGAGGAGAACATGAAGATGAAGGGAAGAGCATGTGGAGGAGGAAGAGGAGGAAGGGGAGGAGGAGGAGGAAAAGGAGGGGGAAGAGGGAGAAGAGGAGGAAGAGGAAGAAGAGAAGAAAGAGGAACAGGAGGAAGATGAGGAGGAGGAAGAGGAGGAAGAGGAGGAAGAGGAAGAAGAGGAGGAGGAGGAAGAGGAGGAAGAGGAGGAGAACGTGGAAGGACGTTGATATGGAGGAAGGCTATCGTGGGCTTGGGGTGTCGGAGTGACAAGGCAGCTTGAATCTTCTCTCTCTCTTTCTCTCTCTCTCTCTCTCTCTCTTTCTCTCTCTAAGGACGCAACACTGCTACATAACACAGTATCACGCCATCACACTCGCCACGCTATAACACGTTCTAGCACACCTAGGAGGGGTAGGAACACACAAATATACTATATGGTATGGTAACAGGTTAACACACTATATAACAAAGTAACAAGCTATTACACACACACATCATTTTTAATTTATTAACACGGTGTTATGTACTATATAGCATGGTAAAACGTCAACACGAGCAGTATGAAAAAAATACCACGCCATATAACATAAAATGCTTTCACACACGCTTATCATAACACATCACAGAACACGGTAACATCACCACGCATTATACAGTACATAACACAAACACTACCGTAACACACTGCTCGTCGGGTGTTATGAATTCATACCTTTATCTTGACATAACACAGCACCATTGGCTTTGTAGCGCATCCAAGGGGATACGTTCGAACCTCCCCCCTCTTTCTCTCTCTCTCTCTCTCTCTCTCTCTCTCTCTTTGTGTGTATATGCGTCTACGTGTGTTTGTGTATTTGTTTATGTTTTTACATGAATATGCTTTTACATGTGTGTGTGTGTGTGTGTGTGTGTGTGTGTGTGTGTGTGTGTGTGTGTGTGTGTGTGTGTGTGTGTGTGTGTGTGTGTGTGTGTGTGTGTGTGTGTGTGTGCGTGTGTGTGTGTGCGTGCGCGTGTGTATGTGTGTATGTGTGTATGCACATATATGTGTACTACGAGTGCAGAGGACGTGTACACATGCAAATACACACAAACCCTCCTCTACATCCATACAGACACCCATAACCAACAACCACATACACGAGAATAATCTGATTTAATGTGGACACTATGTATTATATGGTTCTTTGAGATCTCCAAGGTCTTCTTCAGGGAGTTCTTCCAGAAGGCGGAAGAATATGATCACCTGAAGAAGTTTCTTCCCTTGAGCGATGGAGGGCTGTACCGAGTCTCGATGTCCTCCTTGATGTCCGCCCAAGAGGATCCTTCCGAGCTTCTGGTCAGGTTTTGACTTTTCGAAGTCCTATGTACGCGTGACTTGGACATAATCGCTTGTTTGCGAAAACGTCGTCATAACTCAAAAAACTGAATTTTTGAGTTATCTATACAGACATATTCATCTTCAAACACGGATTTTTTTGGTAACAGTGTCATATCTGTAGCTCAAAAATTGACCGCTGGGGAGTGCTAAATGTCCCAACGACATAACCTTACATGTTCCAACTTGTTCCGACAAATATTTTAGACTTAGTAAAGATTATGATTGTTTCAACTTCTATAAACTTTAGAGGCGTATTTAATGCTCCAAAAAATGTTCCACCTATGGTGTTTGAGGGCTTTTTATAATATTGAGAGCGTTTTGAAACTTTAAAATGCCTCTACTGAAAAATTCGATATTTTGAGTTATGACGACGTTTTCGCAAACAAGCGATATATGGAAGCAAGCAAGCCACACAGTTACCGATATTTTTCCTAATGTTGTTGTTATTATTGTTATTGTATTTATTGTTGTTGTTCTTATTGTTGTTGTTGTTGTCATTCTCTAGACTGTCTGGCCGAGCAGCCCCGTCTCCCTGAGGACGGCCACGGCTGGATGTTCTCAGGGATCTGTGAAGCCCGCAGGAATGGCGAGGGTATTGTGACTGTTATTGTAATTTCTATTGTTGTTACTTTTGTTTTTCTTGTTATTGCTATTCTTATTGTTGGTATTATTATTGCTATCGTTATCGTTTTATTGTTATTCTTATCGTTATTGTAATTTTTGTTTTTGTCGGATTAAGCAAACGAAAAATACATGTAATAAAAAAATCAAAATTCAAAATCTATATTAAGAAAATCACGTTAATTACCCTAAAGAATACCCAAATACCAAACCAACAAAAGTAGAGAAATAGAGTTGGATGAACAGATATATTCAATGTAATGAGAAAATAGACGAATGGATTGATGAATAGAGAGTTGAGGAGAGGGGAGGGAAGGGAGCAGCTGGCATGTAAACGTTTGAAGTCGATGCGCGTGCGCGTGCGCGCGCGTGTGTGTGCGTGTTTGTGTGTGTGTTTGTGTGTGCGTGATTAAAACCCCTATATACATTATTCTTATCTTTATAGGTCAATTTATACAACCTACTCCAGCCTGTATTGGGATCGCCTGGGTGTTTTAGCAACCGGAAGACTACCTACGAATAAAATCTTATGTTTGGGTAATCTGAAGGTAACCTACGAATGAAATAATAAGAGTTTCCGTTTGTTGAAGCTTTTGTGTCTTTTCCGATAGCACATACTGACTTTTATATCGATTGCCATACTGATCTACAGTAACTGAGGATGACACTGGAAAGGACTCTATGTACTGGACATAATTTTGGAAAAAAAAAAGATAAAGAAATGAAAAAAATAGTAAAGTGGTACATTTCGGAAAGAGTTTCCGGGGACCAAGAAAACCGTACATGTTCGAAAGGCCTTGCAAGGCTGATTTCCGCCTGAGGCCGTAGGACGAGGAGGAGGAGGAGGAGGAGGAGGGGGAGGAGGAGGAGGAGGAGGAGGAGGAGGAGGAGGAGGAGGAGGAGGAGGAGGAGGAGAAGGAGGAAAAACAGCTGGAGGAAGAGGACGAGGAGCCGGAGGAGAAGGAGGAAAAGGAGGAGAAAGAGAAGATGGAACAGGAGGAGGATAAAGAGGAAGAGGAGGAAGTAGAAGAAGAGCAGTAGGAAGACAAAGGAGAAAAGGGAAATGAAGAAGAGCAGAAGGAAAGTAAGAGAGAGAGGAAGAATAACAGAAAGGGAAATGAGGAGAAAGAAGAGGAGGAGGAAGATGAGAAAAAGAGGATAAAATAAGGATGAGAAGGAAAAGGAGAATAGGAAGTATGAGGAGGACGAGAATGAGGAAGAGGAAGTAGATGAGAAGGAGAAGGAAGAGGAAAAATAGGAAGAAGAGAAGTAAGAGGCAGAATGGGATGATGATGAGAAAGTAGATGAGAAGGAGGAGAAGGAAGAGGAGGGAGAGGAGGACGAGAAATAAGAGGAAAGAGAGACTGTAGAGGAGGAGGAGGAGGAAGAAGAGGACGAAAAATAAGATAAAGAAGAGAATGAGGAGGAGGAATTAGATGAGAAGAAGGAGAAGAAGGAAGAGGAGGAGGAGGAGGACGAGAGGTAAGAAGAAGAAGAGAATGAGGAGGAGGAAGAGGAAGAAGAGGAGGACGAGAAGTAAGAAGAGAATGAGGAGGAGGAAGAGGAGAAAGAGGAGGAAGAGGAGGACGAGAAGTAAGAAGAGAATGAGGAGGAGGAAGAGGAGGAAGAGGAGGACGAGAAGTAAGAGAAGAATGAGGAGGAGGAAGAGGAGGACAAAAAATAAGAGAAAGAAGAGAATAAGAAGGAAAAAGTAGATGAGAAGGAGGAGAAGAAGGAAGAGGAGGAAGAGGAG
This sequence comes from Oratosquilla oratoria, assembly GCF_046742065.1. Lineage (NCBI taxonomy): Eukaryota > Metazoa > Arthropoda > Malacostraca > Stomatopoda > Squillidae > Oratosquilla > Oratosquilla oratoria. Next base: position 15,879,283 of record NC_134790.1, read on the forward strand.
GACGAGAGGTAAGAAGAAGAAGAGAATGAAGAGGAGGAGGAAGAGGAGGGGGGGATGGTAAGGGGAGGGGAGGCGGGTGAGAAAGATGGGGAGAAAGGCTCTGGTTTGACCCTTTATCCTTCCCCATCTCGACCCGCGATAATCCCCCACGTTAGTGATAAGGCGACCCGAACAATGGCCTCTTCTTCCGTCTCCCCCCTCCCCGCCTCCTCCCCTCTCCCCTCCCACCTTTCCCCTCCCCCCACTAGCCATCTCCCCCAGCCAATGATAAATCAAGCTTTGGACTTGTGATCATTGTGAGAGTTTCACTGGTCAAGGTATGAGTTTACAACATAAATTTTTGTGTATTGTGTTTGTGTTGGTCTGGGGTGAACATGGGGTGACTGGGGTGACGGGGGAAGGGGGTGAGGGGCGGGAGGTGGGCGGGGCGGGGTGGGGGTTGGGGGTGGGTTGAGGGGTGACCGCTGTCGTGTCCGGCAATTGCCTGGTCGCTTACAATCGCCACAGACATCGATGAGTCGAAATCCTCCAATTAATGCTGCCTCACCCTCCACCACTCCCTCCCACTCCCTCTCTCATCCTCTCTCTCTCTCTCTCTCTCTCTCTCTCTCTCTCTCTCTCTTTCCCTTCCTGCTTACCTCTCCTTTACTTTCCTCTTTTTCTCTATTTCCCATATCTCTTCCCCTCTTCCTTTCCATTTCTCTTTTATGCACACACACGCAAACACACATACGCACACACACACACACACACACACACACACACACACACACACACACACACACACACACACACACACACACACACACACACACACACACACACACACACACACACACATACACACGCGCGCACACACACACACACACACACACACACACACACACACACACACACACACACACACACACACACACACACACACACACACACACATCATGAAAAGTGAAATGTGAGGAGGATTGTAAAGTATTACAGGAAGATCTAGATAAGATTTACAACTTCGGAGAGGAAAAAGAATTTCATTGCAAAGAAAGGGAAAATTTTTGGAGATGGAAAAAGAAAAGATATTTGAGAGTCTGGATTATGAACGATTTGTCGCCGTTATGAAACACATTAATTGAGTAACAGCCGAGTCATATGAGCTTTTGATGCATATAAGAGAGGCACTTTATCATATTGGTAGAGATATAAAAAACGGTTAAGATCTTATCCGCCCTAGATTGTAATATGCAGGGATGATATGACCAACACACAAAATAAATGAATAAATAAATTAATGAATAGATAAATGAATAAATAAATTAATAGATAAACAAATGTATAAAATTATTAAAGATAAATAAATAGATAAATAGAGGGACAGAAGAATGAATTAACAAATTAATAAAAGAAAAACAGAGAAAGTACAACGAGTGATGAGTATTACGATCTCTAGCATGGCTGATCAACCATATAAGGAAAGATTATACAAACAAAAATTACTCGCCCCAGACAAAAAGAAGAGGAAGAGATGATACGATGGCTGTCTTTAGAACTGAGGAAATCGAGGGAAAAAAGTGACAGAGAGGATTTATTAGTAAGAAATAGAAAATTATAATTACGAAGAGAACAGAACAAGAAAGTTAAAAATAAAAGTATTTGAAGAATGTTTAAGCAATCTAGGCCGACAACTTAGATTTATTTAGAACAAAGTTTGATAAGTGGAGACGTGGGAGCGGGACCCCATGAGCATAGCTCCTGTCCTAAAACACACACACACACACACACACACACACACACACACACACACACACACACACACACACACACACACACACACACACACACACACACACACGCACGCACGCACACAAAAGGAATTGTGTGTGGGAGGGTCCAAAATTACAGCATAGATTGGGCCATGCATGAGATCTGAGCTATCATCCGGGTGGGAAATAACTGTCGATCACGAGTCCAGTAGATGATCCAATACCATGGTGAATCACTTATATACACACACATACACACACGCACACACACACACACACACATACACACACATACACACTCACATACACACGCACACACACACGCACACACACACACACACACACATACACACACATACACACTCACATACACACGCACACACACACGCACGCACACACACACACACACACACACACACACACACACACACACACACACACACACACACACACACACACACACACACACACACACACACACACACACACACACGCACACAAACGATATGTAAACACAAAGCTTCACTGACGTCACAGTGGGCTATCAACTGAAGCATTCCGCCTTTTCCTTCTCTTCCATTTGTAACTCCCACATCTCCGCTACTTAACTCCCACCACTCCCACTCCCACCACCAACATGACTCAGCAACTACTTCACCACAACACAACTCTCATACTAAGACTATTTCATGTGAATGTTGCCTTCTTATTTGGACTGTCAAAAGTCTTGATAAAAGTTTCCTGGAACTCTCAGATAAATTTGGACATACGAGCATCTTATTATTGGTTGTTTGTAAGTGTGTGTGTGTATGTATGTGATTCACCATGGTCTTGGATCACGTGTTGGACTCGAGACCGACAGGTATTTCCCTCCCGGAAGAGAGCTAAGAGCTCATATATGACCGATCTATGGGTAATGCTGTGACCTTACACGCATACACACACCCAACTCCCCGCCCACGAGAGTTGGGGTAACGACCCGCAGCGCAGCGATACTGACATTATTTCAGCCCTGGGCGGGATCTGTGTGTGTGTGTGTGTGTGTGTGTGTGTGTGTGTGTGTGTGTGTGTGTGTGTGTGTGTGTGTGTGTGTGTGTGTGTGTGTGTGTGTGTGTGTG
>NC_134790.1:15887151-15889651 GCF_046742065.1 Oratosquilla oratoria
TAAGAATAACAATAACAACAACAAAAACAATAATAATAATATTTAATAATAGTAATGATAATAAAAATGATAATGATAATAACAATAATAATAATAACAATAATGATGATGATGATGATGATGATGATGATGATGATGATGATGATGATGATGATGATGATGATGATGATGATGATGATGATGATGATGATGATGATGATGATGATGATGATGATGATGAATAGTTACCAAGATGAGTTTCGTGAAATAAAATTAACCACCAGAAATCGTCGACAACGAATATAAAAAAAAATTACTAAATAACGTAAGAAATATAAAAAATCACCACATAAATGAAATCTTCAAAATAAATTGGTAAACGAATAAGCAAAGCCATTAACAAATAAATATAAAAATCTATGAAAATATCGATGCGGCATCAGGAGCAGGAGGAGGAGGAGGAGGAGGAGGAGGAGGAGGAGAAAGAGGAGGAGGAGGAGGAAGAGGAGGAGGAGTAGGAGGACACAAACAAACGTGATACAAAACAAAATAAAACACGAAAATAATGAAAGCAAAAAACATAAACACAAGAAGGAACAAAACGAAGTTAAATCGAGATAGGTTAAATAGGACAGCACAAAATAATAACAGGATAAAGAAAAAAAGAAAGAAAGAAAAAGGTCAGGAGGCTGAGGAGGACTCCCGTCTAATAAGATAAACAACTCCAAAGTGGAGGCACGAGAGGGCGAAGACCAAGAAGAATGTTTACAACAAACAAAAAGAAAAAAAGAAAATATGAAAAAAAGGTCTGAGAGCCCACGTCATAAACGTACTCTCCACCTCCTCCTCCTCTTCCTCCTACTCCTCCTCCTCCTCTTTCTCTTCCTCCTCCTTTTCCCCCTACACCTCCTCCTCCTCCTCCTACTACGCCTCCTATTCCTGTTCTTCCTCTTCCTCCTCCTCCTCTTCCTACTCCTCCTCCTCACCCTCTTCCTACTCCTCCTCATCCTACTCCTCTTCCTCCTCCTCCTCATCCTGCTCCTCTTCCTCCTCCTCCTCATCCTGCTCCTCTTCCTCCTCCTCCTCCTCCTACTACTACTACTAATACTCCCTCACCTCAGGTTTCCCTCACTCCTTTCCCTCCTCTTTCTCATTCTCCTCCTCCTCTTTCTCATACTTCACCGTTTCCTTCTCTTCGTCTTCCTCTTCGTCCTTTTCTTCCTCTTCAGTCTTCTTTTTCCTCTTCTCTCTCTATTCCTGCCCCTCTTTCTCTCATCCTTTTCCTTCCTTCTACTCCTCTTCCTCCTTCTTCTTTTCTGTCTTCTCTTCATTCCATTCCTTCTCTTTCCCTTCTCTTTCTTTCGCTTCCCTCCAGTCTCTCTTCCACCTTCTCCTCCTCCTTCTCTATCCCTCCTTTCTTCCTCTTCCTCCTCCAGTTTCTGTCCTTCTTTATCCTCTTTATTATCTTCCGCCTCCTCTTCCTCTTCCTCTTTCTCTTCCTTCTCCTGGCGGCGACAATGACAAAGATGACGACAACTCTCTTCTTTCTTTTCCTCCTCGCAATGACGACGACGACGACGACGACGAAGCCGCGCCTTCAGGTCCTCCACTTGCGGCATCAGGACGAAGAAGAGGAGGAGGAGGAGGAGGAGGAGGAGGAGGAGGACACAAACATAAGCCCTGAGTCGCAAACAAGAGTCAGTTGACTCCAATTGGATTACTGTCCCTCGTTACTCTCCCGCGCTCACCTCAGAGAAGCTCTGTTTGTTCTCTTCCTTCTCGTCGCTACCGATGCAACCTCCTTCTCCTCTTCCTCCTCCTCTTCCTCCTCTTTCTCCTCTTCCTCTCCCTCATCCTCTTTCTTCTCTTCCTCTTCCTCTTACTCCTCCTCTTCCTCGTCCTCCTACTCCACGGGGATTTAGGTACGCTTCTGATGATTCTTACTCGCTTCCTAAGCTCGAAATCTGCAAGACCTTCTGGGAGCTTCTGCCGAAGACTGTCTTCTCGGAGTTTCTGCCGAAGTCTGTCTTCGCCTGTTACTTCTCTATCCAAGGTTGGAGGATCTGTGGCCATGCGCTCATGACCTGGATGAGGAAGAGGAGGAGGAGGAGAAGGAGGGGGAGGAGGAGGAGGAGGAGGACAAGTTGAAGGAGGAGGAAGAGAAGAAGGAAGAGTGAATGTTCTGGGAACCGACATGTGCTGAAGATGAGATGGAGATAGAAAAGGTTACCTGTTGTGCGTGTATACTTACGAGTGCTCTCTCTTTCGCCCTCTCTCTTTGCACAGAAGCACACATATACACACACACACACACACACACACACACACACACACACACACACACACACACACACACACACACACACACACACACACACACACACACACACACACACACACACACTCACGCACACACAACCATTAACAAATACAAATACAAATTCACATACACACACAAACACATACACACACACGCACACACACGCACAAACACATACACACACACATGCACATACACACA
>NC_134790.1:15894651-15904651 GCF_046742065.1 Oratosquilla oratoria
CTCTGGTACCTAGGACATTGACAGTTCTCTCTTTCTGAATTTTGCAAAGTCCAGAAGCCTTTCTGGAACCTGGGACATCAACAGCTCTCTCTTTCTGAACTTTGCAAAGTCCTGAAGCCTTTCTGGAACCTGGGACATCAACAGCTCTCTCTTTCTGAACTTTGCAAAGTCCTGAAGCCTTTCTGGAATCTGGAACATCAACACTTCTCTCTTTCTGAGCTTTGCAAAATTCAGGAGGCTAAGGATTGCTGGTTTTTGGTTCCAGTGACGAGAGCCACACCAATGGACATGGTATAGTAATACCCGAGGAGTGGCCAAGGAGATCAATTACACACTTGTTAGCACTCCTTGGAAGATCCTACGGAACTACAGGATTTATTGAAGGGCTGAATTCTTTAGGACTGATCATAGACTTGTGGTCGCAACACTGAGACTGCGTATAAAACCCAGAAGAATCTCAAAATGTGACCCACCTGGATTTCATCTGTAGAAATTCAGGGATGATACGTGTGCCCAGGAGTATGAGGTAGCAATCTCTAATCAGTTTGAATTACTTGGCTCTCTTGAGGACCCTGAAGAACTGTGGGACACTTTTAAACGTGAAACTCTGGGAGCTCCCGAGGAGTGCGTTGGAGAGCGCCCAAAGTCGAGAAGTGTTGTGGCGTCGTGGGTGGCACTGGAAAGTATAGAGTTAGGCAGTGCTGCCAGAATGGCTGAGGACCTGGACTAATATAGGATTCAGAAACGGTGGACCAGAGCTCTCATGAGAATGGATATGGAGAGGTACGTCAAGGGAATCACTGAAGATGTCGAGGTTCATTTTAGTGCAAATGACCTCAAGCCTGTTTACCGAGCCCTGAAAAAACTCCGCTCCAAATCTGTGGCTCAGAGGAGCACAATCCGAATAGATGATGGCGAGCTAGTGCCAGGTGTGGAGGGGTGTAGCCTTTTTGCCGAGAACTTTAATCAGTTGTTCATGGGCGACCCTCCAAGCGGACAGCTTCCCCTCGATGGTGTTCAGGTAGCGGCTCGTGATCCACCAACAGACGAATCTCTGCCCTCTCTGGCAAAGGTCAAAGAGATTGTAAGTTGAAGGGTGGAAAAGCAGCTAGCATCTGAAATAGCAGTGCAGAATTGATGAAAGATGGAGGTGAGGTCATGATCTGCGTGTTACATACGGTATTGTCTGCTGTATGGCAGTTTGATACCATCCCCTCTGACTGGAAAAGAGGTCTGCTCGTCCCAATCTGGAGAGGAAAAGAGGACCAGCAGGACTGCAACAACTACCGCGGCATTACACTGCTCAGTGTACCAGGTAAGGTGCTTGCCCATCTATTGCTGACACGGGTTCGTTCACATCTGCTTAAGTTTCAGAGGCCTGAACAGTCTGGGTTCACGCCAGATAACTCAACAACTGATCGGTTCCTAGCTCTTCGTATTCTTGTGGAGCACCGACGTGAGTTTCAAGAGGGGTTTCTTGTAGTTTATGTTGATCTCAAGAAGGCGTTTGACTTTGTGCATCGTGCAGTGTTCTGGGATCTTCTGCGGATCCGAAGGATTCCTGCAAGGATTATTGATTTGATATCTGACTTATACTCTGGAACAGAGAGTGCTGTAAAATATGGAGAAGGCATGTCTAACTTTTTTCCTGTTAATTCAGAAATGAGGCAAGGGTGTGTTCTCGCCCCAACACTTTTCAACACCTGCATGGATTGGGTTTCGGACAGAGCTTTCGATCAATGTTTTGGTGAGCATCTATTAGCAATACTAAGGTCATTGACCTTGTATTTGTTGATGATGCTGTCCTTCTTGCAGAGTCTTTGAAGGTCCTGGTTGCAGCCCTCGAGTTACTGCACAGGGAGGCGAGACCGCTTGGACTTGAGGTTTCTTGGATCAAGACCAAGGTTCTGAAGTTTGGGAGCTTACTGGATGACACAGTTCAGTCTGTCCATGCATGTGGCAAGGACATTGGGGTCTTGGAAAGCTTTACATATCTTGATAGTGAAGGGCATACCAGTGGTAGGTCATGTCATGAAGTACTTCGAAGGATTGGCATTGCCATGGTGTTATGGACTCTCTCGACCAGAGTATATGGCGTTGTCATTATTTATGCAGGAGTACTAAAATTCGAATCTTCAAGTCACTCGTGCACCATATCTTGCTGTACGGCTGTGAGACATTGAATACTGACTTGGAGAGGCGTTTCGATGTCTTTGGTACCACACGCCTTCAGAGAACCATGGGGATATCGCTGGACTGACTTCGTATCAAACCAGAGACTGCACTGTGAGACTCAGTCTAGGTCAAGTACCTTAAGCAGAATTCGTGAGCGTCAAATCCGGCCATATGGACATGTGGCACGTTTCCCTGATGGTGATCCTATTCAGCGTTGTGCCCACAAGAGACAACCCTCGATGGAGGAGACGAAGACGGGGACGCCCACAGAACTCATGGCTGGGAGGACAAGTTGATCAACCTGTCGAGGATTGTTTAGGGTGAGAAGGGTGTCTGCATGGGAGGTTGCTCGGAGATGTCGTGGGGACTGGCGCCGGGGTGTGAGTGAAGCAAAGCGCTCCCTGGCGTATGCCACCAATATCACGTTCAAAGGATTTTACAAAGGATTACAAAGGCGGAGCATGCCGACAGGAGACCTTTTGGTCCATGTTTAGGTCGGATGCAAAAAAAAATAATAATAATAATAATGATAGATAAATGAATAAGTATAAACTATAATAATGTAAATAATAAATGAAATACATAAATAAATGCATAGGTATAGTTAAATAATAAACAAACAGGTAAATAGTAAATAATGATAAATTGACTGTCGTGTTACCGTTTCAGCAACATTTAGATCATTTAACAGAAACTATATTTCACCTCAGTGCAAGTAATATACTCTGGTTCGCGAATTCAAAATCACGCGGACAACATTATACTCTAGTTCGCGAATTTAAAATCTCGCGAAAAGGTTGTACATTAGTTCGCGAACTTAAAGTCTCATGAATAAAACCGATTAAGTTGAATGAAACCATCTGGCATTAGTCAGAAGGGACTTTATGGGTTAAAACAGAGACCTTCGTATGGCAACAGCAGATGGGCGTCCCGGTCGATCCAGACCCCGTTCAAGCCGTGGTCCTTTGCTCAAATGAATAAAATCGTTTGATGTCAGTAATAGAGATGGCGGTCAAGTTGGCCTAATTTTATTTTGCTTTATTTAATTTTTGTCTATTTCACTTTATCTTATTTCATTCTAATTTTCACTTTTATCTTATTTACTTCATCATTATCATTTCTATTATTATTACTATAATTATTATTATTATTGTTATTATTATTATTATCATTATTATTGCAATTATTATTATCATTATCATGTGTTGTTGTTGTTATTGTTTTGTTGTTGTTGTTGTTGTTGTTGTTGTTGTTGTTGTTGTTGTTGTTGTTGTTGTTGTTGTCATTATTATTACTATTACTATTATTATTATTATTATTATTACTATAACTATTATTATTATTATTATTATCATTATCAAGATTATTATTATCATTATTTTGTCTTTCATGTGAAACAAGCGCAACCAATACACAATCACTTTGATCAATTGTTCCCAATCTAGGGGTAATTAAATTACCCCCTAATGGGTAATATGACAATTTCAGAGGGGTGATTGGGGGGAGAAAAACGAGGAATTCAGAAAAATGACAGAACAATGAGACATCTAACGGCAGGAGTATACAGTAGAGTATAAAATATCAGTATTATATATGCATACATGCAAACATAAATGCATACATAGAACAAGCAAAAATAAGGAAATAAAATAAGATAAAAAAAATTGGTGAGGAAAAGTATTGTGACGCTTAGAAAACCCAAGTTCGAGTCCTACAATTCCCACGTGGCTTTTGTTTGGCTATCCGAGTATAGAGGGCAAAGGTTGTGGGTTCGGCTTACTATACATTCCTAACACTATCATGACCATTCCTTCGTTGGTCATGTCATTACTGTCAGTTTCATGGCAATTGATATTACTGGTGTGAAAGGTCAGTAACAAGCTTGTCAGTCCCGTAACAGTTATTGTCACAGTTAGTACTGCCGTTACTTTAATTATCGTGACTTGCATTACTGTTACTGGTAAGACAATTACTATATTACTATCTATTACTATCATCGTGCGTTGTCACACTTTCGATCGTAACGTAACATATGAAGCAATAACACAATGTTATTGAAATAACAGTTAATATAACAGTTGTACGACTGACGGCTGTTTCCATCTTAGTTATTCTCATCATCTTAACTGGCTTTCATCTTAGTTTGTTCCTAAACCCCGTCAGCCCCTTAACCAGTATAGTTGAGCGTTAGGCAGAGCAAAACCGACAAATGACTTAACTGAGATGGGTTAAGATAACTCAGTTAAATAGAACCAAGTTAGGTTAAGAATCTTGGAAGAACATGGGAGAAATTCACTCTCGGAGGCGTTTAGTTGCATCAGAAGACGTCACCTTTGCCCTTGGTGCCTGGGTAGCCAGGGCAAATGGCACTCACAGGCACCTGTTGGGTGGTGAGAGAGAGCTTCTGTTAACATGATTCCTCCCTCGGTAAATTACTTGAATATAAACAGTTAAACTACTCTTAAACTACCTAACTCGCAACGTCACTCCGGACCACCCGAACTACCCTAGGACAACCTCCTCCTCCTCCCCCTTCACACCCTCCCCTTCCCCTCCTCTTCCCCCTCCTCCCCCACCGCTCCCGTTCCTCACTTCTATACCCACCTCCCCCTCTCCCCCGCATCCGTCCCCTTATCTTCGTTTCATCTGAAGAACCTATTAGACTTTATACTCTTCAGGCACCATGCAGAGGATTAGTACCCTGTAATCATGCATGACTGATAAAGACTGACTAATTTCTTTAGAAACACACTGGTTTCTTTAAAAAGAGACTAGTGTTTGTTGGAGAGTTTCTTCACCATTGGGGGGGGGAGGGATCTCACTTTGGGCTGAATAAAATCGCCTGGCGAAGAGCCTTAACTACTTCACCAAGGACATTCTGTCTTCAGGCGAGCCAAACCTTAGCCAGATGAAAATGTAACATGGACACCGTCATTATCTTTATCGAAAACGTTAATTGTTATTTATCAATCTTTGGGTCTTTGCCACCGTGCACAAGATTTTTTTTGAGTCCCGGCTGGCAAAACCCAAAGACTTTTCCGGGATTTTAAAGATTAAGTTGGCATGCGTGAGGTCTCACAAGTGGCGGGTGGTGGGGGGGTAGGTTTAGTGCTACAGGGATTTGGCTTTTGATGAGAGAGAGAAAGAGAGGGAGAGAGAGAGAGAGAGAGAGCAAAGAGAGGCGAAGGAGCAGCCAGGAGACGCTCCCGTTTGAACGCAATCCATGAATCTTCTAATCCTATCAGAGCGATCCGGTATCCCTTTGGTTGGGGGCGAGTTGCAAGGCCGCTGATGATTGGCCGACACCGGTTTTCACACGGGGCTCCCAGCCAATCAGCGTGGAGTTCGCCGAGCGTATGGCGGATGGCGAAGTTTACTGCGGCCGAATATTGTTATCGTTTTATTTCTTCTTATCTCCATTTAAGGTGACACGAGGGGTGGGCGACGATGATATTAAGTAAATTTAGAGTAAATTCCCCAGTGAGTGGGACTCGAACCCCCTTTTGTCTTTGAGAAGAGCTTGTACTCCGTGAGGCGATACACCCCGTGACGGAGCGAGCTATGCTCCGCCCACTCGTTGATTTTTTATGAGTGTCCAATTGGAATGGTGGTGCTTCGGCGGTAGGGCACGGGACTCCGCTGCCCAGACAATCCTCGGCAACCTCGCTTGACTATTTGCCCTAGTAATGGAACACACACCCCACCACCACCTCCTCCTCCTCCTCCTCCTCCTCCTCTTCCTCCTCCTCCTCCTCTTCTTCCTACACCACCTCTACTACGCGGCCCGTTGGGTTACTACAACCACATCGTCCACGCCTTCAGCAGGTCCTGTACCACTCATCCTCCGTTGTCAGTTCAGCCAAGGAGGACGTGTGTCTTCGGCGTTCGGGACATGAACCCGAGGAATTACGGGACTGTCAGACGACTGAAGACGGATACCGGCCGAGCAGAAGAGGACTGATCCGATGTAACGATGATGACGCTGTCGGAGGAAGACTTGAGACCCGAAGACGTCGAGTCACTGTTAACGAAGGTTCCGCTAGAGGACACACGGTAGACGTTCTTACGCGTGCGTACACACGCGTCCACGGGGCGTCAGCTCGGAGATTCTCGGGGAATCTCAGATCGCTCGTTCCCGTGACGGGTGACAGATGTGCGAGGAGGAGGAGGAGGTGAGATCGAGGGCAGTGCCGGCTACCACAGTCAAAGAGAACCAGGACTCGCCGCCGGACAGGACAAAGGCGCTGGACAACGGGCAGTGAGGTGCCAACTACCTAAAGTGCCACTGTGAGACTATGAAAAGAATTACACGCAGTGTGACACAAATACATTCACATACACAAAACACACACACATATATATACGTACTCCTAAATCCGATCTGGTGTAAGAGGGAAAAGAAAGAGATAAACGAGAAGGTGACTGTCAATGATCAACATTAAGGAAAAAATGTCCTGATGTTCCAAGAGGGAGAAAGAAAAACGAAAATTTTCCCATTTGAGGAAGTGAAAAAAAAAACCATTTATATCAGAACTTCGCAGAGGACAGTGGATTTTTCGGATAATAGGGAGTGGTCTTTCGGATAAGACTGAACAGAAATAAAAATACAAAAACGGTGAGTTCGTAGGTGAACAGAAGTGCTATTGACGGTGCAAGAAAGTGTTCTTGCCGAGACTGTACCACGAACAATACTCGAGTGTTCTCCGAATAACATTAGACAGAACAAAATCAGTGCGAACACAAGTGGGAACTCAGGTAGAAGACAAGTACCGAGAAGTCTTCCGACAGTAAACGAATAGGCCTTATACCCCCAAGGGACATTGTGCCGAGTGCCATTTCAAAGAAGACAGTGAACGAGTAGTGCCGCGCACAAAAGAAGAAAGAGAACATAGAGTGCCACGATCAAGCTTCTCCCCCTACAACCTTCACACTTCCCCAATAACCCTACTCCCCATCCCTGACTCCCCCTTCCCTTCCTTTCCCAGTCTTCGTCCCTCTCCTACTCCTCCTGACTCCACAAAAACGCTTGGCACTGTCGGTGCCAGTGTTAAGGACGGACGAAGGCGTCGGCGGCGGCGTAGGGTGCCATGCAGTGTCTGCAGTGATTTGCCCCTCGACTCGCCGTGTTGCACTGCAAGATGGTCGTCTCGTAAGTACGAGTTTTTTGTTTGTTTGTTGTTTGTTGTCTCAAGGGATTCGAGCTGTTTATTGATACTGTGGGAACAGAGAAGTGTTTTCAATCCGTCAAATGCGCAGATTAATATTCTTTCCCGCGGCCTGTGGGTTGTGGTTTGTAATGATGGAAATCGAACTCGTATGAGTTTATCTTGTTGTTCTTGAGTAACACTGAAATTAGTTCTATTGTGCTGGTCACCTGATATGAGGTGATTTTTCATTAAGCAAAGATAAAACGCATCATCTACTCTCGCACATCCTCCTTCAGGACTTGAGACCTTGAGGTTGACCTTCTCAAATGATATCCTTCTTCTTCAGAGCAATGTCGTACAACTCGAACTAAAGTTTAAGATAATGCTAAGGTCACGCGAGCGTCTTTGTGAATGAAAGTGAATTATGTAAATTTTTTACTTTTATTTCTTTCTCTCTCTCTCTCTCTCTTTTTTTTTTCTCTCTTTTTTTTTTTTGGTACTGGGAATGTGGAGAGTCCCACAGAGCTTACTAGCTCCTTCCAGATGGAGTCCGTTGCCTGGCATTATTAAATAATGATTTCTATGATTTTCAAATTGCTCCGTACCTTGCGTAAGCATTGACATTGCTCAAGCGAACTTAAATTCCAAAAGTTTTCATTGTGTTTATTATTGTTCCGTTACGTTTTGCAGTCTGAACTAAGCATCAAACTGTGTTAGAATTCTTTATCTTTTAGTTATGTTAGATGAAGCAAAGGAACATGCCCGAGAGAGCGATAGATTACAACTTTCTCGAAAGTTTTTGTTTGTTTTCATATATCATCATGCAAAGGGCCATTTCCACACTTTCATGCAGGCCATATACGGCGCCTTGGGACAACGGTTCATGAATTTCAGCTTCAGTGCAACTTTTTCTTTGTACGATTGTTGTTTATTATCTTTAAACCGGTTCCCAAATAGTCTCCTTTTGGGTAATTGTACAATTATACCTCTTAATTCCTTATCAATATTTCTTTTTTTCTTTTTGAGAATTTGCACTAAATTTTGTTTTGGCTCATCTTGATAGCTTTAGGCTTTCGAAAAGCGTGTCTCTATGTGTGTAGTTTCTGTGTGACATGATTAGTGTCATTCAAAACAAGATCACAAACAGTTCATGCATCAGTATTCTACTAAGAAGTAGAGGAATTTTAATACCAATAATGACAATCAACAATAACTTTAATAAAAACGAGTAATAATGATAAGAATAAGAATTAGTTCAATAATAATTATTTGATTAATAACTAATGGGACAAAGTTTCAAGAATGTTCGAAGCGGTTGGGTGTAGTTTGCATTTATTTATTCATCATAGATATGAAAATCTATCTCGAAGATTGTGGGAATTTGTTACTGTTCCCGATAACTGACTTCGTTTTTCTTTTATATCAATTAATTTGTTTATTCATTCATATGTTTAGGAAACTCGCTGGCCGAGCGGATTAGGGCGTCATTCCTTGCGACGTAGGTTGAAGGGAAGGCGGTTCGAACTCTGCCGCTGGCGAAGCTGAACCAAGGGCATGTTTCATTAGATTCCACGTTACAAAGTCCTCTGTGAGGGGCACCGTCCTTGCCTTCCGATAGGGGGAGAGTTTGTGACGTTAAACCATATCACCATCATCATCATAGTATCTACCTATTTATCTATTTATTTATTTATCAATTATTCATTTGCTTATATATATCTATTTATTCATATATTCATTCATTCAGTTACTTATATGTGTATTTATTTATCTATTTATTTATTTATCTATTCATTTATGTGTATTTATTCATTCATTTATATGTCTATTTATTCGTTTATTTATTTCTATATTGTGACCAACCCGGTATAAAAACATTTCGAGACGTTGGGGCATGAGAAAGGGAAAACAGAATCATTTATGCACAAGAGCCACATAACCATAAGCTTAACCTCTTCGCTATACGAAAGAAGTGCCACGGAGATGAATAAAATCGCCTGGCGGCAGATGGACTACTAGAGAAAAGTATCACCAGGTCCGGCAGGAAGGTTAAGGCAAGACACAAGAGTTAACCCTCTCACTGTGCTTAAAGATCTTAGAATTTATTCAAACTGACGTCGATCGATTTTATTCATGTGAAGGAAATCCTCTTTAGATTCCTTAGATAAGGTTTCTGTAAGACAAAATAAAAGAGCTTAGGAAAAAGAGCAGAAGACATTATGTCCCACATGTTACCTACATTAGGAAGTCGAAAATACGCCCTTTTCTTTCTCTTTTTTTCTAAATTACATAATTCAAAGACCTAGTCAAAGTCTAGACAATTCCGATAACATATTGTCCACAGTGGGTTGCTCGAGAAAGACAGGAACGAAGGAGATATGTACCAGTTGGAAGTCAAGTGTCGTTGTTCGGAGGCAAGTGTCTCCCTTTTGGGGTCAAGTGTCCAAATGGGGAGAAAGAGAGAAAAAAAAATGTAGACAAGAAAAAGGTGGTGGAATTTTGGAGAAAAATAAAAATGAAGAACTCATTGCATAACTTTTTTCCTCACTTTAGTCTTCCATTCTTTTTTTTTTTCAATACTATATCGCATCAAAGGTACACAAATATATTCATGAAGATCTAAAATTTGTTAAATATATGGCCCAGGAAAAATATTCTTTAACATTGAAGATCACCAG
>NC_134790.1:15914651-15917151 GCF_046742065.1 Oratosquilla oratoria
CCATCACCTTCATCACCATCACCGCTACTACCTCCACCTCCACCAAACCGCCACCACCACCACAACCGCCACCACCTCCACCACCATCACCTCCACCTCCACCTCCACCACCACCAAATCCACTTCCACCACCACAACCACCACCACATCCACCTCCACCACCACCGCACCTCTTCTGCGCGCGGACGGGCTAAAACGCAGCAAGTCCGCGCAGTTCGGAAGCCGTGACGTCACACTTGGCCGTAAGCTCGCCGTGTGTCGGCTGCTGCTACAAGACGCAAAGAACGGGGAAAAGTAGCACCCGGAACGGAAGGGGTTAATCTCCAATCCATTCAATACCGAGGAACGAACCAAGGAGACGAATAAAATCGCCTGTCGGCAAACATGACGGAAGGGAAAGGACTGCACGGTATGAAAGGGATTAAGACAGAACTCCGGGAGTCAGTTAACCTGCCTCAACCACCCACACGCCCATCTCACCCACCCACCCATCTCACCCAAACTCACCCAACCGCTTCACCCAAACTCCCCCATTCAGTCACCTCGCCTTCACCCGGCCTCCTAAGTCACCCATTCACCCACCCATCGTTTACTTGCATCACGAACCCACAGCTACTTTACCCAATTCAGCCACGACACCCATTTAGCTCACCCGATTCTCCTACTATCTCACCCACTCGATCACCCATACACCCGCATGGTTACTCGAATATGGTTATCCTCCCCCATACACACAACCCTCTACACCACTCCCCCACCCATCCACCCACTCCCTCACTACCTCACCCACCCACTCACCCACTCACTCCCCCACCTACACATCACCCTCGCGTCCCTGCAGGGCAAAAACCCGCCACGGGGAACCCACCTTTCCCTGAGTTCCCCTTGAAGCCCCTGACTGTCCCGTGGGTCTGCTTTGGCGTCCCTAGAAAATTTCTAGATATCCCTACTTATTCCCTACAATTGACGGTCTCGTCATGTGAGGGTTATTACCCACAGACCGTCCCTGGATAAAACTGGGTGCCCCTGGATGCCCCTGGATGGCCCTGGGTGACTCTGGATGACTCTGGGTACCCCTGGATGACGCTGACTGTCCCTGAATGACTTTGGATGAGTGTTTCTTCTCGTGTACCTTCTCCCCTGCTTGGCGTCCTACTCTCTTTCTCGTACATCTTGGATATTCTCCAATATCAATCAATCCGTTCCTCATGTCGCTCTTTTGAAATACCCACGGCCCTCAAGTAACCGGCAACAGCCTTCAGGTTGGCCCACATGTCACTCAAGAAGGATATGTTGTGTTTCTGTCTAGATCAGTTGAAATCGGGGCACTGTAGGACGAACTGTCCAGTATCACAAACAACACACAAACACTTTAGCTATATATACGTTCCTTAAGCCAAACAAAATCGCCTGACGCCAGAATGAAATATACAAGTGTGCCCTCTTCAGTGTTATTCAAGGCTTGTGTCTTTACTCTAACTGTCGCCAGACGATTTTATTCAGCCGTAAAACACACACACACACACACACACACACACACACACACAAAGTAGTAAAGGTACCAAACCCTTCTTGGTTGAGCCTTCCATGGTTTTTCGTGACTATCAATGCTACCATGTCATCCTCTTTGTAAAAGTATACTATAACCCCGCATTATGTGTTGTGTGTTGTCTCCATATTGTTTAACTATTCGAAGCGAAGGTTTTTTACACTATTACGCTAAACCTTCTCCCGTAATTTTCAGGCGATTTTGAATTGCATTTTTGCCACAATTTCCTATTTTTTATTTATCTACATAAACAGCAATTCGATTCAAATTTGAGAATTGTAAACCAAAAATCTTAGCACTCTAGCGAGAAAAAAATCTTCTTTGTTTTGAATTGGTACACTTATTCTTTTTTTCAGAAGCAGCTATCTGCAGATATTTTGTTTTTGTACATTTTTGGGGTCTCTTCTGTAGCTCTTTGAAATGTGTCGACAAAAAAAAAAAAAAAAAAAAGTCAGTACGACCTTCCATCTTGCAGATCATGCTGTCTTCTCATTGGCTGTCCCGTCAGCCAATGACACTTCACATTTTGTTCTTTGGTGCCAATGGCACTTCTTCTCTTGGCACCCTTTCTGGCACTCTTATTCCTTAAGAGGAGTTAGAGACTTCCCATCAGCTGAATAAAATCGTCTGACGACATAACCAGAATAAACAACAAGACTAAGCCATTACATACACCTATATCCTTCTTCGTTTGCTTTACATTATCCACTCATTCATTATCCTAATCCAAATCCTCTTAATTTGTCGTTATCCGTCTTTTCCCTAGTTTGCAACATACAACGCCCTCGTTACTCACATCCACTCGTTATCTTAATCCTGATCTTAATCCTGATTCTTTGGCTAATCCAGATGCTTTAGCCTAATCCCATTGTGGCTCCCCCCCCCCCCCCCAACAGCTACTAAGGGTCTTTTGCAAGCCTTTGTGAAACTGATTGCTCCCTATTCGGACGC
>NC_134790.1:15924651-15929651 GCF_046742065.1 Oratosquilla oratoria
TCATCTAGACTTCTTCCCCTATCTGTTTCTCCTCCCAATCTACTCCCTCCTATCTACGCCTTATCTAATTATCTCTCTACTCTTCTTTCCCATCTACTACTCCTCCCTATCTACCCCTCCCTATCTAGCCCATACTCTCCAGTTTACTCTTCCCTCTCTTCCTTCATCCCCTTCATCTCTTTCTTCCAAGTCTCCTTCATCCTCTCCCTCCTCTCTTTCTCCTATATCTCTTGTTCCTCCTTTTCAACCACATTCCCTCCCTCTTGCTGATTTCCTCCTCTCCTCCCTCCCTTCTCCTCCTCCATACATTTTTCCCTCCTCTTCCATCTCCCCACTGGTCTTTACAACTGGTCCCAACCACTTCCACAACAGCGCCGCAACAATACCACAACCACAACCACCACCACAACCATCACTACCACCACCACCACTACCACCACTACCACCACTACCACCACCACCACTACCACCTGACACCTAAACGCTGACGTATCTTCTGCCATCTCCCCGTCTCGCATATCGGTGTTATATTGAGAGTGTCTGTGTGTGCGTATGAGTGTGTACGTGCGTGTACGTGTGTGTACGTGTGTGCGTATGTACTTACGAAATAATATCCGACTTCTCCTTCGTCAAGATTGATCCAAATGACGTCACATCGCCCCCTTGAACACAACTGCCCCAACAACAACCTAGCCAGCTTCTCTTGCTCCTTGTTCTACAACCCTCTACAACCCAGCCAAGCGGAGAACAACACAGACACAGCCTAAGACCAATACAACAGTGGTGGAATTCGATCCGATAACAACCCGCCACTTGCTCCCCCTCAATCTCAATAATCAATCGTCACCATCGGCCATCACTTTAGTCAGCAAGAATTAATCGTTTGTTAGTAAACACATTAGAAACTAATCGGGGCGTCGCTAGCATTTCAACTAGACCTTCTCCCCTTCCCCCCCCAACCCCCCGGGCTTGGGGGAGTGGTGGGGTCTCGATCCACCAAAGCCTCTTTCAAGCCCAGGGTCCCGGAACGACTTAGCATAACATATTCTGATGTTCTCTGTGAAATTATAGAACTCCATTGGTTATATCTATGGAAATTATCGGTAGATTTTATAGATCAACCAGCAAGCCGGATTGATTTGATTAACAAGTCAGATGAAATTCTTCTTCCTAAAGTTAGGAAATGCTTACCAGGGCTGTTGAAAGGTTTTGAATGTAAGGATCTAAATCTCTTTGGTATCAGAGGGGTATCACGAAAAGTAAAAAAAATATATATATATATATATAAATAAATAAATAAATGAATAAAAAAGGTTCCTTTGCTACAGAGGGAGTGTCTCAGAGATGAATAAAATCACTTGGCGGCAGGCAGGTTAAGTATCATCCGTTACGGAAGGGGTTCAGGCAACCCAAGCCCTCCCGAGGAACTGGGTTAACCCAATCTCGTGTTAATCTCCTTTTCGCCATTTTTCTTAGTCTTAAACGAGTTTGAAATTCACATCTTTACTGACTTCATGAACATAAACATAACATATTTGGGGAGGAGGGCATATGAGGGTTATACAACAGCAACATCAACAACAACAACAAACCAACAACAAACAAGAACAACAATACAGACGTCAAACCCCATTGCAATCTTGGCCATAGCGTTTCCAATCCTATCTGATGACACAGAACCCAAGTATAGAGGATCGGAACCCATCTTCCACATTACATCTCACATTTCTGGATCCCTTACCGACCCATTTCTATGGGCTGGGTTGGACTGGGTTGGGCTGGGTTGAACTTTACTCGGCTAAGCTGGGTTGGTCTGGATTGAACTTGACTGGGTTGGGCTAGGCTGGTTGGGGTTGGGTTGGGTTGGGTTGGGTTGGGCTGGGTTGGGTTGGGCTGGGTTGGGCTGGGTTGGGTTGAGCTGGGTTGGGTTGGGTTGGGCTGGGTTGGGTTGGGTTGGGTTGGGCTGGGTTGGGTTGGGCTGGGTTGGGCTGGGTTGGGCTGGGTTGGGCTGGGTTGGGTTGGGCTGGGTTGGGTTGGGCTGGGCTGGTTTGGGCTGGGCTGGACTGGATTGGGCTGGGTTGGGATAAGTTGAACTGTACTGGTCTAAACTGGGTTTGGCTGGGTTGGGCTGGGTTGGATTGGACTGGATTGGGTTGGGTTGGGCTGGACTGGGTTGGGGCTGGGTAGTTCGTGCCTCGGTGGCGCCAGCAGGGTTGGGTTACCTTCGCCCATTGCCAAGAGGGTGGGAGGTGGCGGGGTGGATGGGAGGGATGAGGATGAAGATGAAGATGAGCTGTAGGAGGAAGAGAAGGAGGAGGAGGAGGAGGAAAAGGAAGAGAAGTAGGAGGAATAAGAAGGTGAGGAGAAGAAAGAAAAGAAGGTGAAGAGGGAGGAGGAAGAGGAGGAAGAAGAAGAAGAGGAGGAGGAGGAGGAGAAGGAGTAGGATTCAGGATTCATCACGTCCAAGGACTTCTTGATGATGATGGGGGGAGGAGGGAAACTCCTTTACTATAACCTGAGACCACAGGAAATACTTTTCAATCTCACTCTTGGGGGGAGGGGTAAAGGGGGGGAGGAGGAGAGGGGGAGGAGAAGGGAGGAGGAGAAAGGGGAGGACATCAACCACATTCTGAACCATAATGTCAACAAACCATTCCCCGGACCTACGTTGTCGTGATGCAGTCATGCCTGATGTCACACTAACATCCAAAAATGTTTTTTTATTATATAGACACGTAAAGACACATGTGCAAACTTATATCAGTTAATAAAATCGCCTGACGACAGGGAGAATGTCATATGACGTGAGAAAGTCTAAACAAGAACAGGTCAGTTCACTTCGGAAAAGGTGCCTCGAGTCACGGCGCCAAGACAGACTGAATGCAGAAAACGAAACAGCCGACAGCTGAGCCTCCACGTGACGTCATGGCTGTAATGCAATAAGTTCAAATACCACAATAGGAGATGTATTTTTTATCACGACCGCAAAAAATTATATATATAAAAAAATGAAATAGATAAAATAATTAATGAATAGAATAAAATTAAATCTGACGTCACTCAAAAATAAACTAAAATAAAATAAAATAAAATTAGATAAAAAAAAATTTCCTTTCATCCTTCTTTTCTTCGTGAGTGCGATTTAAACGTCTCACCTCCTCTTCCTCTTCCTCCTCCTCCTCCTCTTCCTCCTCCTCCTCTTCCTCCTCCTTCCTCCTCGACCTCCTCTACCTCTTCCTTCCTCCTCGACCTCCTTCCTCCTCCCCGTCCTCCTCTCTCATCCCTCCTCGACCTCCTTCCTCTTTCCTTCAGTGATTGGGCAAATTGATCCAATTTGGGTCTGCCAGATTTCCTTGTCCAACTTTGGGCGACCGACGCACGCCCTCATGACCGCCGGGCGGGCGGGCGGGAAGGTGGGCGGGAAGACGGGCGGGCAAGACAGATCGAGTAGCAGGCAAGCAGGCAAGCAGGGAAGCAGGCATACTTCAAGAACTTAAAAAAAAAAAAAAAAAAAAAAAAAATCTTTGTTCTGGCTAGTGCCACGTGATTCTATTCAGCTTGGGTTAACCTCCTGACCAAGGTAGGTTGTTAGGTGGTGACGTCATCGGTGGTGAAGTCATCGGTGAGGAGGATGCGAGGCGGTGATCTCCACCGCTAATCGTACACTAATCGCAGGCAAGTTAGTGGCCTTAATTGCTCACGCTGGATATTCCCACGCTTTTATAGAAAACGACGGCAACCCCCCTCCCCTCTTCCCCCATGTCGTCCCCCCCTCTCTCTCTCTCTCTCTCTCTCTCTCTCTCTCTCTCTCTCTCTCTCTCTCTCTCTCTCTCTCTCTCTCTTTCTCTCCTTCTCTCTCTCTGAGGAAGAGGCGTTTAGGAACTGTTTTGGACATCGACAAAGAGTTCGACCACGGAGGAACCAGACCCAGAAGGAGAAAAGAAGATGAGTTGGAGACCGACGACCAAGATCAGGATGGACGGGGCGAGGTTGAAGGGTTTGAGAGGGAGGGAGGGAGTGGGAAGGGGGGGAAGGAGGGAGGGAGGGTGAAGGGAGGGAGGGAGAGAAGGAGGGAATGCTTTCGGGATTAGGTGGAATTGGAATGCATGAGAGGAGGCGAGAAAAAGAGAAAGGTAAGAGGACGACTGGTGGGGGTGGTGGGGGTGGTGGTGATGGTGGTGGTGGCGATGATGATGATGATGATGATGATGATGATGATGATGATGATGATGATGATGAGGATGAGGATGATGATGATGACGACGACGACGATGATGATGATGATGCTGATGCTGATGAAGGGTGATGATGATGAAGATGATGACGATAATGAAGACGACGACGACGATGACGACGTCGATGATGATGATAAACAGAAAGATAGATAGCGAGAGATGTAGATATATAGATAGATAGAGAGAGAGAGGGAGAGAGGGGGAGAGAGAGAGAGAGAGCGATAGAGAAAGAGAGAGAGAGAGAGAGATGGAGTGGGTGGTTTTCTGTTTGTTGGTGGGTATGGAGGGGTGACGGGGAGTTGGGGGTGGTGATGGAGGATGGGGGAGGAAGACGGACAGTGAGGGTGTGGAGTTCCCCAACTGAAAGCCAAGAATCAGGGCGCAGAGGCCAAATCCATTAAAAAAAAAAAAAAAAAAAAAAAAAAAATTGATGGTGGTGTTGGAGATTGCCTACTGCACCTCGACAACCCCCCTCCCCCTCCCCCCTCCCCCTCGACCTCGAGCCAATACTCCAAATCGGGCTCTCGGAATCCAAGCCAAGAGGAGGAGAAGCGGACCGATGGAGTTACGACTCCATTGTCTTAGCTAGCGAGGGACCAAATCGTGGCGGGCGGCTCTCAATAGGGATTGAATAACTTCAATTGTCCCAATCCTGTTAGCGGCCTCCGCTGCCTCCCTCCATTGTCAGGCCATTGGAGCCCTCCATCAGGAGAAGGGGATTGGTAGTGTGTGTGTGTGTGTGTGTGTGTGTGTGTGTGTGTGTGT
>NC_134790.1:15937151-15944651 GCF_046742065.1 Oratosquilla oratoria
AATTTATTATTTATTCTCGCTTTCGCCAGGCAATTTTATTCATCTTTGGGAAACTTTATTCGTGCTTAACTCTTTTGCAATTTTAGTTTTTTATTCTGGTTGTCGCCAGTGAATTTTATTCAGCTGAAGGAAACCCACTTCCGAAGCGAAAGAGTCGAAAGAGCCTTCAGATTCTGCTGTAGTAAACAAAATCTTATATACATTAACCTTTCCCCCCTCCGTTTTTATTTTTGGAAATGCAAATTGTGTACAGAATTTTTTTTATCTAATGTTTGCCTCCTTTCATACTGGATGGCACTTTCCCCTCTGTTCTTCCTGCCGGCTGACGACTTCATTCAGCTGCTTATGCCCTGTTCGAGAACAGAACTTCCGAAAGTGAATGTACAGTTCATTTCTTTTCCACGAAGAAACTTTGTTGGTGTTTAGACCATAGGAGAGTCACTTGCGAAGAAGACACTGTGAAGAACGACTACGCTTCATGTGGACTGTAGATTGTGTTGACACTGGTGCTAGATTGTACCAGACTATGCCAGACTGAAGCAAAGACATGGCACAGACTGTATCAGACTATGCCAGACAGAATCAAAGACACGGCATCTTCCCACAGAAACGGAACAGACCTTACACTGTTGCCGAAGACTAGTTGAGTGTATTGATAGACCCTAATCCCACAAACACCTAGAAATCATAATTGATCTAAACACAACCATCTAGAATTAGCTAGAGCAAACCCCTTTAATGTGACAGATTCATAGGCTGAATAGACTAAACGGTCGCAAGTTGTTCAGTCACTCAGTATACACGGACCCACACAGGCGAGAATCCTCTGGTTCTCGCACTTTCCTCGCCACTCGAACGCTGCACAGACGACTAGACGATTACAGCGGTCCTCAACCTCCTCCCTCAACCCCTCAACCCCACGAAGCGTCCGTCAACTTTGATCCGACTCGACAATCAACTTTTCCGAGAAATGAAGATTTGGATAATTGAAGCGAAATCATCGATACTCCAAATAACTTGGATCCTTCACCTTCTTTCGTTCATCGAACTGAATTTGCTAATGATGCAATTACAAAGGGGGAGAGGGGTGAAAGAGGGAGAGGGGAAGGGGGAGGGGTGAAAGGGGGAGAGGGGAAGGGGGAGGGGTGAAGGGGTGGCAGGGGAAGGGTTCTGTTGGCGACTATAAGGCTCCTTCCCCTCCTCTCCCCCCTTTCCCCCTCAACTACATAAACTTCTACAGAAAATTTCAACTTTCTGTCTCCATTGCTGTCTTCAGTACAATGTAGTCTCAATTTTCTGTCAATATTGCAAGAAGTTAGGTAGTTCGAAACCGCTACAGTCACCACGTGACAGCAGTGAATATTTAATCTTAAAACCCCGAGATACGGCAAAGCCTGTCATGCCCAGTTACCTCACAGTGCATGTGGCAAAAAAAAAAAAAAAAAAAAAATCTCCAATGGTATTTTCCTACTTACCGCTGTGGCGCGTTGGGCTTGGATCTCGCCTCCTAGGTATGAATTTCCAGGTTCGATCCTATACGGCTACCTATAGCTATCTGAACACACTGGGCAAAGGTAATTGCTTCTGCCTAGCGTGCAAAGTCCACACTTTGATATACCTGGAATTAATGACAGACAAAAATGGTCGTCTTAATAATCTTAATATTTTGTTAACAACAACGAAATTCAAAATGTGTAACAGAGTACAAAAACGAGAAGACATAAATGGGATCAAACTCTGTGGAGGCAGGTGCCACCTCTTCCACGCCAAAATGCACTTTATTATTTTTATTCTGGCTACCGCCAGGCTATTTCATTCAGGCGTCTGCTGAATAAACTTCTTCATCTCGGAAGTGATCGAAGGTCCGAAGTTTTCGGATTTTTTTTTTTTTTTTTTTTTGATAAACATAAACGGATGTGTTGTACCATTCCTCTTTCTTAATTGATTTATTTACCTATTCATCTACATATATATATATATATATATATATATATATATATATATTATATATATATATATATATACATATATATATATATATATATATATATATATATGTATTACATATATATATATATATTTTATATATAATATATATATTTGATACATATATAATATATATATATATATATATATATATATATATATATATATATATATTTGCTTATCTATTCATCTTTTAATTTATTTTCTATTTTTATTCTTTAATCTATTTAGTTATCTATTTGCTTATATATGTACTTGCCTATCTGTTTCATCGTCTATTTACTCATGTGAAACAATTTAATTATTGATCAATCAATCAATACCAAAAGAATCACTTTATTAACCTTTTCATTTATTTATTTATTCATCTATCTATTTATTTGTTTAATGATCAACTTGAACATCATTTCTAGATACTAGGTTCTTGTTCTCATCGTAGAGTTATAATTGTTCTTCCAACTGATACAATTCTTAAGTGATTTGATACACGGTGGGACACAATGTTAAAGGAAGCCAACCAGAGACCATTTGTTCCACAAAAGAGCCGGATATAGAAAATGATGTGAGGGAAGGCGGCAGGAACGTAAATATTTTTTAAAGAGAAAATAAATGAATAATTGAATAAATAAATAAACGGATCAGTTAAATTAGAAAAAATTAAGATAAAATAGAAGTAAAATAAAACTAAATAGAATAGAATAAAATGAAATTAAATAAAGTAAAAACCCGGTTTAGGAAAGACCATAAATCATATGTAATTCTATTCATTTTCGCATGTTGCCCTAATCAGGTGACACACACACAGTGACACACACACACACACGCACGCACGCACACACGCGCACGCACACACACACACACACACACACACACACACACACACACACACACACACACACACACACACACACACACACACACACACACACACACACACACACACACACACACACACACCAACCCGTCACATTCTTACCGTATACACACTCCACACCGTGTCTACGCAGGCATAGTAAAAATACTATCACCAGTTAACGACATGGGTACTATTGGCTTTATTTCGATCATCATTACCTCTAAGAATAATGCATCACCATCTAGTGGCTTTATTACTAAAATAATATTGAAATGGCCATTATTACACTTTTTGTACTTTTGCTAGTGATAATACGAGTTGTTTGGTTACCACTCGTATATATTACATTTTTAATATTCATCTTCACCAATCTTTATTTTTCTATTGTAAATATATATTTTTATTTTCATCATGAACACCATTAAATTGATTAGATTTTATTACCGTTACAAATGATGTCAACAAAGCCATCACCGTTTTGTTGTATTACTTTATTGTAACCATAACATAAAAAAATTATGGTCAACCCCCCAAAATATAAGGAAGGTCTGTACATTGAGAAAGAACGCAATGTATATCGACGAAAACTAAACGATCTTCAACGCAAAGATTACCGCTGTCAAATAAAATTATATGAAAATATATAGAAATAACAGTAAATAAATAGTAATAATAACGATAATAATAACGATAAACATGATAATAATAATAATAATAATAATAATAATAATAATAATAATAATAATAATAATAATAATAATAATAATAACGATAATAATAACGATAATAATAACGATAATAATAACGATAATAATAACGATGATAATAATGAAAATAATAATAATAATAATAATAATAATAATATGATGATGATGATAATCATGATAATAATAATGATGATGATTGATGATAGTAATGATAATAATAATATAATAATAATAATAAATAATAATAATAATAATAATAATAATAATAATAATAATAATAACAATAATAATAATAACAATAATAATAATAACAATAATAATAATAATAATAATGATAATAATAATAATAATAATAATAATTATGATGATTGATGATAATGATGATGATGATAATAATAATAATAATAATAATAATAATAATAATAATAATAATAAAACAAAACAACAACAACAAAACAACAACAACAACAATAAATTAATAAACAAATAAATAAATAGATAAACAGAAAAAAAGAAAATCTCACCGCTGGAAAAGCGAGTCCTCCGCTGTGACACCAGACCCTAAACCGTCTTTCCCCTTTTTCTCTTTCTCCGACGCCGCCGCTGCCGCCGCAGGTCGATGCGGGAACTGGTGCCGGCACTCAGCCGCTGCGTCAAGATGGCGCCGCCGCATCACTTCGACTGGGACATCAACGACTGCAATATTCCTAAGGTGAGTCGGAAGCGGCCTACCTCCCTTCCTCCCCTCCCACCTTTTTCCCTTTCTCACCTCTCAATCTTTCCTCCCCTCCTCCCTTCTTCCCCTCCTCCTTTTCCCCCTTCCTCCTTTCCTCTCCTCCCCCTTTTCTCCCTTTCTTCTCTCCTCGCCTTCTCCCTCCCCTCCTCCTTTTTCCCCTCCTCTTTTCCTCTCCTTCCCCCTTTCTCCCTTTCTTCTCTCCTCCCCTTCTCCCCTCCTTCCTTCCTCTTCTCCTCACTTCCTCCACATCTACCTCCCTTCCTTCCTCCTTTCATCCCTTCCCCCCTTTCTCCCTTTCTTCTCTCTTCCCCTTCTCCCACCCTTCCTTCCATCACATCTACCTTCCTTCTCTCCTCCTTCTCTCCCCTCCTCCCTCCTCTTTTCCCCTCCTCCCCTCTTCCCCTTCTCCCTTCCTCACCTCCTCTCCACCTTTCCTCCTCCCCTCCTCCCAGGGCACACTAGATGAAGGACTGTCTTCCTGAGAGTCATGTCCTTGGTTGTGCGCCTTGTCGGTGGAAACCCAAGTACAAAGGATTAAGTTCTTTCTCAATGGTTCTTGTGCAGATTTTTGGTCAATAGGCATGTGGATGTTTTAACTATGATATTAGAAACCTCTCTCTCTCTCTCTCTCTCTCTCTCTCTCTCTCTCTCTCTCTCTCTCTCTCTCTCTCTCTCTCTCTCTCTCTCTCCACTTCACTACACCTTTGACTCTAACTCATCAAAGCAATATCGTCTCCAAGTATAGAAGAGCTAGTTATCGCTAGTTATCCTTCTCTTTCTTTCTTCCTCTTTCTCTCTCTCCCCCTCTCTCTCTCTCTCTCTCTCTCTCTCTCTCTCTCTCTCTCTCTCTCTCTCTCTCTCTCTCTCTCTCTCTCTCTCTCTCTCTCTCTCTCTCTCTCTCTCTCTCTCTCTCTCTCTCTCTCTCTCTCTCTCTCTCTCTCTCTCTCTCTCTCTCTCTCTCCACATCTAAACCATACCCACACCGTGCGCAGTCTCGACCTCGGCCCAAGACGCTTCTTCGTTCTCACCCCCGCCAGGTTTCCGAGTACGACTCGTTCTGCGACTGGACCGACGGCCACTGCCGCTTCGTGTACCCGCCGGGCCTGGAGGAGGCCAAGAGGCACTCCTCGGGCTGGGCCATGCGCAACACCAACAACCACAACGTCAACATCCTGAAGAAGTCTTGCCTCGGGGTGGTCGTCTGCAGCCAAAGGTGCACCATGGACACGGGCATCAAGGTGAGGTTTCGTGGGAAGCAGGGTCAGAAGAGAAGGGATGGGAGGGAGAAAGGAAGGGAGGGAGAAAGGAAGGGAGGAAAGAAGGGAGGAAGGGGGGAAGGAAGGGAGGAAGGAAGGGAGGGAGGAAGGAAGGGAGGGAGGAAGGGGGGAAGGAAGGGAGGAAGGAAGGGAGGGAGGGAGGGAGGACGAAGGGAGGGAGGGAGGGAGGGAGGGAGGGAAAGAGAGAGTGAGAGAGTGAGAAAGAGAGAAAGAGAGTGAGAAAGTGAGTTAGCGAGAGAGAGAGAGAGAGAGAGAGAGAGAGAGAGAGAGAGAGAGAGAGAGAGAGAGAGAGAGAGAGAGAGAGAGAGAGAGTGTATGTGTGTGTGTGTTTTTCTTCAGTAATTACTCCACCATTCAGACAACTCACATCCCTCCACCATCTTCCCCACCACCTGGACAGGTCCACCTGCGACCGGCCATCTGCGACAAGGCCCGCAAGAAGCAGCAGGGGAAGCCGTGCCCCAACAAGTCCTGCTCGGGGAAGCTTGAGGTCCTCCCCTGCCGGGGACACTGCGGCTACCCAGTCACCCACTTCTGGCGCCACACCGAACACGCCATCTTCTTCCAGGTGAGGAACAACAAGAACAAAGAACAAGAACAAGTTCTTGAACATGAACAAGAATGTGAACATTAACGTAAAGGTCAACATGAAGAGGAACATGATGATGAACATGAACATGTACATAAACATGAGCGTGAACATGAACATGAACATCAAAATGAACAAAAACATGAACATGAACGTGAACAAGAACGTGAACAAGAACATGAACTTGAACAAGAACATGAACATGGAAATGAACAAAAAATAACATGAACTTGAACAGAAACATGAACATGAACAAGAACATAAACGTGAACATGAACAAGAACAACCACCGTAACCACCACCATCGGGATCAACACCCCCACCACCACCACCACCACCATCACCACCACCACCACCACCACCACCACCACCACCACCATCAGGATCACGACCACTACCAACACCAACACCACCACCGGCATTACCATCACAATCACCACCACCGCCACCACCACTACCACCACCACCATCGTCATTGGAATCACCACCATCATATATACTATCACCACTACCATCACCACCACAACTCCAACCGCCACCAATACCACCGCAGATGGTACTCTGAATTGGGAATCTCCACAATTCAGATATTCCCTCTATTCGGAAAGAAAACGCATTTCACAAGTACATAAAAATATTTGAACGTGTTTTCATATATACGAAATTTCCTAGATTCTTCCGAATACTGGAAAATTCTGAATATGAGAGAACCACAGTAGAAAGTACAAAGGAACGGGCCCGGATATTTTGACCTGTTCCCACAAATATCCCCGTTTTGTGGAATAATGTTATATGATGCCCTCCTCACCCGTTCAGTGATGGTCACTACAACGCTGACAGTACAGTATGTCACAAACAAGATTTTTTAATTAAAGAAAAATAAAAGATTGGAATCCGATCTTTACCCCCCCCTCCACTCTCCAGAAACTCCGATAGACATTTTTCCCACGTTACTAACCCCCCCTCCCCCCTCCCCCTCTCCCCTCCCCCATTCCTCCACTTCTTTGTCTCTGTGGGGAGCCCGCTACTCACCGACGCCCCTCTCCTTCACCAGGCCAAGGGAGTCCACGACCATCCGCGCCCAGAAGCCAAGAGCACTGCCGAGGCGCGACGGAGTCTGACTGGGCGAGGCGCCCTCGCCCTGCCGGCGCCCCGAAGGAGGCACGGAGACAGTAAGGTAGGTACCGAAGGGCGAGCTGGGGCGAGGAGGGTCAACGACGATGACAGGAAGCGCCTTCTTAGGAGGCCCTCGAGGAGGAGGAGGAGGAGGAGGAGGAGGACGAGGAGGAGAAGGAGGAGGACGAGGAGGAGGAGGAGGGGGAGGAGGATGAAGAGGAGGAGGACGAGGA
>NC_134790.1:15949651-15979651 GCF_046742065.1 Oratosquilla oratoria
AGAGATAGAGAGAGAGAGAGAGAGAGAGAGAGAGAGAGAGAGAGAGAGAGAGAGAGAGAGAGATGCGTACATTTAATGAATACGAGTAAAACAAAACTGGGGACAGGATACAACAAGAAAACATCAAAGCACAAATGAATAAACAGAGCTACATTAATACACATAAGACATACATATATACATCCACATATACACATATATACTCGTACATACATACATACACGCATATATATACACATACATACACACACACACATATACATACATACATACATACATGCATATATACATATATGCATACATATATACACACATATACATACATATGTATATACATACATGCATATATACATATATGCATACATACATACATACACACATACATATATGCATACATACATGCATACATATATACATATATGCATGCATACATACATAACCTACATACATACATGTATACATCCACACATACATGCATATATACATACATATACACATGCATACATGCATAACCTACATACATACATACATACACATACATATATACATACACACATGCATACACACATAGGCAAGTACATACACACACGCACACATACACACATACATACATACACACATGCATACACACATACGCAAGTACATACACACACACATACACACACACACACATACATACATACATACATACATACATACATACATACACACACACACATCACCCGTGTTACGCTTCGTAAGGCTGGTCTGCCTGTATACCATCGCTTAAGAGCAAGACAGGTCTTTGTTGGGGGCTCTGTTGTATTATACAGTTGTAGTGTTACGCAGGCCTCCCCTACTCCCTCCCTCCCTCACTCACTCACTCCCGGGATCACCTCTTATTACTCCACATGCTTCGCCTGTCACGTGCGGAGACTCCCAGTACTCCCTTGTCACTCCCCTTGCATCCGCTCTCTCTTCCACACTCCCCTCTTCGAGGTCCTACACTCCAGTGTACTCCCGAGAGTGCTCTCTCTCTCTCTTCTCTCTCCCTCCCTCTCTCTCTCTCTCTCTCTCGCTCTCTGTCTCTCTCTCCCTCCCTCTCTTTCGCTCTATCTCTCTCTCTCTTTGTCCCTCTCTCTCTCTCTCTTTTTTTCTCTCTCTATCTCTCTCTCTCTCTGTCTCTCTCTCTCCCTCCCTCTCTCTCTATCTCTCTCTCTCTCCCTCCCTCTCTCTCTGTCTCTTTCTCTCTCTCCCTCTCTCTGTCTCTCTTTCTCTCTCTCTCCCTCCCTCTCTCTCGCTCTGTCTCTCTCTCCTGTAGTTTTCTTCACTCGTAATATTTGGTTCTTTTTCTGTTCTTTCTCAACTCTGTCTCTCAGTCTCCTTCTTTCACATTTCATAATATTCGCCTCTGAATCTTATTTTCTCACCATCATTCCCAAGTTCACCTTCTCCATTTCTATTCCCATCCCTCCCCGTCTCCTTCTCAGCCAATATCTCTCACTCTCTCTCTACTTTCTTCTCTTCTTGCCCCTTTATCCCAATTTCCTTCCCTCCATCACTCCACATATCCTCCTTCCCTTTCCTCCTTGTCTTCTCTCTTTGTCTTCCTGTCCCTCCCTCCTTCCCTTTCCTCCTCGTCTTTCCTTTCCTCAGTTAGTCCTTCCCCTGCCCATCTCCCTACTCCCTTCCCTCCTTGTTGCCTTTTTTACTTCCCTCCTTTTCTCTTCCTTGACTTCCCACTTCCCTCCTTTTCTCTCTTCCTCCATATTTCCTTACCTCTCCTCCTTCTCTCCTTCCTTCTCTTTCACTCTACATTTATTCCCCTCTCCCTCCTTCCCTCCTTCCTTCACTCTATCCACATCCTTCCTTGCTTCCCTCTCTCCATCCCTATCTACCTCCTTCTCTTCTTCCTTCTCTCCCTCTCCCTCTCCTTCCCTCCCTCTATCTTTACTTTCCCATTCTCCTCTTCCCTTTCATTCTACTCATTCCTTCTCCTTTTTCGCTCCTCTCTCTGTTTCTCTCTCTCTCTCTCTCTCCCTCTCTCTCTCTCTCTCTCTCGACTTCAAAGTTAAGCTTGGGTAGATCCGCAACAACAGAAGGACCCCGGGGCAGGATAAGGCAATGTCCTTAATCCGAGCCCAGTTATCCCTGACTGGGTTCTACGCCTTCACAATTTTATGGGGCCACACTGGAGTAGGATATTGTGATGTATTATCCAGGGCAACATTGGTTGTGTTGTAACTAAGTCTTTGTTGGGCAGCCTCCACTTTCTTGTCTTTGTATACAGTATCACATAATCGTATATGTACCACATGCACACATGCGTACACACACGCAGATTTACTTCTATACATGTACAATCATACAACAGATATAGGTGCATATACACGAGTATCCAGACATACGCGAGTACACACATACACACACACGCACACACACACACACACACACACACACACACACACACACACACACACACACACACACACACTATAAAATATATTCCTACCCGCCCACTTCACTTGTACACTCACTCAACCCTAAACAGACTACAACTCACTCACTCAATCACTCACTCACTCTCTGACGCGTACTCCCCTGATCCCTCGAATACTCTCTCGGCGTCGCCCATCTACTCGCCTCTTCACCACTCTTTTTTTGTACTCTCTCCTGCCCATTTACTCTCTTTTTCCTGGACAACACGTTCGTGTATATTCATTTGCTCTCGACTCTATTTCGACTTTTTTTTGTATTGAGGTGGGCGGGGTGGGTGTGTCGTGGGTGTGAATAAAATAGCCTGACGACAACCAGGATAAGAGGGAAGAGTACCACCCGGTACGGAAGTGGTGGCTTTAAGGTGCAGCATTAGGGTCTGGCCTGTACATACAGTTTAGGGTGTACATAAAGTCCCAGGGCAAATTCGTGTTATGGGTATTTGAGTTGCCTCTGGGTGTTCAGCGCGCTCACACGCATATGCACGCGCACACACACACACAATATATATATATATATATATATATATATATATATATATATAATTTTGTCCACGTTGATGGTTGGATTTCTTAGTAACAGTCTTTTGTAGATATGGAATACCCAACTCAGAAGGTCTCTTTCGTAAGAACCTATTCATCTATCTTGTATAGTCCTCCTCTCACCTCCCTCGCACCCAGACACCTCAATGGCGTTCTCAGAAAGTTTGACAAATCGCTGAGGAAATCAAATGTTGACAAACATGATGAAACCACCGAGAAACGTATGAAAGCCTATACTGTGTTGGAAGTAAAAGTCGTTGTAAGATGTTGTCAGGGGATAAAGGAAGTGTTGGCAGAAGCCTCAACAATCCCCATCCCCATTCCCCCCACCCTTCATTCTTCCCCATGACGCTATCCTCAACACTCCCCATCTCCCCTCATTCTTCCCCATAGGACTCCCCAGTCCCCATTCCCCCCAGATTCCCCATCCCTTCATTCTTCTCCATGACGCTATCCTCTGCACTCCCCATCTCCCCTCACTCTTCCCCATAGGACTCCCCAATCCCCATTCCCCCTTCCCCCCAGACCTTCCTCGTGGCAGTCATGGTGTATCCTCTGGCACTGGTAGCGGAGAGCCACCTTGGCTGGCTGGCTGGCTGGCTGGCTGGCTGGCTGACTATCTGGCTGACTGACTGACTGATTGACTGATTTACTACTCGGGCGGGAGGCCCCCTTTGTGATCCTCTCAAGGAGGCAGCATTGCTCGTCCTTCACAATGGAGCAGTTACTGCCCTAGTAGCAGTCGGTAGCTGGTGTTAGTAGTTGTGGTGGTGTTAGTAGTTGTGGTGGCGTTAGTTGTTGTGGTGGTGTTAGTACTCGTGGTTTTAGTACTGGTGGTGGTGTTAGTAGTTGTGATGTTAGTAGTTGTGGTGATGCTAGTAGTAGTGGTGATGTTAGTACTCGTGGTAGTGTTAGTAGTTGTGGTGGTGTTAGTGGTTGTCATGTTGGTACTCGTGGTGATGTTAGTTCTCGTGGTGTTGTTAGTAGTTAGTACTCGCGGTGATGTTAGTAGTTGTGGAAGGGGTGTTAGAATTCGAGGTGGTGTTAGTAGTTGTGGTAGGGGAGTAAGTACTCGTGGTGGTGTTAGTACTTGTAGTAGGGGTATTAGTACTCGTGATGGTGTTAGTAGTTGTAATAGGGGTGTTAGTACGCGCGGTGGTGTTAGTAGTAGTGATAGTAGTAATAGTAGTGGTGGTAGCTAATAGTATTGGTGGTGGTGTTAGTAGTATTGGTGGTAGTTGTATTGGTGGTGGTGTTAGTAGTATTGGTGGTAGTTGTACTAGTAGTTGTGGTAGCAATAGTAGTAATAGTAGTATCAGAAGTAGTAGCTCTTGTTATATATTTTACCAGTGCTTCTATCTTTGTGGTCCAGCTGGCGTCGCTGTTGTGCTTTATATTTCATATGTTGGTCCAGTCGAGGGTAGTAGTAGCAGTAGTAGAAGCAGTAGTAGTAGTAGTATTAGTAGTAATTATGAGTAGTTAGGGTGACTGAGCGAGGGGCAGAGGGTCGAAAGACTGCTGGGAGATTGAGAGAGACGCGTTGGAGAGGCGGCGCTGTTGGGGAAGTGTGGAAGACCAACGACTAGACATTGTTGGAGAAGGCGCTGGGCATTGTTGGAGACGGTGGAGTTGAATGTGGCAAAGAGGACTGAAGAGGTGGAGGTGGTGGAGGTTATGGAAATGACACTACAAGTGGAGGAGGCAAAGAAGGAAAAAGAGGAGGAGGAGGAAAAGGAAGAAGAGGAGAAAGCTTTGGAGGAGAAAAGGAAATCAGGAAGGAGGGCAATAGATGAGGAGCAGAAGAAGGAGGAAAAGGAGAAGAAAAGGGATAGAGAAAGGAGGAGAGCAATGAAGGAAGAGAAGGAGGAGAAGGAGGAGGACAAGGGGGCACTGGAGGAGAAGGAGGAAAAGAAGGAGAGGAGTGGCAATGGAGGAGGAGGAGGAGAGGAGGGAGAAGGAAGAGGAGAAGAGGAGGAGGAGGAGGAGGCGGAAGAGGAGGAGAAAGAAGAGAAGAGAAGGAATAGGAGGAAAAAGAGGAGGTGGAGGAAGAGGAAGAGGAGTAAGAATAGGAGGAGGAAGAAGAGGAGGAGGAAGAAGAGGAGGAGGAGGAAGAAGAGGAGGAAGAAGAGGAGGAGGAGGAGGAGGACGAAGGGAAGGCAGGGAGTGCCTTGGTTGGTACGCTGCGGGAGACGCTCGTAAATTTGTCGTAGAGAAGCCTCCGGTTTGCTCCGACGGCCGCCTCCTCCACCTCCTCCCTCCCTTCCTCCACCTCCAGCCCTCCTTCCCTCCCTCAGATGCGTGTCGCCCTCCCTTATTTCCCTCCTTTTCCCTCCCCGGTCCATGTCAGTCTTCTTGTCCTCTTCCAGAAGACTTTTCCAGGTCCTTCAAGAGTCTTCCAGAAGGTCCTTCCAGAGTCCTCCAGACGATCCTTCCAGAGTCCTCACAGAAGGTTCTTCCTTCAACCTCAAAATTGATCCTCACACATCAAGAGTTTTCCCTCCTCCTCCTCTTCTTTTAACTCCTCTCACTCCATTCCATACTCCCGGTAACATATTAACTCTGAACTCTAATCTGGAAAGGTAATAAGAGTCTATTAAAAGCCCAGCACGTGATCCGAGACCATGAGGAATATCTTTCCTTTTCATTTATTTTCTCTGCAAGAAACTGTTTTGACTCTGAAAAAACCTAATGAGAGAGAGAGAGAGAGAGAGAGAGAGAGAGAGAGAGAGAGAGAGAGAGAGAGAGAGAGAGAGAGAGAGAGAGAGAGAGAGAGAGAGAGAGAGAGAGAGAGAGAGAGGATGATAACAACAAGTATAAGATAATCACATTGGAAGTTCACCTTTCACATGAACGGTCGCGGCGCTACCGTTCTCTTGTCATCAACATTTGCTCTACTCTCTCTCTCTCTCTCTCTCGGTCGTTTACCACAGCTTTCACCTCTTCTTTCACTCTTTCCACCTTCTCCGCCAATCCTCTACTTTCGTTCACTAATGGACGAGGAGGAAGAGAAGGATGAAAAGGAGAAGGAGGTGGAGAAGGAGGAGAAGGAGAAGGAGGAGGAGGAGGAGAAGGAGGAGAAGGAGGACAAGGAGGACAAGGAGGAGAAGGAGGTGGAGAAGGAGGAGAAGGAGAAGGAGGAGGAGGAGGAGAAAAAAGAGAAGGAGTGGGAGAAGGAGGAGGAGAAGAGGAAAGAGGAGGAGAAGAAGGAAGAGGAGAAGGAGGAAAACCCTAGAATCGACTGTGGAAGAGACGGTGGACAAAATGAAGGAGAGAATGTCAAATAGTGATGACAGAGTTTGCGCTCATCATTCAGGTGGTGGCTGTGTGGTGGCTGTGGTGGCTGTGGTGGCTGTGGTAGAGACATATCACAGCTATCCTTCCAAGTCTCCACTTTTTTATAATTTTCAATTCCGATGATGATTGTGTTAACCCATCTTCATATACCAATAAACAACACACACGCTAACACACACACACACACACACACACACACACACACACACACACACACACACACACACACACACACACACGCACGCACACACACACACACATACACACACACACGTACACATACATACACACAGAGTAGAATCAGGGTTGGGAACCCATCAGGGCCAGTCAGGCCACACACAATACATACCTCCTACTTGCTATATAGACTGCATAGGCCTAATCTTAGCCCTGGCACTGGCCCTGGGATGCCGACTGAACACTGAACTTCCGCTCTAACCCCCCTTCCCACCCCCACCCCTTCCCCCGAATTCCCTCGCCCCTTTTCCCTGTCACCCATGCATACCCACAATACCCTGTACTGCCTTCTGAATCCTTACATGGCCTCCTGTACCCTGTCTTCTCTTACTACTCCTCCTGTTTCTCCTTCCTCTTCTTCCTCTTCCTCTTCTTCCCCCTCGTCCTCTTCTTCCTCCTCCTCTTCCTCATCCGACTCCATACTAAAACTGTACTCGTCCCCAAGCCTTACCTCTCGCTCACTTTACCTTACCGGTTTATGATTTTTTTTCTTAAATTTACTCTTGGATGACACTCTCATGTAATCATGTCTTAATTACTGTACTTTGCTCCAATTACTCCCATACCCTCCTCTCTTTCTCCTTTTCTCGCTCTCTTTCTCTCTTTCTCTTTCTATTTCTATTAGTAAAATTTTATTTTTATCCTATGATAGTTATCGTTCTTTCTCTATTATCCTTTACACTAGCGTATAAGAATGTATGCAGGCACCTATTTTCAAGACATAAACACAAACACGCATGCACACACACACACACACACACACACATACACGCATGCATACACACACACACATATACATAAACGCACACATACACACACATATGTATACAGACATACATAAACGCACACACACACAAACATACACACACGCACTCGCAAGCACACATACACACATATGTACACACGCACACACTCGAACATACGTACACACGCGTACACACTCGCACACACGTACACTCACACACACACACACAAGCACACACACACACACACACACACACACACACACACACACACACACACACACACATACACACACACACACACACACACACGCACGCACACACACACACGCACGCACAATCTGCACTAAGCACAACACCACCTCGGACACCAACCAAGTCTTTCTTCGGCCTCAAATGGGCGACATTGTTGCGTCAAAGGCCGACTGGCCCTCGACGCAGCACTCAACCCGCACCTCCTCCTGGGCTCTAAGCACGCATGCGCCGTCGAGTCCGCCGACTCCCATAGTACGTTTTCTTTATTAAAACAATCCTAACACACATTCTAGGCGAAACTATGTAGTTCCGTGTCTGGGTATGTACATCTTAGTTGAAGTTTTGGTTAGGTTTCGTTAGTTTAACAAATATTTAAGTGTGAAAATGGGGCAACCACGGCGGCCACCAGGAAGACACTTGTCGCACGAATTCTCTCACGTTGTGTATTCGGAGACATATGCCGGTGGGAAAGAGGCGAAGTGTTGTTTGTGTCCGTTTTGTGACGTCACGTCGTCAGCGAGTCAGACGGAGCATTTGAGCGCTAATGGTTCACCCCGCGGGGGGTGCGGGGTGGCGAGAGAAGGGGGGAGATGGGGGGTTGCTTTCGTTCCCATGGGCGGAGTACCTCTCCCCCCCTCAACACTCAAGTCCTTTTACTAAGCTTTGTGCCCGTTCTTCTGTGGTCTTTAATGGACTTGTTACATTCGGTTTAACTTTCACTTTTTTTTTTAAATGGAAGGGTGGGATCTCGGTGAAGATAAACGGCGTTTGTATGGGTGTTCATGGGTGTTTGGGTGGTGGGCGTCGGTGTTGGCGTGGCTGTGCAGACACAGAAGGGCGCCCCTGGAACCGATCCTATCACGTGGGAGAGCGACACTCCCTTCTACTGACGAAGGGATGGGAAACATCTCTCGACCTCAGGAGCATAACAATCGCGACCCTAGGACCCACCTTGCAGGGGTGTCCAAAAAGGGCCCTTGTGTGGTCCAGACAAGTGTTGGTAATCCTTGGTGCCAACTGGGCTCCCGGGTGTGGGAATCATATTGGTCATACGGGTGAGACAGTGACCCGAGACGGGAGTGGTCCTTCGACGGGAGGTTCTTCTTTTATCCAGGGAGGATGGAGAGGCGAGGAGGAAGACGAAGGGGGGTTGGAAGAAGTGCCTGGGCCGCTTTCACACGCAGGAAACTTCGAGGGAATCGAAGTATGTGTCCTGGGGCAGCTTTGTGAGGCGATTGATCTCACTTGTTAAGAATGATGGTGTGCTTCCAGGTGGAGAGGCTGTTACCAGTGGAGTCCATCAGGGGTCCGTTTTAGGTCTCCTCCTGCTCCATCACACGTGTGAACGACCGAGGATCAATATTGGCAGCTATGATATCAACATTTCCGGATGGTTCAAAACGACCAAATAATTTTTAATTGCTTACACGTGTTTTGACATTAAAGAAGATGAAGACAAACTATCAAGATGATCAAAGAGGTTGAAACTTAAAACTAGGAATAAAGAAGAACGTACACTTGAAATGCCTTCATATAAGTGGAAATCAAAAGTGATACTGGAAAAGTTACGAGTAACGATATTAAGTTACACAAACAGAGAAAAACAAAAAAAAATTGAGAATCCACTAACGCTCGTCGTGTTTCAAAAATGTAAATGTTTATCAACGCGCATGTACAACCCACCATTATAGTGTCCACCACATAAAGGATTCGAGTGCCAATTTGGTGGGTATACATAAAAAAAATCACGAGAAAATATTATAACATTAACCAAAAGCTACCTAAAGTACGCACTCACGTATACGCACACACACATTTTCTTAGGTTCTCAAGTGTGTGTGTGTGTGTGTGTGTGTGTGTGTGTGTGTGTGTGTGTGTGTGTGTGTGTGTGTGTGTGTGTGTGTGTGTGTGTGTGTGTGTGTGTGTGTGTGAGGTATAAATAATCTAGTATTTTTATATCGATATCCAAAATTCTTGAGACAACTACTGAAATCACATTTGTTGTGTAACAATATAAACGCTCCAGTGATCATATTAAAGAAAACCATTAACAATATATTTCATATAATCTCCAATGTATTCTTATATCTTTCTTCTTTATGACAAACGCATACACAAATATTCAAAATATCAATCCTTACATCCACGGTGAAAACGAAATATCATTTCTTCTTTTGTACCTTCATGGTAGGACGAAGAATACAATGAACTCATTTTTCTTTTCTTTTTCTTCTTCTGCAGGTGCTCACCGGTGTGAAGAGGTCTTTGGGAGGGAGTCTGGACAGCAGCCTCGGTCTCCTCCAGGCAGCTCCTCCTCCCTCCAAGCTGCCGCGCACTCACCCTCCACCTCTACTCCACGACTCACAACATGGAGGTGAGCTGAAACTCCCAACGCGTCTGTCAACCTTGAGTGATGGCGTGTGCTTGTATGCGCTCGGGGTCGTGTGTGCGTGCATAGGTACATATGGCCATGTACACTGATACTCACGCACACACACACTCACACTCACGCACACACACACTCACGCTCACGCACACACACCCATAACAATATACTCACAGTTATATACTGCATACATACATACGAACACTTGCATCAACATCTGAGTGTGTGCGTGCGTGTGTGTGTGCGCGCGAGAGTATGTGTGTGTGTGTGTGTGTGTGTGTGTGTGTGTGTGTGTGTGTGTGTGTGTGTGTGTGTGTGTGTGTGTGTGTGTGTGTGTGTGTGTGTGTGTTTGTTTAGTTGAAAAATACGGGATTAGAGTAATACTCATGGGGTACCGTCTCTTTCACTCCATTTGTCATACCTCGCATTCACTTTTATAGTGCTGTTTTTAAAAAATCACGAGACTCACTAAGAACACCGTTCTCTTCTTGCCGCAGGTATGCCAAACAATGTACCAGTGTGTTCTTGCCCGCCCTTCGAGTGCGCGTGCGGCAAGGCCACAGCCGCGGCTGCCGCAGCCGCAGCCGCCGCCGCAGCGGCCGCCAACGTCACCACGACCTCCTCAGTCAGCACGTCCCTACTCCACGTCCCGCCGATCCCGACGGCGCCCCACACGCCCCTGGACCCTTACTTCCAGTTCGTGCACGCCGCAGACTCCTTCCGAAGTCCCCTGGACGATTTCCGAAGTCAGAACGATGGCTTCAAGCCCCACAACGAGATCTTCAGGTCCACGGTCGACGTGTACAGGAACGTTCCAGATCCCTTCAGGAGTCCGGGGCACCAGCACCACACGGCTCTCCACCCGCCTCCGCTCAGCTGGAGCATGGGACCCGAATGGAACCACAACAACAATAACAATAACAATAACGGTAGCGGTATGGAGAAGCCCAAGCTGGAGGTCTGGGGAACCGCCTGGCAGAGTCCGACGGGAGCCACGGACGCTGTGGTCGTGCCTGAAGGAGGAGGAGGAGGAGGGGGAGGCGGAGGAGGTGGTGGCTGGGTCGATCCACTTCGAGTCGACGTTCAGGTCGACCGCTTCGGGGAGATGGGTCTTCAGGAGCTTCACCTCAACCCGTTCCAGCTGGAGCAGCGCCATCTGCAAGAACAGCAGGAGACCAACCAGCAGCAGCAACAGCAGCAGCAACACGAGCCCCCGCCCCCTCATCACCAGCTGCACGCCCTCGACCCGGCCCTGCAGGCGCAACAACACCAACACGACTTCGTGGACACCGCCGGCAGTCATCAACACCATCACCATCACCACCACCCGACAGCCGCGGCCGCCATTGGCCTGGCGTGCGACTCGAAGGTTTCCTCCGAGATCGCCGCCGGGCCGGACACCCTCTTCCCCTTCGGCGAGGCCTTCCACCCCCACGACATCTTCGCCCTCGACCAGGCCTCCATCAAGAAGCGCGAGGAGGAGGTCGTGCCGGACATTCCGGCGGCGGCGGC
This sequence comes from Oratosquilla oratoria, assembly GCF_046742065.1. Classification (NCBI taxonomy): domain Eukaryota; kingdom Metazoa; phylum Arthropoda; class Malacostraca; order Stomatopoda; family Squillidae; genus Oratosquilla; species Oratosquilla oratoria. The sequence continues at coordinate 15,961,096 of NC_134790.1, forward strand.
GCAGAAGCTCATGCAGTGCATCGAGGACATCATCGGGGACTACTCCATGGAGGAGGCCGTCCCCCCCGCGGCCCATGGGCAGCTGCAGCCTTCGTCGGGAGGTCAGTCCCCGAGGACGCTCCTCGACCTGGGCAGTGGCAGCGTTCATGAAGATCAACACCCACAACATCACCATCCCCATCCCCATCATCCTCACCATCATCATCATCACCACCATCAACAGCAGCAGCAGCAGCAGCATCACCAACAACAACAACAGCAGCAGCATCACCAACAACAAACACAACATCAACAACATCAACAACAGTGTAAAGCCATGGCCGTTCTTTCTGGCGGCGAGTGTGGAGGCGGGGCAGGCCCCTCGCCCATCGACCACAAACAACGGCCGGAGCCGCCGCCGCAGCCGCAGCCGCAGGTGGACATTTTGTGTCCGACGCCCCCAACAAGTTCTCGTCAGGAGCAGGTCCTCTCCAGCTCGCCCGTGGTGTCCAGCATCCAGAGACTCCAGGGCTCTGATCTCAGGTGTTCGACGCTGGACACACACTTTCAGATGACTTCCGGAGGAAGTGGAGCCGGAGGAGGAGGAGATGGAGGAGGAGGAGGAGGAGAAGGGAGAGGAGGAGAGGGAATAGGAGAAGGAAGAGAAGGAGGTGGTGGGTCTGGTGGTGAGAGTGCCAGGAACGAGAGTCCGGTGTGCCACCACCAGCCCCACCAGCAGCCTCCTCAGCCTCCTCAGCACCAGCAGCACCAGCTTGTGCTCCCCTCAGCCACCGGCGATTACCTTAATTACGCCAATGAGTCTTCCCAATACGCTCCGGCCCTCGAGCAGGCAGCCAATCCCAATTCGCCAAGGCACAACGTCACCGTGTACACGTCATCGTTCTGCGTCGCGACGAACCAATCACAGGCCTTCGCGGCGTGCGAGGGGAAGCCCGCTGGCCAATCAGAACCTTTCCAGTTGTGTGAGGGGAAGTCCTTACTTCCCAATCAATTTGTGGCGGCGGCGCCGACGTCCTCCTCCTCCTCCTCGACTTCGGCCTCCTGCGAGTGAGGGCGACCTCTCCTTGGGGCGCCGACGCCCACTTCGTCAATAAACTCTCGCCCAAGGGCCGGCGATGTCGAACTCTCGTGCACGGGAAGTGTTGGCTGGGGATCAATGCAATGAGTTATATGTAAATAATGAAAGAAGAAGAAAAAAAGTACCTTTACACACGGAATGAAGAACCACTGGAACGGGGTTGGTTATATCAGCCAATGGGAGTCAATATGTGTGTACGTGTGTGTACGTGTGCGTATTCGCGTACGTGGACACGTGTGCGTTTGCGTGTGGAGTGTTCGTCTGTACGTGCAATACGCGATGAACAAACTACCCCACCCTCGACATGAACAGTCCTCCCATTCCTTATGGTTGTTCACTTCTGTATGATCTCGAACTAAGAGTTTAGAGTTTAAGCTTTCCAATTATTATGTTAGTTGTTAAAAAACCAAAATGATATTTAGGATATGATGTTGAAAGCACAGAGTAGTTTAAAGAAAAGTGTATGTGTTAGTAACATGGGTTTGTTTTTGAATATGTGTGTGTGAGCACTGTCGTGTGTGTGTGTGTGTATGTGTGTGTGTGTGTGTGTGTGTGTGTGTGTGTGTGTGTGTGTGTGTGTGTGTGTGTGTGTTTTGCTCCCCTAATTAACCCCCCCTCCCCCTGTGTGACATGATACAAAGATTTTACATGATTTAGTGTCACAGAGTCTAAATAAAATCAAACTAGTCAACGCACTAATCTTCACAACCTACTAGTCTACAGCGTCACTCTCCCACTCTCCCTTCCACTCATCCCATCGCCCCTCCCCTTTCAGGGTGACTTCCCCGTTAAGCAGTAAAGTTAACAGGATCTACATTCCCAAATCCCACTCCCAACTCCCACCTCGCGTGGGAGTCCTGACGCCAATCATTCCAAGTCCTACACTCCCATAAACTCCTCAATCCCTCATTCCTGCTACTCCCCCATCCTTACTCTCTCCGAACTCCCTCACGACTCCCATCCATTTCCCGTAATCCCACACCAATAGCGACTCCTTCTGCCCGAGAACCAGAAGAACCAAGAATGTTCTCGAAGTTGAGTTTGATGTCCTCGAGGAGAAAGTCTCGAGTCTTAGAAGATGTCGAGGACGACTTGTAGCAATTTTATTCTATTTTATTTATTTTTGTTTTGTTTTGTCTCTCTCCGTCTCCGCGCTCTCTATCCCTCGCCCGCTCTCTCTCTCTCTCTCTCTCTCTTTGTAACGACGTACAATTTGTTACATTAACCAAAGTATACATTAGAGGAATGAGTAAATATTGGAGAGTTTTTCTATATATGTCAAGGTATTTCGATGTTTTTTTTTTTCGTAAATACCATGTTCTTATTCGCCACGAAGTATTTACGTTCTTGCTGAGGTATTTCTCCCGAATTCTCTCCCGTAGGACCGGCCACAGTGAGGCTATGGTGTCTTGTACATTATTGAGTGACACTTTCGTGTCTCGTTCTGTTCAGTTTTTTTTTTCTTCCTCCTCCTCCTCCTCCCTTTTTTTTCCTCCTTCTCCCGTTCCTCTTCCTCCACCACCACCCCTTCCTCCTCCTCCTCCACCTTCTCTTCCTCCTTCGCCTCCTCCTCCTCCTCCGCTTACGCTCTTAACCAATCACCAACGCCTCCTCCTCCTCCTCCTCCTAGTGCACCCTTACTCCACTTCTACCTCCACCTTCTCCTCCTTTACCTCCACCTCTTCCACTCTCGGAAGGCTTCCATTAATGTTACAAACATACTCTTATCATTACAAATCTTCGCTTGACGTAGATTTCCTTTCTCCTCTCATGTTCTGGTGACCTCTAGTCCTTCCGTGATAACATTTCGTATTATTTCTTCTTCAGCTCTTTTGTGTCTTCAGTACTTCTATCGAGAACCTACGACCCTCTCTCCCACCCTCCGTCACCCTTCCCAATTCCCATCGTTTTCTTCTTCAATTTCCCCGTTTTCTGTCAATGTCGTCCCTCCTCCGTCTTCGTCTCCTTATAAGTGCTGCCAACTGTACCCCATCTCACGTCCCGAGGATTACATACATTTCATATAATTACCATTTCCTTCTGCCCCCTACGGCCCAGAGCCACGTGTTATTTTTTCACGAGAGGAATGGCCTTTCAACTTCATCTATTCCTCCCTTCAGTCACTTTCGTCCAATCTATCCTTCAGTGTTGCTAACCTCCTCGCTTTCATTTCTTTTAGAGCCACATGATCATAAATAATATCCTTTTCTTCAAATCTTTTATTCTCTTTCCCTTCTTTTCGTTCTAAATCATCGATGAATCACTGATGAATCACCGTCGACGAAATACAATACTCCATTCTCTCTATCTTTCCGATATTCATCTCAAAGGCCTCTTTACCCGGATGTTTTGTTCCCCAGACCTGTAATTCTAACCCCAGAAGCACCCATGCCCCAGAACCTCCTTGCCCTAAAATCCCCCCTCCCCCTCCCCTTCCCATCCTTTCTCACCTCCCCTCCTATCATCCGTTCCATACACTCCCGTCACCTCTCTGGACAACCCCCTTTCCTAGTTCCCCTACCCTCCTTTCCCTTCCCCCGCTCCTCCTTTCCCCTCCCCCTAACCTCCTTTCCCCTTCCCCCTAACTTCCTTTCCCCTTCCTCTTCCTCCTCTGGCACTATAACCTTGACGGCCTAATTTCCGTTACTTGACTTGTCTTCCGCCCTGGCTTCTGGAACCAGCCTCGCGGACTCACTGTCCTTACCAGTGGCACTGCCGCCCCTTACTGGCACTCCCTCTTGGCTCCCTGATCCCAAGACACCCCTGACCGCGTCACCCTGAAGCCTGACATCATCACCCTGAGCATCCACCCTCACCCTGAAATATTTCTCGTCATTATTCTTGTCAAGAGGCACTCTTTGTCTCAGATCGAAGTCTAAGGAAAGTTTCTTCGTTGGGAGTGTCACCTTGGCACTACTATGGCATCATCCTGGCACTCCCTCAGAAGCAATGGAGTTATGATCCACCCTGGAGTCTGTGTCATAAACCTCAATTTACTCCCACTCACTCCCTCCCTTCCTCACTCACACTTTCATTCCTTCCGTGTCTACCGCCTTGCATTTACCAATCGTTTGAATAACCTTGTATCCTCGCTTCCACGTCTCCCTTTCTGATCAACCCTGTCGTCGTCATTTTCGTCATCGTCGTCGTCATCATCACCATCCAACCTCTCGTTCCCATTCCCGGTCGATGTCCCTCACCCATTGGCGCCGCCTACGACCGCCTTCGCTACGCCGATCTTCCTTCCTCCCTCACTCCCTACCTCCCCCTCCCTTCCTCCTTTCCGTAAGCCTAGGTGTCAAATAGGGTGCCAGTTGGTCTGTCCTTTATTGGGTCTTGTCCAAGAGATTAAAAGATGTGCCACCGAACTGTGTGTGTGCATCTGCTGGCAGTGGCAAGTGCCTCTGTCGTGAGCTTCTACGGAAGAGGAAGAAGAACGAATTTAGACCCCTCGGAGCCAAGCAGGCGACGCCGATGACGTAATGTCGGCCTATGATGAAGCGACTTCGACCGTTGACAACGCGAAGGACAAAAAAGTCTCTCGAGAAGCTTCTGGTTACCATGGGAACACAAGAAACGGTCCAACATCGTGACATACTGTCCAACTGGAACCCCAACGCTGAATGAAATCGTCTGGCGTTCTCTGGACCAAAGAATAATGGAACACAGAAACGTTGGGGTCAATTAACTTTTGCTGTTAGAAATGTCTTAAGTACACATTGAGTATCTGAAACATTCAGACCCACTGAAATTGTGATCTGTTGGTACAGTTGTGCAACAGTTGATCATGTTGTCTTCTTGCCAGCTCATTGTATCTTTCTTTACGTATTTTTTCCTCACCCTACCCCTTCATATATTTCATCAAATGTACATAAATCTTCACAAGGAAATTTGGTAATCATTAATCGAGAAAATAAGCACGGAAATCCAACCACTCACCAAGACTTTTATCTTTTGTTTTTATTTATTTTATTATTTATTCATCATCATTATTTTTGGGGTGCGACTGGCCAACAGCCAACAGCACTCCATAACATCCCCAGTTTGTGAAATGCTGGTTCGGTTTCTTTGTCTGGAACCATCTAATTATGTTTTGTTATTCATCCACTAATCCCACCTCTTCCTGTTCCCACATTTACTACCCTTGCCCATTGTATCATCTCCCCCCTCCTCCTCCATAAGCTCCCCTCCACACTTAGGGCATACATCCCTCAATATTACACCACTCCACCACCTCCTCTTCCTCCACCCCCTATTCCTTTTCCTCTTCCTGCACACCTCTCCACTTCTCCCCTCTTCTCTTTCCGCATTCTCCACATCCTATTTCCCCTCCCCTCTAACCTCTTACTCTTCTTCCTATTCTTAATCCTCCCAATGCTCTTTCTCCTCTTACCTTTCCTCCTCCCAAGTTGTGTAGTAGAAGCTTTGCGTATCACTCTACGGACACAACTCTCCCTCTTTCACGCACATTCCATATTGTTGTATTGTTTGAAGACTGATGATGCTGCCTGCCTGCCTCGCCGCTGAGGTTGTGCGACAAATGTAGAAACTAGAATAGTAAACAAAGAGGATTGATTGACTATCGAATTTCATTGTCTACCCCCTAACGCGCATGCGCAGAGCCCAGGGACTCGGGTTGTGCGCTTTACTATGGAGTCTGGAGACCTGGGGCCAAGGACGGGTGCTTGCAGGTGGAACCCCGGGGGGCTGGCATTCGGTCTCTGTAACGAGCCCAAGATTTCTGTCAATTTTACCTGACAACCGGCGACTGATCTCTTCCTACAAATTTCATCTAGTGAAATGGTAATATGCATACATGCATACAGCACAGAAAACACTCAAACATTTCTTCCCAAAGATATCTGTAGGAGGTTGTGAGGACCGTTGCCATCTACTGTGGGGCTGTGGGTTTTCTGCTTATTGAAAACTGTGACAACGATTGATTGATCAAATTTGCCTGGAGACCTTTTGGTCCATGACAAGGACGGATACAGAATAAACTCACCATCCCTCTTTCACGAAGTGGGAAGTGAGAAACCCCTGGTAGGCTAAGCCCTGGCAGTTGTGGCGAGCCGCTGTTTTTTTTTTTTTTTTTGCCAATGTTTGGATTGCCTCCCCGCCCAGTCAGGTAGATTAATTGAAGAGAAATTACAATATGTCGCTGTGTGTTTTTACCATAAACCTTTGAAATTGTGAAACTCCCATTTTCCCTCCGTAACCGAGTTTCACTGTGGGTGAACTCACCTTTGCCCATAGTGTTTGGACAGCATGGGCATGTGGCAATCACCAGTCACTGTTTTCTTTGATGATATTGTTCTGGTTGACGCCAGCGATCTGATCAATTAAAAAAAAATCCTTTCCACTTTCGTGGGTTAAATCCCTCTTCGCTCCTATCCTAATTACATAGGTCACCCCCCCACCCCCGACTCCCCAATTTGGGTGAAACCTTCCTCGTCGATCTAATGGAGGTCGTCGAACTGCTGATGGCAGAGGTCTTGACGCTGTTAAGACTCTTTCTCTCTCTCTCTCTCTCTTTTTTTTTTTTTTTTTTTTTTTTTTTTTAATACCAGCGTCTCGGGGTACAGACCGGAAGCTCTCGTCTTCGAAAACAATCGATGAATATCTTGAATTTTCTTTTTATATGTTAAATTTATTTTAACGATTCTCAATGAGAGATTTCTTCAATAAGTACAAAGAGAAATAACTTAACAACTTGCCAGATCGTCATGAAAAAAGAACTCTTATCTAGGGATTTTTTTTATCATGGGGTAAACGTGAGTTCTAATAAAGACCAGGAGTTACTAAAAATAAATAAATGAATAAAAAGATAACGAAAAAAATACACACACCACAGACAGCAGTACAGACTCAGTGCAGAGGGACATCCGTCTCCTCGACGCCTGAGTGGTCGACGCCGCGTCCTGCATATTGGCCCTTGACCTTTCCCAAAGCTCTCCGTCACCTTCGCCCTTGCATCCAAGCTTTCAAGATTTTCGCTCAGTAGCCTCTTTCAGAGGCTCCTTGACCAAGAGGAGGACATACAGCTGTCGTTATTGGCTCAAAAGAGAACTCTGCGTCCTTGTTCGCGGATCCCTGTTTGCATGTTCGTTCCTCCATCTCTCCCTCCCTCCCTCCCTCCCTCCGTGTCTGTCTCGCGGACCCATTGTTGACTGCCGCGCGGCCACTTGTCTCTTTCCGCGGCGCCGCGTTATGTCCCCGCGGCCGCGGATTTTTCTTTTCACGCGGATTAAGACTTTCAAAGTAATCCTCCGGTTTCTATGGGGCTGTAATAGTGGCATGAAATTCACTAGTGCCTCTTTTTCTCTTCTTTTACTTTCTCTTCTATATAAATCCTGCATAAATATCACACAGACGCACAACCTCGCACACACTCACGTATGACCACACACACATAATTATATATATATATGTATATATATATATATATATATATGTGTGTGTGTGTGTGTGTGTGTGTGTGTGTGTGTGTGTTTGGAAGGCCAATCCATTCTAACCCAGATCTCTGTCCTCTCAACTATGATAAGTACATAGACAGTACTGTAACCGAACTTCGTGATATGCATCACTTTCAGATACTAAATGAGGTTTTCGTAAATACTCATAATTCTTACCTTAAACTTTACTAGCAAACTCCCTACGAATGGTTCCATGCGGGTTTTTTTTTCAATTAAGCCTGACACGTATAAATCTATCATTACCGTCTTTGTGGGAAACCCAAAAGAAGGAAGAATGGATGAATGCAAAAATGGAATATCCAGCAGCGGATGATAAGCTAAAAAAAGTCATCCATTTGGATGTAAACAGTTTGCCATTAATCTCCATCGTCTCTCATCCATCTAGATTCTAGAATATCAACATACATAATATGTCCTGGTTATTCTAATAAAAACTAGAAGTCATTCGGTGTAAAATGAAAATTATATTAAAAAAAAAGGACTCCAACATTCCTGGGACAGGATCCCTGATCCTTCTGCATTGTAGAGCCTCTATCAACACAGGATAATGAACAGGTTTCAAAAGACATCACTGCCCATAACACACACACTACTAACCCCGATGACAAATTAGAACTCCGAATATACTTTAAGAACTTTAATATATATATACATTATATATATATATATATATATAATAAACAGGTAAAAAAAAAAAAGTATGGTTCAGCCTTCTCTAGAAAATTGCTATTGGATACCATCAAGATCATTGACAGCACAGATCTTAAAAACTATCATATTAAATATGAAGCCCTCGACATTAACGTGGTAGGAGGTACCTCCTTAATATCAGCCACCTCGCGCAGGCTCGCAACCACACCTGAAAGCTTCCCACGGAACCCGACGAATGTAAGTTCCACATGGTGCTCCAACGTACTCCAGAATATTCACCTTTCGAGAATCAACTCTCATGTGTTATCTTTAAGAATACTTATATCTTTCTGTATTTATCGTTAATCTTACAGTGACCATCCTGTACTTAAAAATGCTCCCGGAGTAGAGCTAAAATAGTAATATATCGCCATGATGTGTGGAGAAATATTACTTCAACTTCCTGTGGAAGATCTCTTACTAGGATTATTGAATCTGTTTACAAGAAGCTGACTGAAGCCTAAGCAGCAAAGGATTACAAAGGATTACAAAGGAGGAGCATATCGACAGGAGACCTTTTGGTTCATAACTAGTCAAGTTTAATTCCAAATACATAGAAAAAATATTCACTACTTTTACAAAACAAATATTATGAACACACACATATATATGTTTGTGTGTGTGTGTGTGTGTGTGCGTGTGTGTCTGTGTGCTCGCGCGTGTGTACACACACAAGCAAACCCTCCACAATGACACACTCAGGATATTCAACTCAGCTGAAGAATCATTCACCAACGCTCCACAGCGCCGCCTGTGGACTAGAGCCGTTGCAACACATCCCCGCTGTTACGCAATTCACAAAATTCTTTCTAACATTGAGCAATGACATGGTCCGCCCAGGCGTCTGCCTCTGCCTTGCATGAGCGCAGATACAACAGGCTCAGGATCACAGAAAAGCCTCACTCAAGTGCCTCTACGTATGAGAACCATGGAGGATTTGTTTACCATGCTGAGGTTCTGTGGCACTGATTGTGTGCCATGATGAGGTTTTGTGGCACTGATGCGCGTCACGTTGAATCAATGTGGCAATGATGCGCGTCACGTTGAATCAATGTTGCAATGATGCGCGTCACGTTGAATCAATGTTGCAATGATGCGCGTCACGTTGAAGCAATGTGACAATGATGCGCGTCACGTTGAAGCAATGTGACAATGATGCGCGTCACGTTGAAACAATTTGGCAATGACGGGTGTCACATTGAAGAAATGTGGCACTGATGCGCATCACGTTGAAGCAATGCGGCACAGATACGCATCACATAATCTACGAAGTGAGTCAAAGTATTGAAGGTCTCTAGAGAGGTGGGGAGGTTAGATACGTTCAAGAAAAGGCGTTATAAAATCTAATGAATCACGAAAGATGGCGAGGTTATGCGCACTGAGGTAATAGAGTAAAAAAAAAAAAAAAAAAAAAAAAAAAAGAAAAAAAAAAAAAAAAAAAAATCTTCGTCTTCAGGAACATCGCGTCTGGCCTGGTCCTCCTCGAAATCAAGTTTTTCCGTTTTCTTCTTCCATCTTGATGAAGAAGTGGTTGCCTCCAATAGCAATTCTGGGGGCACTGTGAACGTCGCACAACCCTTGGGTCTTAAATTTATGACGTGGATGAGTCATTTACGACCTCATAAACTCATATATCGTAAATTAACGATGTAAAAACAAGGCGCTTGGTACAACATTCAGTACACCTAAATTAAGACAAAACAAGGCAAAACAAGTGAAGACAAGCCAGTGCAGTATTTAAAATTGAAACCAATTATACGCTCACTTTCAGAGGAAAAGATTCTCCAAGATCGCGATGATTTGGCAAATTTTTATTCGCAAAAGCCTGACGGGAGATTTCCCTCAGCTGGGTAAAAATAACATGTACTATCAGCAAAGTTTATATATATATATATATATATATATATATATATATATAAAATATATATATATATATATATTATATTATATATATATATATATAAGTATATGAAGACAATGGTCAGTTTTACCCCCATGTGGCTACTTTTGCCCCTTCCGACGGTGTGTGTGTGTGTGTATATATATATATATATATATATATATATATATATATATATATATATATATATATATATATCACAACAAAGTAATGTCTTAGCACACTGGTAAAATTATACTAATAACCCACTTTCGGAGAAGAATAGGCGAAAGTAAAGAGATTCGTATATTTCGATCACTATGTGTGATCCTCTTCAGCAGAAGATCTGCTGAAGAGGATCACAGATAGTGATCAAAATATACGGATCTTTCTACTTTCGCCTATTATTCTCCGAAAGTGGGTCATTAATATATATATACACACACACACATATATATATATATATATATATATATATGTGTGTGTGTGTGTGTGTGTGCGCGTGTGTATGTGTTTTTAGTTAAAGTAAACGCATGAAACAGAGTGATGAATAAGTCCCGTCTTATCGATGTGGCTGACCCGAGCAATGGTCACACGGTGGGCGCTCCAGTCAGGCCCCGTCTCAGTCATTTCCCAATTCTAATGGGAACAGGGCCGGGGATGGGACTTGGGAATCTGCTCGGAGACCTATAGGGAGCGATAGGGTTATCTTTGCCCTAGAAGATTGAAAGTCAACAACAATCCCTACTGGGATTCGAACCCACACCTGAGTGGCTTGCTTTTTATTAGACGAAGACCGTACCATCACGCCACCATGACCCTACTAAGCCGTTCCGTTTTGTAAGATCATGGTGGCGTGATGGTACGGTCTTCGTTTTATAATAAGCAAGCCGCTCAGGCGAGGGTTCGAATCCCAGTAGGAGAGTTTATTTCCAAACGTCATAATGATACAAACAATAAGAATAACAACGACGAAGACGACGAAGGCGACGACGAAGATGACGATGACACTATCTCTACTCTTCCCTCTATCTATCCACCTCTTCCCCCAGCAGGAGGGAGGACGACGGGCGGATAGCGAGATCGTCCTCCTCCTCCTCCTCGAAGTCCCAATCAATACATCGACGGAGGCCCAGGCGACCTCGCCTGGATCGGAGAGACGCGAGACGGCGGTGGGCGAGAGGGCGTGTGGTTCAACATGGTCTCGGATCACATGCTGGACTCGTGATCGACAGCTGTTGCCCTACCGGATGAGAGCTCAGAGCTCATGTATGACAAAATCTATAGGTAATACTGTGACTTCACACACACACAACTCCCCGCCAACGAGAGTTGGAGAGCCGGCTCTTAACGAACCGATGTTGAAATTATTTCAGCCCTGCGCGGTAATCTAACTTGGACCGCTGGAGCAGCGCTTGCGAACACTGCCACTGGATCGTCGAGCCGTGGTGTATGGCGTGGGCGTGTATCTCGTCCCTGGGATTTCACCAGCGTTTCTATCCTTATAGGAACCATTGCGACGTTGTTGACGTCCGTTTCTGGGCTTCCGGAGTGTCCGGTAGGTTGTGGGGGTGTTGGGAAACATTATATTTCTAAGCAACGGGAACGTTGTTGTTGTTGTTGTTGTTATGGGATCCTGGAGTTTACCAGCGCTTCTATCCTTGTGTCGAATCGCGTGCTGCTGCGAGATTGTTGGGGGCGACATCTTAGGTGCGGCGTGTCGATAAGGACAGAAACGCTGGTACAGTGCAACCCATAAAAACAATTCCAGCACCTTAGGTGAATCCGGTATGACGCGGCAATACAAAAAAAAAAAAAAAAAAAAATCCTCGGACTTTTTCTCCCAACAGTTTCTGCAGAAAGCTCACAGCTCGCCGTCAGTGCATATCACGATCTCCTCAACTCAAAACGCTCAAACAAAGTAGAAAGCAATGTGTGTGCACGCGTGCAAAGAAGCTTACAGATATGTACACATGAAAGTACACACACTTCTGTGCACACGCGCGCACACGTAGGGACAAACACACGCGCGAACGCGGACAAATACACGCATGAATGCACGCACGCGCACACACACGCAGACACGTGCGTACACACTAACATATATACACATGGATAAACATACGCGCGCACGCACACACATAGTAAAGGAGAAAGTGTGGAAAAGAGGGATATATATATATATTTACATATATATATATATACATATATATATATACATATTTACATATATATACATATTGTGTGTGTGTGTGTGTATTGGTGTTTGTATGTATACAGAGAGAGAGAGAGAGAGGTATGCAAGCAAGCACAAACACACCCACAAACAAAACCTTCATTGTTGATACCTTAAAAGGCCTTGGCAAGCATGAACGCGGGATGCGATATCCACGAAGAAGAAAAGACGGAAACAAACAATTTAATTTTTTTTTTTTCCTACCATCGCCAATCCACCGAAAAAACGACGGAATCGATAAAGCGATGGAGCTTTTCTTTAGTCCCCGTGAAATAAAGGGCCCGACAAGAGGAAAACACTGCGGTTCTGAAGCAATCGGGCTCATGACTGACGTCATATCGTCTTGTCCAGGCTCTTCGTGACGTCATGTCGACTCCGACATTTTCAGTAAAGATGGATCGATTTTTTTTCTTTGGTAGACTTGATATTTGTGGTAAGCCTCTTTGCATGATGTTCATGAATGCATGAAAATATGTGAAAAAACAGGAAGAATGTTTATCTTTCTTTTTTTTCTAGTTAATCTGACTTGAACAGAAGCCGACCCAGAAGTACCGTTTATGACCCTGTGCTACATTCCCAGATCAACATGATCAACTTCTTCATCCGTTTGACCGCACATTGAAAGACCAAAACCGTCTCCCCAGGTTTGTCCGAAGACAGATGAAACATTTGCGAAATATTATGAGAATCGGGTAGAGACGGTTATCCGATTTTCTTAATGCTTCGCTATGTTCAATCTATCTTCGGACAAACTTGGCAAGATAGTTTCGTCTTTCATTGCACATACAAATGCATACAGACAAGGCATGGATACATTGTGGTTAGAGTGGAGCTAAATAATGAGCGATATATAATTTACCTCTTAAAATCTTTTCATGTAAATTATTTGGAAGAATAACACGGAAATAGTAATAAATAATTCTTATTATTCCCCGCATTTATGATATTCACAGTTCAAATGATTTACTTATATTCATTCATTTTTGTCAAATTTTCACATTTTATTCTAGCTAAAACACAGACGACTTCATTGATAAGAATGGCGACCTTGCCGCTGCTCTTCTCGCTAGCCACTTTGAGTAGAAACGACTTCTGTTACGAGCTTTTATTTGTCAAATTTCCAAATGTCAAATTACTCTTGCGTCATACAGCGCGATGCTGAATGACGAAAGGTTCTTAGGAAAGTTAAGCCTAAAATACGGATGTTAGACCCATTATTGCGGTCTTTTTACGGAAGTCTTATATTGTAACCGAAGTCATTCCTACTCAAACGAGGTAACAAAAGGAAGTAGTATGTTAGCCTAGTGTAACTCCACCTTAGGTTTTCAGACGAACCTTACGACCATCTTCCAGCAATGCCTTGAGTGATCCTGTACTCTGCCAGGGACATTCTTTCCCCTTTTTAAGAACAAGTCCAGTTTGGGAGAACAAGTCCACTGTCAGTGATCACTTGTCCGGTAGGTCAAATGGATCTTAAGACCCAAATTACCAAATGTCCTCCAAAACAAGTGTCTTGTCACAAGTGCAAATAGCCAAGCACTTTCTTTATGCTTATACAAAAGCCTACCATTTTCTTTGTCGTCAAATACAAGTACAGACGCACAAGTGCTGAAGGACTGATTTCGTCAATTGTGTTTCTAAAACTCGGCAATTTTGACCCGCATTTGGTCCGTGTTGGCTTCCGATGGCGGGTCCACGTCGGCAATTGATACTCAGATGTAAAATGACCCAAGATGAATCATTGGCCAATTGGTCAAGTGTACACGCACATGTGTATCAATCCTGGTTTGTCAAATATGTGTTTGAAGTGATATCTGACCGTGTGAATGGGGTATTTGGTTGTCAAATACGTTTGACAAACGTGTTTGACCACCAAACACACCATTCACACGGTCAATCATTACTTTAAACACTTGGTTTGACAAACCAGGTTTGACCGTGTAAATGGCCCTATAAATGGCTGCCAACCTTCAAAAACCGTCATGGTATATATTCTTATATTAGCTTCTAATGTGAGAACATTTTCGTTTCCTTTTTCTTATCATTCCTTCATCACTTTTGGATGACAACAGTCACGCCCTTGTGATTTTTTAAAAATTAATTAATTAATTAATCTATTTATTGAGCTTTTCTATTTACCATTGTAGTGTTTTCTCTGTTCATATTTACAAAAGTAAATTCCCGTTGTATGCAGAGTAACACAAGACTTACATATCTTGTCTTGATTTCTTATTCATTTACTTATTTTGCAAAATGGCGGTCCCCTTCCCAATTCGACAATTTCTCGAATTACCGTGAATATCTAAATACTGAATGTTAAGGTTAGGTTTCAATTCTACTGTGTGGAAAAGTACAACTCTACAGCACTACATCATTCTCCAAAGGCTTCTGGACACTCCTTGAAGAATCTGTGCATATACGTTTTCCAAGTACCACAAAGTCCAAAACTCGAAGGAATAACTTACCTTCGATGGTACTAAAAGGTCCCAATCAAAGATAAAAATCCACATCAAGTTCGCCTTTCACCTAATATGGTATACAAGGTCCCCTCGTTAGAGTCATTCTTAACCTAATAAATGTAAAAAGGGAGAAATAAAACAATAGAACATAGTGTTTGAGCTTTCATATTGTAGCCAAAATGTGCTTACATATTTCTCTCGCACTCAAAAAAGCAAACATTCTCATCCTTACTACGCACAGTATGTACAAAATGTGTAATAATATTACTCTGGCCAGACCTCACATACATGTACAATAGCAGACTGTCTACATTTCTACTCCTTACCAGCTACGGTGTGTTCGGCGCTCCTTCTCGACCTCGTCCTCCATGACCCAGGAGCTTGTTTGACCTTTCTTAGGTCAGGTCACTTGTCACAAGACGCTAAGACCCTGTTGACAAGGCTGGCACAGTTCCTTACCACGCCTCGTATGTGTCACCGAACTCAACGTTCCATGACTTAAGGTCTCCCGTTCTTGTGTTTTCAAGCTTCCGTTTCGAGGACGAACCCTCCTGGGGGTAGAGGTTGAGGTCGTTTGAGTCACCATGATCCTATCTACTCTCACCTGTCTATTACTCCTATCCTCCTCCTATTCTTAGTCCACTCGTGTATGGCTTATTCCGTGCACCTCAACAAGTCACAAGTGCACAGGTGTTATGATGACAGTCACTGGCCCGCGCGTGGCATTTACAGCCCCCAAAGATAGAGAAAAAAAAAGGACAACTAAAATCTTGCGAGGGTTGTAACCCACTAAAGCTTAAGAAACTAAATACAACACGCGAGCGACCACGCTCACCAACTATACAGAATACCAGTTTGAAATAAATATGGAATAATAAGGCAAATTGAACAAATTAGGCAAGCTTTCCTGCCATGTTCGCACGAGGAACACTCAAATATATGGACTCTCCGCTTCTGGCATCACCTAAAGATGACTTCTGTCTGCGCGACGTGACGCCCTGTCCACCCACAACGTGGTAACAAGGTTTCTCGTCCTTCGCTACAATGGAGGAACATGGATAAGAGTCTCCTCTCCGTCACTCACAGCTTGAAGCTCAACTCGCCTAAATGAAGGTTTTGCTATACACTTACAGACTGCATGAAGTAGTTTCTTCATACGGTAGAGGATAGTAAGATATGCCCCTAAATAAAACTGGATTAAAGATACTGGAAAAAAAAAACAGATTGAAATGTGGATAAAACCGATGAAGAAGAACAATTCAATGGACAATGGCATGGTGATGATACTATGCACACAGCAGCCTTCCGGCCTCTTATTTATAAAAAAGTATATAAAATTGAATTATCATGAAATAAATACTATTCGTTGAAAAAAAACAAGACTGTAAACAGTTCAGTCATATCCAGCATTCAAAATTGACAAATCCCAACACAATAAATGTTTATTTTGAAGATTTTTTTTTTTTTTTGTCAATTCATTCACATCCTCCTCTTGTAACGTAGAGTAGAAAAATTATTTTTCTATAATCAATACTATATCATTAAAAACTCAAATCCTCGTATACGTATACATGTACATGTATGCATCTGTGTATGTAGACTGAAATACATATACAATTATGATGACATATATACATATACTAGACATTATATATGCATATTTACTCATAGAATGTATTCATACATATGTATAAAAAGCAAGTCACATATTATGAAAAAGCCTTTCAGCATCCACAAGGAAATTGAACCAAGTATTCCATGGCATATTCAGGTCACATGATACTACTCTTCCCCCAAAAAAGTATCGTTACACTTGAGAACGAGCATATTATAGAATAGTTTCGGTAGGGTTGGTGCTTCTGACTGGCAATTCTTACGGTGGCAGGCTTACCAACATATCTGTACTTCACAATTTTTTTTTTTACAAGGATTCGTCTAATGTCATATTGTATCAATATGCTTGTGTGCTGTTTTTATTATTTTATTTTTGGTGTACGTCCAGAAACACACTTACATGACAAAGTGAGCACTATCCTAATAGGCCTGTATCATGTTTCAAAAAGAAAAAGAAAAACAAAACAAAACAAGAATTATATATGAAATGCGTGCGCACGTATGTGTGCGCAAGTTTGTGTTTGAGTAGATGTGTGTGTGTGTGTGTGTGTGTGTGTGTGTGTGTGTGTTCGCGCCTCAACTACCGAAGTCCAGCGCACGACAGATCGATAAAAGTCGAAAACATAAAATTTCGAGAAGACGACCAAATATGAGACGAAGACGACGACGCCGACGAAGGAAAGACGAACGAGATTGCGCTCCTTTGTGGGCTCCTGAGGGAGAAGAGCCTAGTCGATGTCTTACCAGAGGATCTCCGTTCTCCTCCGCAGTGGATCATCCTTCACATACAAAAGTGATCCCAACAAAAGAAATAATTTTTAAGAACAAATTTCTCGAACCGATTCCCCCATCATGCTGTGTAACGTTGATTCACTGTCTACCTGCCTGCCTACCAGCCAGCTATCCTATTACCTCTCCCCCTCATCTCAGCTTCCATCGTCCCCGTCATTTTAATTTGTTGCCTTTAGTCTTAGTCGTCACCTCCTAGAAAGACGACCTCCATCTTCGTGGGAAATGGCCCAACTTCGAAGAAGCTTTACAGAGGAACTTCGTCGTGTGAAATGACCCCAAACCTTCCGAGGACCTTCCCGGAGGAGCCCTCTTCAGGAGAAACCTTCGTCTGACCTCGGACTCGGCTCAAGACCCGTCCTTCAGACTTCGGTACAACTCCCAGTGACACAGGTCGAGGACGACTGAAGAGTACACCATCTGGAGGAGGACCTATTCTATTCTTCTTCTTTTGAACTGCCACTAAGGCTTCCTTCCTCTCTCAGAGGACCTAATTGATGGCGGTTTAGCTATGTAGGTCACTCCTTCATAGTTGGGGCGTTGGGGGGAGATTTCACAAGTATTCAAAGGAACACCAATGGCTTAAATAAAAAAAACACGCTATTACAAAATAAAAGAGTTCTTCCTACTCTTATACTCACACATGGCTATCCCTTACACCCTATTCAATGCAAAAAGTTACTTTACAGCTTTAAGCACGACGAAACAACAGCCAACGAATTCGTGTTAAAATATATGTTTTTATTTTTTGTTTTTTTTTATTTTCTGGGGGGGGGCGTTCACGCGTGGAAGGGTCGGGGGGGAGTCGTGAATTTTTATGGGGGAAGGGGGGGACTGAGATATTGGGGGGAAAGGTGTCTTTACTTCTACCAACCCCCCCATCTTCTCGTCTCCCCAGATAAAGTAGACTCTTTGCCTACTTCTCCACTTCACGCAACGGTTCTTCGAGATCCACCCTTACCTCGACTTCTTCCACTTCCACCTTGCCAACATTTCGACCTACCTTTCTACCTAGCTACTTGTTCCAGGCGCGCGTGCACACACATGCACACACACACGTGTACACACACTCTCTCTCTCTCTCTCTCTCTCTCTCACACACACACACACACACACACACACACACACACACACACACACACACACACACACACACACGCACCTCCTACATGATACCTGCTCTTCAAATCGCCCGTGGACTGTAATGGCTCCTGGCTACTAGAACGGACGATGCTGATAGTTAACTGAACTACTGTTCTAGATTAGTGTGATTATGACTCTTGCTGGGGGGGTAGGGGGGAGGGGGGAAGAGGTTAGTAGGTGTTGTAGACGGAA
>NC_134790.1:15984651-15989651 GCF_046742065.1 Oratosquilla oratoria
TGATTGCCTAAAAAAAAAAAAAAAAAAAAAAAAAATATATATATATATATATATATATATATATATATATATATATATATATACATATATATATCGACGATAAAGAACGCACGCAACACCCTAACTTCCCGTATTTCTGTCCGGCCTTATTGTGGTCAAGACCTAAAATGTGCACATTACGATTTATCAGTGTTCATGGTCCACTACAGGACCGGACTGTCCTCTGCTTGACCCCATTCATTGGGTACCACAGATACTGCTAAGGTTAACGTTAAAGGATTTCATTATGCAGCTCAGGTCCGGACCTCTACGTGAGGGGGTCTCGATCGCACGTGCCTTTGTGCAATCCGGGGGCCGTGTGGCGTTCACGTTAGCATAATCCGGACAGTGAGGCACGGGACTGAAAGGATCAAATTGCGATCTCTCAACACGGGCAAGCCGTCTTTAAAAACAGAATAGATTCACTTAAACTATGGCGAGGCTTTCTTACCAGTTGCTGCTGATTTTGAATTAATTTATTTTATTTTATCTATTTAATTTATCTGTTGTATTGGTGGTTGAATAGTTTAGAGCGGGTGCGTACCTTGGTGTACAGTATATAGATCTAATAATCTATTAACGAGTATTTTCTTCTTCAATATCGTATTTTCCCCCTTTTTTTCTTAGGTTAATGTATGTGTTCCGCAATTTCTTTAACCTGCTGACCTTAAAAAAAAGAAAAAAAAAAAGAAAAGAAAGAAAAAAAAATCCGCTGAGATGTCCTCCAGCCTAAATTGAATAGAATCGCCTGGCGACATCTTAAAAAAAGAGCGAAATATTAAACGCAATGTCGGTTACGAGTGTGGTATCCGATCTATAAGGGATCAAAACAACATCAGATGATAGCTAAGTGACTCATGGCGTGGTGTTTCCCCCTAAAGAAAAAATAAAAGCAAAAGTATAAAAAAAAACGAAGAAAAGGGAGAGGAGGAGGAGGAGGAAGAGGAGGAAGAAACAGAAGAAAAAGAAGACGGAGAAGAGGAAGAGGAGGAAGGAGAAGAAGAGGGAGAAAAAGAATGAGAAGAGGAAGAACGAGAAGAGCAAAGAGAAGAGAAAGAAGAAATGAAGAGGAAGAAGAGGAGGGCAGGTAACGTAACAGAAAAGTGTTGGTCCTTGCGGAAGGAAAAGGAGAAGACCGGGAAGGGATCTCTGACTGCCTTACAACAATGGGTGCAAGACAGCGAATAAGCAAAGGGTGGATAAGGGAGGAGAAGGGAGGAGAAAGGAAGAGGAGGGAGGAAAGAGAGGAGAGAGAGGAGAGGGAGGAGAAAGAAGAAGGGAGGAGAGGGTGGAGAGTGGGAGGACAGGAAGGAGAAGGGAGGAGAATGAAGGAAAGTGAGGAGAAGGGAGGAAAGGAAGGAGACGGAGAGAGATGGGTGGTGTAGGGTGGAAAGAATGGGAGCAGGGGGTTATGGGGTGGAGTTAGGAAGTGTCCTCCTCCCCCCAACCGACCCACCCCCTTCCCCCCTAATCTCGTCCCTCTTCAGCGGACCACCAGGGAGGCGGAGGCGGAGGCGGGGATCCCGAATCACCATAAACACAGTTATCGGTCCTCATCAGCCGCTTCGTTTAAGATTCGCATTCGGGGCTGTCGGGGCCCCGAAGGAGGAGGAGGAGGAAGAGGAGGAAGAGGAGGAAGAGGAGGAGGAGGTGGAGGAGGACCCGAGACGGTCGACGGAGACTCAAATCTCAGTTGTTACAAGCGAGGGTGATGATCTCATCTGCCAGATACCTGGGCTCACACTTAGAAGAAGAAGAAGAAGAAGAAGAAGAAGAAGAAGAGGAAGAAGAAGAGGAAGAAGAGGAAGAAGAAGTAGTAGTAGTAGTAGTAGTAGTAGTAGTAGTATTAGAGGAGGAGAAAGAAGAATCATCATCAGAAGACGTAGAAGAGGAAGTACAAGAAGAAGGATCAGAAGAAGTAGAAGGAAAAGAAGGATAAGAAGCAGAAGTTGAAGAAGCATAAGAAGAAGAAGAAGCATAAGAAGATGAAGTATAAAAAGAAGAAGGAGAAGCATCAGAGGACGTAGAAGAAGAAGCATAAGAAGAGGTAGAAGAGGAAGCATAAAAAGATAAGCATAAAAAGAAGAAGCAGCAGAAGATGTAGAAGAGGAATCATAAGAAGTGGAAGCATAAGAAGATGAAGCATAAGAAGTAGAAGGAGAAGAAGCATAAGAAGAAGAAGAATAAGAAGATGAAGTATAAAAAGAAGAAGAAGCATTAGAAGACGTAGAAGAAGAAGCATAAGAAGAAGTAGAAGAAGCATAAGAAGAAGCTTAAGAAGAAGGGCATCATAAGACGTAGAGCAAGAAGCATAAGAGGATGAAGAGGAAGAAGAAGTATAAGACGACAATGAAGTATAAGAAGAGGAAATATGAGAAACTTGCTGAACCCGATAACACGCGTGCCTCTGTATGAGTGTTCAACATGCACAATCTGTTTACCCCTGACATATGATAATGTGGCTGCATTCCCGACCCTCTCACAAGGAGACACACACACACACACACACACACACACACACACACACACACACACACACACACACACACACACTCACATACACACGCACATACACACACACAATAGAACAAACATGCAAATACACGTGTACATACATCCAGTCAGCATCAACACACTCTCTCACCTAATGGAGGGACCAAGATAAAATGCATTAACTTCTGTGCCAAGTTGACAGGTTAAAGTCGCGTCCAGATCGACGGCGGCTGCGGCTACGGCGGCTCCAATGGTCATAACCAAAGCGAAGAGAGAGAGAGAGAGAGAGAGAGAGAGAGAGAGAGAGAGAGAGAGAGAGAGAAAGAGAGAGAGAGAGACAGAGAGAGAGAGAGAGAGAGAGAAAACATACTTCAATCCCAAGCGATTTTATTCAACTCCGCGTCTACTCCCTCAATTGTAGCTAAGGAGATAGACAGGCACGTAAAGAATGACGTGATGTCATAACACATGCATTCATTGTATACCGTGTATACTCATCACTGTCTCATTAAAAATTTGCACACGCACACAAACAAACACACACACACACAGTGAAGGAAAAGCGAATGAATATGTGTGCATATGTGCAGGCGCGCATGTGTGCATGAAATATATAATCGCACGCGTTTACTTACGTGTGTACGCGTGCGCGCATGTACTATGGATAGACACGCACATGTGTACATACATGTGCGCTAGAATGAATGGGTTGAGAAATTGTCAATTAGGGTGGTTCCGGAACAAAATCTTTTACACACTGTCTAAAAAAAAAAAAAAAAAAAAAAAAGATCTCCAAAAACACAAGTGAGATCTGGGGAACCAAGGCACGCTTACACGCACACATGTACACGCACGCACGAACGCACACACACGATACTTGGAATCTGCGAACAGACGACTTCTTCTTTTTTCCTCCATTTCATTCTCCTCACTCCTCCCTTTGTTTTTGTCTTTCTCCTTGTCCTCTTTTTTTTTCCTCTCTCCCCTGCAACTAATCCTCCTCCTCCCCCTTCTTCTCTTTCTCCTCCTCCTCCTCTTCCTCTTTCTCCTGCTGCCGTCCGGTAAGTGCTTAAGAATTCAAAAGCCGATAAGATTCGGAGTGTTGTGGTTGAAACAATACAAGCTTCTATGTAATCGTTCGGGCGTGGAAGGAAGCATCTCTCCCTTTCTCATTTCGCATCCCGTCCACCCACTCCTCTCTCTTTCTCTCTCTCTCTCTCTTTCCTTCCCTTTCTCTCTCTCTAACTGTTAGCCTTCGCGCTCCGTACGTCCTAGGCCTTGATCATTAGGCCTTTTTTTTTCTTCTTTTTTACCCTTTTTCAACCTGTGTGGTTAATCTCGGCAACAAGTGTCTCCTGTCCTCACACTTCACTCACTCCACCTTCTTTCACTACTTTCCAGTTCGTTTCTTCCTCCGGCTCCTCCCGTCCTTCTTTCTGGACGAAAACGATTAAAAATTCCAAACGCTAATGCACGATGTCCCCAACTCCTAACTCGCCCATACTCAACATCCCCACATACCTACATCTCAAGCTTCCAGACGCTTCATCTAACCCCCTCTCCTCCCCCTCCCTACCTCATCCACCTCCACCGGTCGCCCCGGTAGGAATTATCTGCGGTTATCAATGACCGGATTAATTTCTGGCCACTTGAGCCCTTGGCCACCACCTATCGTTTTCTGAGGTCCTTCTGATGTCGGAGCGCGGGACGCCCGCTGTTCACTCGGTTTGGGGGTTGCCTGCGCATATCTGATACTGTGGGTCGCCTGCCATTCTCCCGCGGGTTGGTTTTCGAATCCCAGTGTACGCGAGCCTATCTATTATTTGATCAATCGATACAGGCATGGGTGTCAGTCAATTTTGTCAACTCCTCCTACTCTCTGGATTGTTAATCCTGTGCGCTCCTTTGACGGTTAATCTCTTTCATACTGAGTGGTACTTTTTCTGTTCTATTCATCTTCGTGTAACGAAGACATTATGCTTTCTTGATGAACCCTCTCCGTTTCGGGTTTGGTAGTTTTATTTCCGTTGTGGCTCATGCCAGACCATTTCATTGCTTTCCGTGATAACCCGTCCGAGAGCGAGGGGCTGAGCGTTCAAAACTTTCCGCCGATTTCTTGTCATGTAACACCAAGTTCGAACTCTGGACAGCTACCTATTCAGCCCTACCACAGCCACAGGCTTAACGACACCCTCATTAAGCCTCTTCAGGCTGATTAAGCCAGGATTTAGGCATCTGACTTAAGGACGGCCTTTCTGGCGTCTGACCTACGAGGATCTCCTCTTCCTGACGGAGAGGCGTGGGGAGGAACAAAGTCAGATCATCGGGTGGCTCATCGGCCGCGCCGGGACGCGGTGAGCTGTCTCCTCTGAGCCCTATTGACGCTTTAACCCCACTTAACACGACCATAAACCGGCTTTGTACTCGACCTGCGCGTCTGGATAATCATGAAAGACGCACTATTTAGA
>NC_134790.1:15994651-16007151 GCF_046742065.1 Oratosquilla oratoria
GAATGAAGAAAGAATGTATGGGTTTGTATAGGAAACGCGCTAGTAAAAGAGGGAATGTACATGGTATGACGTGGAGGTATGGGAAGAAGAGAAGGCGGAGGAGGAGGAGGAGGAGGTGGAGGAGAAGGAGGAGGAAGAGGATGATGATGAAGAGGAAGAGAGAGAGTTTGTTTGGACAAAAACAGATGATGTACAAAGGCAATGGAACGGAAACAAAAGAAAACGGAAATAAAGAAAACGTACTGTATCAAGTTCATGGTTCGGGAAGATGGTATGTGAGGCAAGGTGAGTTGGGGGGGAGGTGAGGGGGATGATGGGGGGGATGATGGGGATGATGGGGGGATTATCGTTCCAGTCAAGGGTAGAGTAATGTCTTAAGCACCGATTTACAAAGTTTACGAGCGATCTGATGCCTTGTCCACGAGTAAACAACGGAACGATTCAATTAGCGAGCAGACATGATCCTGACATACGAGTGTTCGCCTGACATACGAGCAAGTTGGTTCGCGGAATGAAGAAGGAAGATCAAATGTTTGAAACGCTTCTACACTATGGACATTATATTCACAACCTTATTTGGAGATAATCTGAACGAGGTTTACAATGTAAGGGAATTTTTGGTATGTCGTTTTAGGACTTAATAATCGAGTAACCGAATAACTGCTTAATGGGATCGAACCGAAGACGGAACGGCTTCGGATCCTAAAGGGCGATCCGTCAAGGATTTGGAGAAGAAGAAGGAAAAAAAAAAAAAATAAAAAAAAAATAAAAATAAAATAAAAAATAAATAAATAAATTAATAAAAAATAAATAAAAAATAAATAAAAAATAAAAAAGTCTCTGGTTCGATTCTCCAAAGGGGTGTTCACGTGTTCAGCCATGAGAAACATGTCGATAAAGTTCATAAATCGAACATTGTGAGAGGAACTTATATGAAGCGGTTTTAAACACGAAAAAACGAAAAAAGAAAGAAAAAAAAGTGAATCATCATGAAAGAATTTCTGTTGGTGTGTGATTCATCATGGTCTTGGATCACGTGTTGGACTCGTGATCGACAGCTATTTCCCTCCCGGAAGAGAACTCAAAAGCTCATGTATCACCGATCTATGGGTAATGCTGTGACCTTACACGCACACACACACCTAACCCCCCCCCGCCCACGAGAGCTGGAGTAACGACTCGCAGCGCAGCGATACTGAAATTATTTCAGCCCTGGGCGGGATTCGAACCTGGACCGCCGTAGTGGTAGCCAGGAACTCTACCAACTGCGCCATCGAGTCGTGTGTGTGTGTGTGTGTTGTATTTCGCCGGCGATAACCTGCGTTTCTATCCTTGGGAACGAACGCCGAAGAGACACGAGTCAAGAGGAAATAAGGAAGCGCTTCAAAGGGGCCCATGACAACAGAGGTCCAGCATAATCTAAAAATGATCAGCATTCTTTTCTGAACGGAGACGACAGCTCCAATAAAAAAAGAATGATACGTGGATCTGGTCCATGGTGGTGTTCCTAAACAGCAATTGGAAAAAAAAAAAAAAAATCACTAACATTTGTCACGTGCTAGCTCAGGTTCGAGTCCTTGGTTGTACCACGTTTCAATTTCTGCACGTTGTCCTCCTCGAGTCTCGATGTTGATGGCTTAGAATTAAGTGTATTGTGGCTGATAAAAATCTATACCTGTTCACTGGGACCCATTCAGTGTTGCACACACACACACACACACACACACACACACACACACACACACACACACACACATATATATATATATATATATATATATATATATATATATATATATATGTAAAAGTTTAACACGTCACATATAGAATCATCGAAGGGTCACCACGTGACGAGGACGTGCATCTTGGTGCACGTGACGTAATGCCCATCACGTCATCCACGTGATATAATTGGCCTCTGAGTCGGACTCCTGTTGTCGATGGCGACGATAACCGTCCTCGATGTGGACAGTCTGCCAGACAAGCTGACAGCCGACTACGCGTCGCGTGAACACAATGAATAACGACATGTCGTTATCGGGACAAGGCTATCGATGGAAAGAAATCTTAAGAAAGGACATAATACAAAGGTTTTACTGACATATGTCCTTTGTTGAGGATGGAGGGTGAGGGAGGGAGGGGGAGTGGTCAAGGGGTTGGTGGGATACAGCCTTAGAGTTTATTTCTTATTTTATTTTTATTTCTATTTTATTTTATATGTGGTGCTACACTTGGCATTTCTCGCTAGCATGCTATTTGCTTTTGCTACTCCGTTTGAGTAGCAACGACTTCGGTTACGATTTTTTTTTTTTTTCAAATTTCCAAATGTCAAATTACTTTTGCGTCATAGAGAGAAGCTGAATGACGAACTAAGAGAAGTTAAACTTAGATTACGAATGTTAGACACATTGCTGAGGTGTTCTTACGGAAGACTAGAAATATTGTAACCAATGTCGTTTCTACTCAAACGAAATAACAAAAGCAAGTAGCATGATAGCCTAATGTGACGCCACCGAAACAATTTCGGCTCGGAGATTTTACTTTAAGTAAGAAGCTGGATTAAATAATAATAATAATAATAATAATAATAATAATAATAATAAATAAATTGGCAACCGTCTGCCAGTTTCTACATTCCCTAACTACCCCGTTTCCTAACTATCGGCGGACCAATTCAACACTGCATGAAACGACCTCACGTAACTAACAATTCCATGACACATTCCCAATTATCTCCCCTTTCATTCGGGGTGGTACTTTTCCATCTATGCTACACCTGTCGCCAGACGATTTTATTCGTTTTTGTTGCACAAGGGCCGCGTGACGGTCGAGCCAAGAGTAACCAAGAATATGGAAGGGGGTAAGGGGGGGGGTAAGGAAAGGGGAGATGCTATCAGGGGATAGGGAATTTGTGCAACGTAAATAGTAAGTTTCAAGTGTGTGTATGTATGTATGCATGTACACACCCACCCACATATAAATATATATATTGCATGCATGCATGCATGTGTGTGTGTGTGTGTGTGTGTGTGTGTGTGTGTGTGTTTGCGCGTTTTTGTGTGCACACGCTTATCAGCGTACATTTGTGTGCACGCACACACGCACACACACACAAAACGATGCATATTCACAAGGCCGGTGTGTGTAGACTCGACGTGAGGAGATAATGGTCTTCACACTTGTAACAGATCCTCGCGGGTCCCAAAGGTCCTTTGAGTTCGACAATGACTTCGTCGGCCGGGAGAACCATGGGCAGAATGGCCGGCCTTGTCACCCGGACGGCCGAGAAAGAAGAGGAAGAAGAGGAGAGAGAGGAAGAAGAGGAGGAGAAGGTAGAGGAGGAAGAGGAAAAAGAGGAGGAAGATGGGGAGAGGAAGAAGAGGAGGAAGAGGAGGGTGAAGAGAAAGAAGAGGAAGAAGAGGGAGAAGAACAAGAAGAGGGAGAAGAACAAGAAGAGGGAGAAGAGGGAGGAAAGGAGGGAGGATCTTAGAAGCTGTTGCTGTTCACGGCAAAAACTAGAGAATTATGAAAGAGGAAGGCGAGGGGGAAGAGGATGAGGAAAAAGAGAGAGAAGAGGAAGAGGGAGAAGAGGAAGAAGAGAAGAGGGAAAAGAGAAAAAGGAGAAAAGGAGGAAAAGAAAGAAGATGGAGAAGAGGAAGAATAGGAGGAAGGCGAGGATTATGCAAAAAAGGAAGAGTAGGAAGAGGAACAAAAAATAGGACACAAAAAATAGGACGTGTAAAACAGGAAAATAAAGAATTGGGGTGGGACAGGAAGACGAAGAAGAAGAGAATGAAGAAGACGAAGAATAGGAGGATGAAGAACAGGGGGTACATGACGAATAAGAGGAAGAACTAGTCAAGGAGGAAGAACAGGAAAAAGAGAAAGAACGGGGCAAAGAGGAAGAAAATCTATTTGTGCCCATTTAGAACCAAGAAACAAGATTTCTAGAGTGGACAAGCCATCTGAACATCAATGTATACCATGGGCACCTCGCCTGCAGCATTTAGCTGAGTGGCGTGGATGAGGTGTAGACTACATGGGTTTACTGCAACCAATCAGAGGCAAGCAATAAAGTCTTTGAGTTTTATTAAACATGAATGTTATTGAAAAATAAAGTTGATGGAATATAAATATTTATCGTATTTTTGTTAGAAAATAAAAAACTATCATCGTACATTGTCGGTATGTGTGACCAAGTCTAACTCAATATCAACCTAACTTGGCCTAAATTAGTCCGATTTAGCCAAATGTCACCCAAATAATTTTCTTCTGGAGTTGTTTTTGTCTTCTTGGGTCAGTCAATCCATCGTTGCCTCGAGTTTCACTCAATGGAACACCCGCAGCCCCACAGTTGCCGCCAACGATCCTCGTAACCTCCCACAGATCTCTCTTCTTCCCTGGTCATTTCACGACGCTTTATCCCAGCGGTTCTTAACCTTAGGGGGATCGAGACCCCCTGGGGGGGGCGTTTGGGGTTTCTTAGGGGGCCATAAAGGATTCGGGAGAATAATGTATTTTTATATCACTGTGGGAAATGTAGTAACACATTTGTAAACCACAACTAACACCACAAACGGACGAAAGAAAGAGTTGAGTAAGCGAAACTATATATATCCTCTTCGCTAGTACTACAGAAGAGGATTGCAATTAGCAATCGAAATATATAGTTCCGCTTCCTCAACTCTTTCTTTCGTTCGACTGTGGTGTTAAATGTGATATTTCCATATGTTTGAATTAGACACTTGAGATTTTACCAGTTTGGTGAGTAGGTGACCCACAGGTGCGGTGGCTTGCTACAGTAAACATATCAACCACAAGCAGCGTTTTATCTTACCTTTTCACAGGGTTTGCCGTTTCAAAATTTCTTAAAGAGTGTTAAGGTAATACCCTGAAGAGGCTCGGGGGTTCATAGGATGAAAAAGGTCTTAAAAGAACCGCTGCGGTTTATCCGAACACGATCCGACCAGATCCGATGCCAAACCCGACCCGTGGTAGAATTAAAACTCGATATTTCCGAGTAGTTTTTAGTCGATATTGGGGTGACAACAACTATAGTCGTAACTCAAACATACATTTAAGTTCTACCAGCTAATGCGACACAAGCTACTCAAAATATAAGTTAAATAAATAAACAAATAAAAAGAAATAAATAACTAAACAAATAGATAATTGAATAGACTGATAAGGAGATGAGAATATGTGAAGCGAGATAGTACATGTATAACTGCTAATTTTTGTAAAGATTTTCGTAAAGATAATTGTAAAACTACCATGATTCACAACTTAAGCCCAATGCTCATTATCTAAGTACGAAAGGCTATATAATTTCAATTATCTTAGTAGCTGTTAATGTACACGGGAAAAACTAGAAAATTATGACACATCTATACGTGTAAATATGCACACGTTCATGATAATTAAATATGTACGCAAACACACACACACACATACATACAAAGTTCTATTCTAAGATGGTTTCTACCGTGCACGAGTTCATGCTAAACATTCTTTAATTCTGAACTTGTCTTAATACACACACACAAACACACAGACACACACACACACACACACAGGGAGCAATCTAGGCCCCTTCGATACGGAATGGGACTTTTTCACTTTTACTCGACTGTCGCCAGACGATTTTATTCGTCTCCATGGCACCTCCTCGGTAAAGTGTTCATCATACTGTCAGTAAATCGAATGTTTTGTATTAAAAAAAAAAAAAAAAAAAAAAAAAAAATAATAATAATAAATAAATAAAAGGGGAGGGGGAGGCTTCTAACCTAAGGTGACCTATACTCGCCTCCACGTCTCCTGGCTTCATCTACGTCACCGAAGGAAATGTGGAATTGTTCAATGAAATAACCAACTACGCGTTTCGAGGACCACCCGGCCCCGCCCCGGCCAGTCATTGGGTGCAGGGTGGGGCGGGGTAGGATCCGGGCGATGGGGCGCTTGCACCACATCCACGTGAGGCCCCCCCACCCCCTCCTTCAATCCGACACCCCACATCCTTATACCACGAAGACGTATCAACATATATATGTGTATATATATATATATATATATATATATATATATATATATATAGTTGTGTGTGTGTGTGTATGTGTGTGTGTGTGTACATACACTTCCATTGCTTTCTGTCTTGGATTTCATCTCCCTCTCTCTCTCTCACACTCTCTCTCTCTCTCACACACACACACTCATATATAAATGATAGTTTATCCTTAATTCACAAAATCCATAAACTTGGGCATTCAATACTTTAGTGACACCCCCTACGGCCTAGAACCACGCAGTATTCTTTCTCAGTTGCGAACTAATCTCTACTAAGAATTCTGATAACTTTCGACTTCTGCAATCCTTCCATTCCTTATATCTCTCACTTTACTACCTCACTGACTCTCTCCCCTCTTCGGCGCTAGCGATGTTGCCCCCAAAGGACAGAAGCGCTGGTTAATGTCTACGAACGAATCTCGACCTTCAAGAGTCAAGACTTCTGGCTGAATACCAAATCTTGGTCGTAACAAGACCATGGCACTGGCACTGTCTCTCATATCTGGCACTCATCTCCACCAGTGCCTGGCCCAGGAAGACCCCCTTCCACTCTTCCCCGCTCGTATTCTGTTCCACACGGAAGCTGAGGGTTTTTCTTAAAGAATTTGACACTGAAGAGGTTCTATGAAATTCTATCATTGGTTTGCTAGAAGCCTCGTGTCCACGGCACAGCTCCAGTCCTTTACTATAATGTCTAAACAAGAACAGGTCAATTCACCCAAGAAAGGACACCAACATGTATACACACACACACACACACACACACACACACACACACACACACACACAAAGCAAATGAACTGTCCTCTTCTTGTTTAGCCTCATTCCACTAGTTTCTTCTACAAACATTGTAGTGTTATCCTACTTCCACCTAAACTGTCACTCTTTGTATCACAAGGGTGCCAAATGGGTATCTCTTCCCCACAAAGCATACATACATACATACACACACACACACACAGCTCTCCGACAATGCTGGCGACACTAATAAAACCTTGAACACGACAAACGCCTTTGAGTGCTTCCCCCCCTCCTCCCCACCACCCGTAGCACTTCCAAAACTCGTTCGGGTCGAGCTAGTCCCGCGGGAACGGGCCGCTAGCTGGCCCCGAAAAGGATCGAGGCATCGCGCAACTAGGTTCTGTCAACTAAGACAGACAAGGAGAGAGAGGGAGAGAGAGAGAGAAACACCTCTTCACGAAATAAACGTGATTCTTGAGGCATTGCTGAGCCAATGAATGTAAGTAAGACAATCCTTCCCTTCCACACCCACCTCCCACCCCGGTCTCTCTTGCGCAAGGACGGCACCATTCCCGTGGCCGTCCCAGAAGCTCAGAACCGCTGCTCCCACCGTTATGCCTACACGTCAATTGGGCGTCCCTACTTTTTTTTTTTGGGGGGGGGGAGATGGGTTAAGGGGAAGCACTCCTTATTACGAACCATGGATCCGAACCCAAAAACTTAGACGTTGCTGCCGGAAGACGAAGTATTTCTTTTGGTAAGTCGAAGAGCGGAAGTGAGGGAGAGTCTGAGAGAGTCTGAGAGAGCGAGATCGAGCGTGAGAGAAGAGCTCTTCACGTCCTCCAAAGACAGGAAAACGAAGGACGAGGAGCCCGGTTCGGGAGTGACAGCCGAGAAGCCGCTAACAAGACAAATAACATTCAATCCTCCGAGGCCCATGGAAGGCGATTGCCGTGATGCACTCGAACTGTGCAGGATGTGTGCAACACCGTGAGAAAGCCCGCTTGGCCGTGGCCTTCGCTCTCCCAATAACAAGGAACTCTCGAAGCAACGACCACAGAGTCTATCCCATCCCATCTCTCTTCGGTAACGCAATGATTCCGTGTCGACAGAACACACACGCACGCACGCACGCACGCACACACACACACACACACACACACACACGCACCCGCACGTCCGGTCGTCTGGGGTGGTGGGTGGCGGGGGGTGGTGCCTTGTCCCAGATGTGAGGTTCTGCACTTTCTGCCCTTGTTCTTGCCACCGTCTGCGAACTCCTGAGATTTGGTCGAGGTTGATGACCCACCCCAGGAGAGAATACTCGAAGTCCAAGAACTTCCGGCAGGAGCGACTTCGGAACTGTTAATCCATTACGGATGCCTCTGGTCCCAGCTAAAGAATTTTACACTTAGTGGTGAAATATGAATTTCGAGGGTGAGCTATTCCCGAAGTCCACATCACTTGATTTCGAAGGAAGAGGAGACGATTTGGAGGGAGGAGATAAAAAAAAAAAAAAAAAAAAAAAACAACAACAACCGGATGTTCTGTTTTTTTATGAAAGAAAATTTGGATACCTTAACCTCTTCCCACTATATCTACGATATTTTATTCTTATGATCGATTTCAATTGTTCTTATTTTTCGTGTTAATTCGCGAAAGGAAGGACGGTTAAGAATTGGAAGCACGAGGCAAAAATAAGAAGAAAGAAAAAAATAATAATAAAAAGAGTGGGGTAGGGCTTAAAGGGAAAGACACCATCATGATTTTTGGTGCGTTTTGTTTGTTGGGTCAATCTTCAACCTCAGCTAGTTTCCATCTATTTTGCGAGCATCTCAATGACAGCTACCAATAGGGTCATTCTATATCGGTAGAGCATGCATGTAGTGTGTCCCAGGCGGCGAGTACTTGGCTCGAAACTCTCGCAGGTCTGAATTTTGTGGGACGAGCTTGGGAAAAAAAAAAAAGTTCCGTTGCGTGTTTACCCAAGGGCTTTCGATGTGGCAGTGAAATTGGTTCCAGCTGCTTAAAAAAATTGTGTGTGTGTGTGTGTGTGTGTGTGTGTGTGTGTGTGTGTGTGTGCGTTTGTGTGTGCACGTATGTGCTTTCCTAAGTTTCTGCAGGCTGTTTGCAACACATAAGGACATAATTGGAATATTTTCGTTATCTGTCAGCTCTTCACGATCTAATGAACTGATAAAGAAAAAAATAAGGAGGCATTTTGTCCCATAAAATGGCCGTCTGACAGACAGAAGGAGGGAAAAAGGGACAAGGGAACAAAAGAAGAGGACGAAGGGAGTGAATGAGGGAGTGAGAAAGGGAGTGAGGGAGGGAGTGAGGGAGGGAGTGAGGGAGGGAGTTAGGGTGTGAGGGAGGAGAATGCCACTTATGTGCCCGTGTAACTGGATCTCAAAACTTGGTGTTACATTCGATTGCCTCAGCGGGAAGCCTATTCGATTCGTTAAATGTACGAGCCACAGTGTTTCCACCACGTGTGCAAAACATATTATTTGTTTAACTTGAGTGTGTAGACATTTTTCGATGTATATTTCCTGAAAAGGTCTTAAGACCTATACTAAATGCCTCTTCCTATGTTTATTTTTATGTATTTTTGTCCATTATTATTGTTACAGTTAATAATTTATCATAATTACTATTATCATTATTACTAATATTATTATTATCATATTTATATCATTATAATCTTGCAACCTTTGTTGCATATCTTTAAAACATTTTTATCAGTTAAAGTTTGTCGCTCTACATTTTCTAATATATTACTATTTTGATGAAGTTTAGTTACCACGTAAACAAAATTAGCTAAGTCCAATTGTGGCAACTTGTTCTATCTTTTTTTTTCTTTTGGGAGACGGGGGGAACAGGGGAGCTGAATTATGTTCTGTAATCTGCACAAATTACGAATGCTCTATCAAGATTATTCGTCGTTTTTGTTTTTGGAAATCCTCTGCAGATATATCTACCGTCGCCTCTCAACATAATATCAATAGCTTAAATCTGACTGAACATCCAAACGATAGATATCTACCTATTACAGATAATCTTGTTACTAAATTATGAATATAAATTTCAACCGCTGGTGTAGGCCATAAGGTTTCAAGACACACACATTTACACATACACACACGCACACTGAGAGATAGGGAGAGATAGGAAGAGAGAAAGAGAGAAAGAGAGAGAGAAAGAGAGAATGTTGTGTGTGTGTGTGTGTGTGTGTGTGTGTGTGTGTGTGTGTGTGTGTGTGTGTGTGTGTGTGTGTGTGTGTGTGTGTGTGTATGTGTGTCTGCATGTGTGTGTGTGTGTGTGTGTGTGTGTGTGTGTGTGTGTGTGTGTGTGTGTGTGTGTGAGAGAGAGAGAGAGAGCGAGATTATTTTGGTCCATAAACTGACAAGTATTTCAAAGGAAAGAAAAGATAAAATCCATGACATGAACCAATGGAAGGGCACTAACAGTAGCATATGTCAACACTGACAACTAAATACCGACTAGGTAATATACCAACGAGGACCTGAAGGAAAATGCACCAGGTATCACGTGTCTGGTCGAAACAAATCTACTTGATAATGTGTGGGGTTAGACTGTTGAGTGGAAAGTGGTTAGGAGACTCAGACTGAACAAGAAACACTAATATAAACGGACATTTCGACTGATGAAGACTGAAGCCTGACGATGACACGTAGTCGAAACGTTAGACGAAATTAGTGTTCCTGGTACAACCTGAAAGTTTCCTTACCACCTTTTCCAGTCTACTTATCATTGATGACCTTCAAGTTGGCAAATAGCGAATAGAGACGTTTTGAGAAGAGATAGAAAGGACAAAATAGGAGGTGGAATGAGAATAGTAGTGAGAAATTACATAATAGCGGATAGAGTGATGCTAGGTGAGGGTAGAGACGAGGGAATGAATCTAAAGGTTATAACTGGGAAAAATGATGCCATATACTTTGAGGTAGCATGTCCTACTAGAGCGAAGGCTAAAAATTACCATATATAACAACTCACTAACACACACAAAAAAAAAAAAAAAAAAAAAAAAAAAAAAAAAAAAAAAAAAAAACCCGCTTGTATCATGGCTGGTCTTTTAAGGTGCGCAAAAAAGAAAAGAAAAAAAAACTACGATTTTTTTTCTACTAAAAACCTCTTGCTTTTTTAACGGTGTTGATCATCTACTATCTGATTTTCCAAAATTCGTTCAAAAATGTTCCTCTCTAGTAATTTCGTAGTATTTATTTGACAAATGTTAAGATGTATGGGAGTGGTTTTTGTATTCTTGTTTTTTCTCCTTCACATTTTAGATTTCTTGGGCACCATTAGGTCCTCAAAATTACTTTATATTACTTCTGGTGAATATGTGCTAATCAATTTCCGTTCTCAATATATATATATATATATATATATATATATATATATATATATATATATATTATACACACACACACAAACACGAGTTTATGTGGTTAATGTGTCAACGGATAATAAAAGATGTTGCCGATAAAAAAAAAATGCTTTGGATTTTGAGCTTTCTTCACAGCTTGCAACCCGGTTTGGAAATCGAAATTTTCAAAATTCCGCTACACCAAGCTAATACAACCACCAGCAGTTCTTGTTTTTGTGTGCACCAGCCGGCGTCTGGCACTTCGCAAAGGCAGGGCAGAGGGAGAGAAAGAGGAAGGAAGAGAAGAGGGGAGAGGAAGGGAAAGTGGGTAGGAGAGGGAGGGGGGTTGGGAAGGAGAGGAAAGGGAAGAAGAAGGGAAAGTGGGTGGGAGGGAGAGAGAGAGAGAGAGAGAGAGAGAGAGAGAGAGAGAGAGAGAGAGAGAATGATTGAGATAGTGCCAGTGAACTGCCTATATTCCGGCAATGTTCCTCATGACACTAGTAAGGCTCCGGACGACACAGGAAACAAAACTTGAAGACGAGGTAGAGAGAGAGAGAGAGAGAGAGAGAGAGAGAGAGAGAGAGAGAGAGAGAGAGAGAGAGAGAGTGTGTGTGTGTGTGTGTGTGTGTGTGTGTGTGTGTGTGTGTGTGTGTGTGTGTGTGTGTGTGTATGTGTGTGTGTGTGCGCGTGTGTTTACGCACGTGTGTGTTCTCCAACACCACAACTGACATGACCAACAAAATAGTTGGCCCAACTGTGGACGTGTCCGACAAAAATGTCGGCCAACAGCGGTTGCCTCTCATCAGCCCCGTCGATGATGGCACCGACATGAATGAGCACGCTTGCATTTCCTGCAGGTGTTAGGCTTGGTGTGCGTTGTTCACAAGACACATGACGACTGTGACTTGGATGGGGATCAACGTTATTTCAAACAAGCGCGGGAGGTATGAAGATGGGATATGGACGGAGGACGGGGAGAAAGGGTGAAGAAAGAGACTGAAAGAGCGAAGAGAGGGAGGGAATGAGTGAACGACAGAGGGACGTATTACCGTGGCCCAAAACAAAGACATCTGGCCCTACGACACGAAAGATATCCCGCGAGGGACTTGGACTGTTTCTGGAAACTCTTTGGCACTTCCAGGCTCGCGAGTGTCTGTGGCACACAGGGTGACATCGCTTCCCAGTAAATTAACAGCAAATGACCATTGTACAATTGCCTGACTCAACACAACAGCTTCTGACCCGTAGACGGCTGGACTTTCCTCTTTTACTGTACTACTCGCCTTGGTAAGGTACGTCTTTATTC
>NC_134790.1:16009651-16019651 GCF_046742065.1 Oratosquilla oratoria
TATCTTATTACCGACTACCAGCGACTTCCAAAGACTACCTGCAACTGGTCGGAAACAGGTCGTAAGCTTGGTGTGACTGGGCTCTTATGGTGTCAATGTTCTATGCAGACGGTACTGAACTTCCTCCCGAGGTATCACTGGTTCCTTGCATGCGCTCATTCTGGCCAGGAACAGCCCCGGTCCTGTGATCTGAGTCGCTTTCTGGGCCCAAGATACTTTTATCCCGCAAAAGAAAGAATGAAAAAAAAAAAAAAAATAGAAAAAGAAAAATCTGTGAATCCTTTCTGGAGGCAAATGACCAAATATGGTAAAACAAGTTTTAGCTCTGGTTCACGCTAGACGAGTTTATTCATCTTAAGGTAACCCTTCCGTACCATCTGGCACTTTCCCTCTTAATCTGGCTGGCGCCCAGCTATTTTATTCACTCCCCTGGCACCATCAGTGTCATATCGATTACATATGAACATAAGAATGGAGGAGGCTGCAATAGACCATAAGACCTACGCTAGGTAGTTCCATATCCCAAACCACCTTTCATTCCTATCCATAAAGTTATCTAATCTTCTCGTTAAAACAACCAACTGTTTAATTCTTCCCAAATAATATAAATTCTTATTTCTTGATGATCGCTAGAGCCTAGACTATCTCGTTAGGTGCTCATTATTAGTTAAAAGAGTCTAGAATATTCTCTCGCATTGTAGGACCGGTAATCATTTGTTTTAGGAAATTATCCTGTACCACATCTGAGAAATTTTGAGCTTCCTGATTGACTAAAATTTCCCAGTCAATGTTTTTATAATTAAAGTCTCCCATGA
Organism: Oratosquilla oratoria; assembly: GCF_046742065.1. NCBI lineage: Eukaryota > Metazoa > Arthropoda > Malacostraca > Stomatopoda > Squillidae > Oratosquilla > Oratosquilla oratoria. Next base: position 16,010,467 of record NC_134790.1, read on the forward strand.
TCACAACGTTTATGTACTGGGACGCCCTGCGAATTTCATGAATCAGGGGATCAGTTTGCTCAATGCTGAGGTTAGGAGGTCTGTATAGGAAGCCAATGATAAGTTCCTTATTCTTCCCATAATCTCCACCCAAATAGATTCCAAACTGTTGATAATACATACAATTTATTGTATTTTTAACGAAGAGTGCTACTCCTCTCTCACTCCTGCCAACCCTGTCCTTGTGAAAAATAATTGTATCTTTCTATCTCGATTTCCGGAATCTATCAGCCATATTGATCCAGGATTCAGTAATAGCTATAATATCAAATCTCTCTACGCATGCTTTACCTCGCAGTAAATCAATTTTATTTATTACGTTTCTGCTGTTTGTATGGTAAATTTTTAGTTTATCTTCCCTCCACCTGATGTGATTTTTTTTTCACAGTCCCTCTCTGAGCCGTTTCTATTGCCTAAATTATATTTCGATACTCCCCACCTGACTCCCACGTAATCTACCCGAAAAAACCCTGCAGGATGCCTACTTCTCGCTCAAGGGTTTCAGCACAGAGCCGAAATCCTTTGGGTGACTTGTGCACCCCGTTCCTTTGTATATAGATGATTCTTACCGTAAAAGCGATCCCAGTTGTCGACAAATGTCCATCCATTAGCATTACAATGTTTTGCCAGCCTGCAATTCATTGCAATAGCCCTGGAATGCCACATGCCTCCAACTCTACGCCTCGGAAGGATTCCACATACAACAGGAACCCCTCCCTTATTCCTAATCTTATCTAGCGCATTCCGGAACCGCGCAAACAATTTCTCACTCCCTAACTTACCTATGTCATTCTCCCCCAGTACTCAAGCAAACTATGGGTTTCATACCTTGCCCGACTATAAACTCTTCTATCCTTTCTCTAACCTAATCTATCCCCGCCCCGGGGATAGGTGATGTTACTAAGTCTATTCCATTCGTCAACTAAGCTGTTGGTGAACCAGTTCTTGCCTATTTCCTTCTTCAAGCTAATCCATTCCGATGTGGTAAGCACTTCTTGTTTTTATTCTAGTTATCAATAGACTATTCCATTCCTCTTTACATGGCACCCCCACCACCCACAGTTACGTAGACAGTGCCACGCAAGGATGCCACAAGGGTGCCATACACCGGGGTGTTTGACTCTTTCCTCCAATGTTAGTGCCAGGATAGCTGGCACTATTATCATTAATACCATCCCCCCTTCCCCCACTCCCCCCAACACGTTCTATGCTCCCCCTGCTTATGTATGTATACCACGAATCCCCCCTCCCCCCTCTCCCCCCTCCTCTCCCCACTCTCTTTCCCCATGTCCACTCTCCCCCAATCAATCCATCTATGTCCATCTAGCCCATCCCAACCAGCCACCAACCGTTCGCTCCTTGAGCCACGAGAAAGAGGGCAACCCGGGAATGGACCTGTGACCTGCGGCGTCAAACAAGAGGCCTGTGACCTGCCTGCGACCTGACTGTGACCTGCCTGCGACCTGGCTACTTGCCGTCCTACGCAGCAAATGTCAAGCTTGCACGGAAGACGATACTGGCCAACGATGATGACGATGATGACGACGACGAGGAGGAGGAGGAGGAAGATGAGCACAAGGATAAGGGAGAGTACGATGAAGTAGATAAAGAGGGAGAGGAAGAAAAGGAGGAAAAGGACATGGAGAAGGAAGAGGGAGAGGTAAAGAAAATGACGAAAAAGTGTACAGGGATGGGAATGAAAATGGTACGCTGAGGTAGAGGACAAGGAAGAAGAGCGGAAAAACAAGAGAAGATGAAAGGAGGAGGAGAAAGACGAACAGGAGGAGGGAGAGGAAAAGAAGAGGAATAGATGAGGATTGAGAGTACGATAAGAAAGAGGAAGAAGAGGAAGAATAAGAAGAGGAGGAGGAGGAATAGAAGGAAGAGGACGACGACGTTGCCGAGGAGAAGGAAAAGGAAGAGGGAAGGAAGATGCGTAGAAAGATGAGGAAGAGAGAAAGGAGGGACGAGGAAGAGGAAAGGAGGATTACGCTGAGAAGGGAAACATGACGAAGAGAAGGAGGTAGAGGAGAAACGCAAGAGGAAGAGAAGTGGGACGGGGAAAGGTGGGGGAAATGGAGGAGTAGGAGGAGGAGAAGGAGGATGGACGAGGAAGAGGAAAGGAGGATTACGTTGAGAAGGGAAACATGACGAATGGAAAGAGGCAGAGGAGAAACGCAAGAGGAAGAGAAGGGGGACGGGGAAAAGTGGGGGGAAATGGAGGAGTAGAAGGAGTAGGAGTAGGAGTAGGAGGCGTAGGTGGAGGAGTAGGAGGAGGAGGAATAGGTGGAGTAGGAGGAGGACGAAGACCAAAAAGAGGATGAGGAGTATTATGATGACGAGAACGACGACGAAGACAACGTCATCGGACAAGTAGGCTTGATTGCTCTCCTTTATACATCTGAGGGCCTCGGACACCTAGCCGGGCGAGGCACCAGGGGGGGGGGAGTATGAGGGGGGAGTAAGGGGTAGTTGAAGCAATGCGGAGGTATAGGTGGGGGGTAAGGGGGGAGCAAAATTTGTCGTTCTTTGTTTGCTGGTTTGTGTGTGTGTATTTGTGTGTGTGTTTGTGTGTGTGTGTGTGTGTGTGTGTGTGTGTGTGTGTGTGTGTGTGTGTGTGTGTGTGTGTTCGTGTGTGTGTTTGTGTGTGTGTGTGTGCGTGTGTGGTTAACGTCGCGAGCCACATCACTATACCGAGTTCGCACCTCGCTCAGTGCGTGAGTTTTATCAACACTGCAAACCGTTACTGTCCCCTATGGCAAAGGATGCGTGGTGCGTGCTGTCACAGTATTACCCATAGCTCGGACTCTATGAACTCTCGTTCGAGACGACAATAGTTGTTATTCAGATGTCAAGCACGTGATCCAAAAGATGAAACACACAGAAACATTCTTTATCTCTCTCTCTCTCTCTCATAAGAACATAAGAATAAAGGAGACTGCAAGAGACCATAAGGCCTACACTAGGCAGCTCCGTATCCATCACCACCTGTCGTCCCCATCCATAAAGTTGTCTAATCGTTTTTTAAAACAACTGATAGTTTCAGCGCTTGCTACATGGTTACTAAGTTTATTCCATTCATCGACCACCCTATTAGTAAACCAATTCTTGCCTATTTCCTTCTTCAATCTAAATTTGTCCAGTTTATACCCATTACTGCGAGTCCTGCCCTGTTGTTTTATTATGATGACCTTGTTTGCATCTCCCTTGTTATAGCCTTTGATCCACTTGAACACTTCTATTAGATCACCCCGCACTCTGCGTCTTTCCAGAGAGTGTAAGTTTAGGTGCCTAAGCCTCTCTTCGTAAGGCAAATTTCCGAGTCCATGTATCATTTTGATCATTCTTCTCTGTACTGATTCTAGTGAATTTATGTCCATTCTGTAGGACGGAGACCAAAACTGTACCGCATAGTCAAGGATGGGTCTAACTATCGCTAGATAGAGTTTAATAATTACCTCTGCACTTCTATTTGTTACCGTCCTAGCAATGAAACCTAATGCTCTGTTAGCTTTTTTTCTCTCAAAAGAGAGTCAGGGCGATGGCATCATTGCTACAATTAGTCACACTATTGATTATGAGAGTGTATGTGCAATCTACCTGGGTTTTGGACCACGTTCTGGACTCGTGATCGACAAATACTGCCCTCCCGGATGAGAGCCCAGACAGAGAAACAGAGAAGGAGAGGGAGAGGGAGAGAGAGAGAGAGAGAGAGAGAGAGAGAGAGAGAGAGAGAGAGAGAGAGAGAGAGAGAGAGAGAGATAGAGAGAGAGAGAGAGAGAGGGGGGGATACATAGAGAGGCTCTTCTACTCATTTCCGTGGCAAGCTACCTTCTATCCCTGCTGCCGTAAATCAATTTTATTCACATAACGACGAGACTTTGTCACCGCCGTCAACGTCGCCGTCAGCAGCAGCAGAAGAGCCCGAGTGACCTTGCTGACAAGTATGACAAATGGTCTGACTTGACTTGCTGACTAACCGACAGGAGGCTGACGACCTGCCCCCGCCCGCCCGCCCCCTCAGGTTGTTACTGACCAGTGAGGGACCCGCAAATTGCGGACACCGTTTCTCCTCACTTCAATCTCCAATTCCTCCTCCTTCTCCTCCTCTTGTCTTATTCCTCTTCCTATTCACCGTTTCTCGTCGCTTCAATATCCACCTCCTCCTCCTCCTCCTCTTCCTTGTCTTATTCTTCTTTCTATTCATTTTTCTTCTTCCTCCTCCTTTTCCTTGTCTTATTCTTCTTCCTATTCATTTTTCTTCTTCCTCCTCCTCCTTCTCCTCTTCCTTGTCTTATTCCTCTTCCTATTCATTCTTCTTCCTCCTCCTCCTTTCCCTTGTCTTATTTTTCTTTTTATTAATTTTTCTTCTTCCTTCTCCTTTTCCTCGTCTTATTTTTCTTCCTATTCATTTTTCTTCTTCCTCCTTCTCCTTCTCCTCTTCCTATTAATTTTTCTTCTTCTTCTTCCTTCTCCTCTTCCTTGTCTTATTCCTTTTCCTATTCATTCTTCTTCTTCTTACTCCCTCTCCTCCTCCTTGGTCTTGTCTTACCTATTCCCTTCCCTTTTCCTCTTCCTATTCCTCCTTCCCTTCCTCTTCCATTCTTCCTTCTCCTTTTACTTTATCTCTTCTCTTCCTACTCCTCCACTTTATCTTTTCTTCCTCCTCCTCCTCTTTATCTCTCCTCCTCCTCCTACTGTCTCCCTTTTCCTTTCGCTTCTTTCATTATCTATTATTTTCCTCATCTTTCTCGTCTTCTTCTTTTTATCTTTTTGTTTCCCTTTCCCTCTTCCTCTTCCTCCTCCTCTTTCGGATCCCAGAGAGTCGTGGGTCTCCTGCATGAGAGATCTGGGGCAACGGATTGGTGGATTGACCCTCCTCCTCTTCCTCCTCCTTTTCCTCCTCTTCCTCGTCGTATTATGTCCCCTCCTTTCCCTTTCCACCTTCCTCCTCCCTTCCCTTTGTTCCATTTCTCCTCAGGTACTTCCTTTCCTCCCTCTTCCTCTTCCTATTCCTCTTCTTCCTACTCCTTCTTTTCGTTTCCCTTTCCCTTTCCTTCTTTCTTTTATCTTCCTCGTCTTCTTCCTCTCCCTATTCCATCTCTCTCCTCGACTTCCTCCTCCTTTTTCCTTTTCTTCACCTCCTCTCCTTTCTCCCTGTTTCTCCTCTTCTTTTTCTCCTCCTCCTCCTCCTATTCCTTCCTCTTCTTCTCCTTCCCCTTCATCTTTTTATCTCTCTTCTTCCTCTTCCTCCTCCTCGTACTCTTACTCTTCAGAACAAGAAGCTCCATGAGTCACCAAACCGTTACAACCGTTATAACCGTCATCGTCGTCGATAACCGTCAAAACCGTCATCGTTGTCGTCTTCGTCGTTGAGTTTTCAGAGGCTCACCGCCCAGGAAACAGCGAATCGCATAATCTATTTTCTTCAGGTCTTTAAATAATTAGTCGGGGACCAGGAGCTGATCTGATGCCCTCTTGGCCCATTGTGACAAGGAGGGGGGATGGGGGAGTTGTCTTAACCTCCCCCCCCTACCCTCCATCCCACTGGGAGAATTTATTCAGTGGAAGGAAAGACCCAGGTCATTCCCAGACCTTACTCAAAACCAAGCTGACCTGATAAGGCACAAAAAAGGTAAAATTCCTCCTCCGCCTCTTCCTCCTGCACCTCCAACTTCTCCTTTTCCTCCTCCGGCTCTTCCTCCTCCTCCTCCACCTTCTCCTTTTCCACCTCTTCCTCAAGAAATCCTTTTCAGCCTCGCGCACCTCGGGAGCAAAAACACCTCTGCCTCGACTAAAATAACGTGTCAAGGGGAGGAGAGACGTGGGAGGGGGAGGGGGCGGGGGCGGATTGGCGTGGGAGGGGGAGGAGGGTAAGGGGCGGGGTAGGGGGTCAGGCTAATGGTCTCAGAGGCGAGACGGGGCAGAAGGCAGAGGGCGGGCAAGGAGGAAGGCGAGGAAATGATGAACTAGGACAGACAACTGACACGAAGGAGGAAGGAGAAAGGAGAAAGATATGGGCAGTGGACAGGAAGAACGAGGGAGAGGAAGAGGAAAAGGAAGATGAGGAAGAGGAAGAGGGGGAAGGAGAGGAAGAGGAAGAGGAACTACAAGGTGATAAATGAAACGTGGGGGGAAGAGGAAGGATGAGAAGGGCAGAGTATAAAGAGAACGGGAAAGAGGAAGAGGAAGAGGAAGAGGAAAAGAAGAAGGAAGAGTAGGCCTATGAGGAAAAAGACATGGATGGAAACGGAGTGACCAAAGCCAAATGAAGAAAATTACGAAAAAGAAAAAAAAAAGAGGAGAAAAAAAAATGAGGAGGAAAGAAAGAAAATGGAGAGGATGCATTCGGCTTGCTCACACCTTATGACGTCATCAGGATGCCATCCCTCCCCTCCCCTCCCCTCCTCCCCCCACTTTGCCCTCTTCCCCCGCATCTCCCGCCCGCCTACAGCTTCCTTGCCACTAAAGCTCCAGCCACTGACACTAACTCCTTGTCACTAGTGACAGTCTGACGTTCGCTGGGACGGGCTTATGTCACCAGCGAGCAAGCGACTGGTATTGTGCCATTCTCGAGAGGAGGAGGAGGAGGAGGAGGAGGAGGAAGAGGAGGGATATTCGCCTCGCCTGTGCAATGGATTATTGCCACTATATAACAACGGCAAGCCGACTGCCAGGCTCCTTTGTGCAAGATGCCAGTCCTCTTCCATTAATGTTGTCTAGTGCCACTTTCACCCCTTAGTGTCGTTTATTGTCGCTTACTGTTCGTAACGGTACTTGGTCCTTCCACCCTAACTAGCACCTCTTGAACTAGTTGAAAAAGATGTATGTTCGTAGAGGGTGTCTAGCGGAAAAAATATATTTGTGTATATATATGTGTGTGTGTATATATATATATATATATATATATATATATATACATATATATGTATATATATGTATACATATATACATTATATATATATTAATATATAATGTATGTATATATATATATATATATATATATATATATATATATATATATATGAGAGCAATTCGCTAGTAACAGCGACATCAATCTGATAATTTTTATGACAGTCGCATGCAGGATTCGAATCCACTGCTTTCGGCCACCCGCAAGATCACCTTCACAGAGCCTTAACCCACTACACCAACAGATTGTAAAAGCCTTGAAACCTGGAATCGAACTGATTCCCGAGGATAGGAAAGATCACTAATCTGCGACCCCAATTCCTGTTTTACAAAAGGCCCAAGCCCACCAGTTGGCAAGGGGTAAGGATCGGAACAAATCCCTTTCACGCTTATATATATATATATATATATATATATATATATATATATATATATATATATATATATATATATATATATGCTTCCTCGAGTTTCTTGATGATGGCTTCAAATAAGTGAATTGTGGTTGAGAAATGTAAATATGTTCACTGGGACCCATTCAGTGTTGTGTGTGTATATATATATGTATATATATATATATATATATATATATATATATATATATATATATATATATATAATTCTGGGTACCGCCAAGCGATTTTAATCATCTCTATGGCACCCACCCACCTAGGGTAGACCACCACTTTCACCATACCGTCTTGTCTATTTACACCAACACTGCTCACCACCACTACCACACATATTCCGGTACATTATACAATAATACTCATACTATCACCAACACCACTATTAGTCCAACTATTCCTGTCACCACCACCACCACCACTGTCACCGGTTCCCTTACTGCATTTAACACCACATAAACTCCCAATGACTTCTGATCACTTCCACCAACACACTACACTTACACCCATGCTCCATCCTATACTCCTTGAACACCACCCACATCACCCACGACGTCATATCGGGTCGACAACACAGCTACCAGCCTCCTCTAAGCCACCAGTCCCCCTCCCCTCTCAGCCACTAGCCCCTCTCCCCTTTAAGCCACCAGCCCCTCTCTCAGCCACCAGCCCCCCTCTCAGCCACCAGACCCCCTCCCATCTAAGCCACCAGGCCCCTCCCCTATACGCCACCAGCCCCCTCCCCTCTAAGCCACTAGTCCCCCTCTCAGCCACTAGTCCCCCTCTCAGCAACCAGCCCCCCCCTCCTCAGCCACCAGACCCCTCTCAGTCACCAGCCCCCCTCTCAGCCACCAGCCCCCCTCCTCAGCCACCAGTCCCTCACTCTCAGCCACCTCCCCCCAGCTCTCGGCCACCTCTCAGCCCCGTGCCATGACGTCACTTTGGACCACCATTACAGCCACCCTCGCCCCCACTCCCTCCCTCCCTTCCCCCAACCACACCGACAAACCCAGTTCTGTTTCTCTCATTCAAAAACAGCAATCTCACGCTACACCCACCCACCTCATTCCCACCCTCCCACCTACCTCTTTTCCTCCCACCCACCCACCTCCCAAACTCCCATCCCACCCAAGCCCCCTCCATCCCGGCCTCCACAATCCCAATTCCTTTAACGTTACTCCTTAACCCCACATTTCACCTCGCCCCGCACCTGAAGAGGACCACAGATAGTGGTCGAAATATACATATTTTCGGTCCATCTTATCTCATTCTCCGAGAGTGGGTCAATAAGTCATTATATATATATATATATATATATATATATATATATATATATATATATATATACACATACATATATATATATACACACACATATATATCGAAATCGGGTGTCACTAGCCAGAATAAAGTCTTCCAAGGCGACGGTTCCCATGGAGTATCTTACTCCACTTTTTCCTTCGTTGTCTTGTCTGTTTCCAAGCGATTTTATTCATTTGCGTGGGAGGGGACGGGGGTAGGGAGTCCTGAGACCCCTAAAAAGGGGGGCGGGGGAGCTGGTTTAAACTCACGGCACGCGACAATTCACCCCCATCTCCCCCCACCCCCACGCAAATCTCCCCCCCCCCCGTTCCCCCAATGCTACAACCTCGACCCATCCCCCCCCCCCCCCATCAACACAATTCGCATCACTCAACGATGACGCTCCCCCTCGCCCCCATGGTTCTCGATCTCGACCCTACGGGGACGTAAGGGCGAACTCGGTCCCTCGGAAGATTTCGAGTGTCAGCCTGGGCCGCGTGCAAGCCAGGAACTCCTCCTCCTCTT
>NC_134790.1:16024651-16027151 GCF_046742065.1 Oratosquilla oratoria
ACCTCACATATTTCACCCAAGTCGACCTGTTCTCTCTTTTCAATTCATACTTTCGCGTGCAAACACACAAACGCACATGTACACACACACACACTCGCGTTGGTAGAGTCCCCGACTGTCACTACGGCGGCCCGGGTTCGAATCCTGCCCAAGGCTGAAATAATTTCAGTATCGTTGCGTTTCGAGTCGTTACTCCAACTCTCGTGGGCAGGGAGTTGGGTGTGTGTGTGCGTGTAAGGTCAAAGCATTATCGGTCATATACGAGCTCTGAGCTCTCTTCCGGGAGGGAAATAACTGTCGTTCACGGGTCCAGCACGTGATCCAAAGACCAAGGTGAATACAAACACACATGCACACACACACACACACACACACTATAATCAACAAGGTCCCTATTCCCTACTTTCACTTTTTCATCCCCTTCATTTTTTCACCCTAATTCCTCCCCCTTTGCCCCTACTTCCCCCTAATTCTTCCCGTTAGGGGTCCTCATCGCCAGGAGAGCCCCCGGGCGGGCGTGACGACGCCCAGGCAGTCCAACGTGGGCGTGGGTGGGATGGGCGTGCTTCAGCTTATGTTTCATACGTCGATATCCTCTTCCTCCTCCTCTTTCTCCTTCTCCTTGTTCTCTTCCTCCACCTCCTCCTCCTCTTTCTCCTTGTTCTCTTCTTCTTCCTCCTCCTCTTCTTCTTTCTCTTTGTTCTCTTCTTTCTCCTTGTTCTCTTCCTCCACCTCCTATTCTTTCTCCTTGTTCTCTTCCTCCACCTCTTCTTTCTCCTTGTTCTCTCCCTCCTCCTCCTCCTCCTCCTCCTCCTTCCCCCTCCATGGGCACTCAACTTCTGAATAACATACTACCCTTTCGCTATGGAGAGTGCCACGGGGTGAATAAAATCACCCGGCGGCAGCTAGGATAAAAAAAGAAAGTTGCCACAAAAAACGGTTGGTTGCTTGCTTACCATGGTCTTAGATCACGTGTCGGACTCGTGATCGACAGCTATTTTACTCTCCCGGATGAAAGCTCAGAGCTCATATATGACCGATCTAAGAGTAATGTGTGACCTTACACGCACACACACACCCAACTCCCTGGCCATGAGTTGGAGTAACGACTCACAGCGCAGCAATACTGAAATTATTTCAGCCCTGGGTGGGATTCGAACTCGGGCTAGGCACTGTGCCAGTGTCAGCTTTCGGGTGACCCCCACCCCCCTCTTTCGGTGCCAAAACAGTGTCACAGAGATGAATAGAATAGTTTGCTGGCCGCCATAAGAAAGGATAAAGGACCAACGGGTAAGGCAGGGGATGATAACAGTTTCTCAGCAAATTTGGTACATCGAAACTAGGAACCATCAAAAATACACCCAAACTAATGTATTCTTAGGGCGTCGTTACCTGCGGCGAAGATCGAGGGAATGGCGGGTCGAATCCTGCCACCGACGAAGTTGAACCAAGGGCATGGTTCATTAAATTCCACGCTACAAAGTCCTCTGCGAGGGGCACCGTCCTAGCCTTCCGATAGGGAAGAGTTTGTGACGTTAAACCATATCAATTTATCAATAAAAACCTTAGGTACTGTGACAGAAATATACAGTACTTCCATTGACGGAGAAAGGTGGGGGAGGAGGGCCGGTAACTCATACGTGGTGGGCAATTATCAATCCGCCTTTATAAAACCCACATAACGCCTTTCTTGAATGCGGTGATCTATGAGGTCCGTATCACCGCATAGCACATCGGGACAAGTGTGTTAAACACCGTAGATTACTACAGGAGTGTTTTCGGGAGCTCGGTGACTTCTTTAGGAGCTATCACACTGGGCTTCCACAAACTTCACCAACGTCGATAATTGAGACTTCGTTTGAGTAACAAAAACTTCGGTTACAAAGTTGAATGATGAACTAAGAGATTGTGCACCTATAGTATTTTTTTTTTCAATTTTTTATTATTATTAATTATTATTATTATTATTTTTTTTTTTTTTGGGTGAGGTCAAGATGGAGCAACAACGCATTGTTCCAATGCTTCACTTGAATACTTCCATCGCTACTTCCCCTGAAGAGAGGCTCGCTCATCTCCCGTCCTACGGACCACCCTTGCCCTGCACATTCTCCAGACCTAACCCCTATGGATTTTTTTTATGGGTATAACTAAAAGACCGAGTCTATGCTAGCAATCCCCAAAACTGTTGCCGATCTCAAAAATAACATTCGAACAGAGATTAAGAGAATTCCCCCACGACATGTTGGACAAAGTCATTACAAGCTTCAATGTGTGAGTAGGCACTTGGTTGGAGTGCTTTATAAACTATTGAGCTGTGCTCGCAAAATGGTGGTATACGGACAAAACACACCACACAAAACTTACATGTCTATAAAAGACAGGTCTATGAAAAAAAAGTAAAGTTTTTCCTTTCAATAATAAATGCTCCTTTATCACAAAAAGCATATAACTTTTTGGACCACCTTCAAGTTATTCAAATGAAGTGTGGTGGAGGTTGGAT
>NC_134790.1:16032151-16054651 GCF_046742065.1 Oratosquilla oratoria
ACTAACACCATCACCAACATCAAAATCACCACCATCACTACTACCCCGACCACCATTACCACCAACACCACTACCACCACCACTACCATCATCACCAACATCGTCATCACCACCACCACCATTACCACTACAACCATCACCAACATCACTACCACCATCATCACCACCATCACTGCTACCACCACCATTACCACCATCACCAACATCATCATCATCCCCACCACCATCACCATTACCACCACTACCATTACCACCATCACCACCACTACCACCATCACCATCATCCCCACCACCACCACCATCACAAACATCATCACCACTGCCACAACCACCACGGCATCAAGAATCACCAACATCATAAACATCATCACCACTGCCACAACCACCACGGCATCAAGAATCACCAACATCATAATCATCATCATCATCATCACCACCATCACTACTACACCACCAACACCACTACCAACATTATCATCATACCACCACCACCACTACCATTACCACCATCACCACCACTACCACCATCACCATCATCCCCACCACCACCACCATCACAAACATCATCACCACTGCCACAACCACCACGGCATCAAGAATCGAACTGCGAGGTCATGACCTTATATAGCGTACTTGATATACTTCATTACAGTAAACGCAAGACGATTCTGTTTGGCTGAGATGCACTTCCCACACCCATCGGGGTCTCGCTCCGTGGTGACCTCCTTCATGATGAGGACCAGCATGAGTAGAATCCTATGACGTCTCCAGGGTTGACCGTAGATGACATTTAAAAAAAAAAAAAAAAAAAAAAAAAAAAAAAAAATACAGGCCATTTGGTCCTTCGATCACTCGCCCCTCTTTCGCCCGAAACAAAAAGGAACGAAATCCGAACCAAATTGAAAAAGACAAAGACATTTGGTAATTAATGACCATGTTTGGTATATTCATCTTCATGGAACTGTCGACGGCTACTGCAAGATGAAATCCTGCTAGCAGGACGCCAGAGAGGATCATCTCCCTGCCTCCCTGTCTTCAACACTCGCCAACGCCCTCACCTCTTTCTCGAGGTGCGGCCCCGAGGGGCTGACACTCGGTCTTTCCACCCTCCCCCAAGAGTCTCTTTCAACTTCAACTGTATTCCTTCCATTTTTTTACGCACAAGAAAAGCTAACAACCGCTGACTGATCACTTCCTACTACTAGAAGCTACTGCAGTCCCAGGGAGATCTATGGGGGGACCCGAGGATCGCTGCCAGCCACTGTGGGGCTGTGGGTTTCGAGTCTATGAAATCTGAGGTTATAAATATTCATTTTCATCTAACTGGGGCTCGCTAACGGTTCGGGAAGGTTCGAATCCCAGTCAAGACGCAAAGGCGAAGCAAGGCATACACTCTGAGCAAACGTCCCCAACGGCTAAAACTCAAAATCCTTTATTCAGGGACCGTCCCCGGACCCTGAAAAAGGGAAGTTCATGACGCAAACCAGAATCCTTCCTCTTAATCGAACTCCCTACGAACTCGCCGTTCTTCGAGTCGAGGTCGCGCGCGGCGGACCACTCCCGAAGGCCTTCTTGGGCGCAGACACCTCGTTCGAAGTCGCAAGAAGCCCTTCGCAGACCCTCTGCACGTAAACACAAGCAGTATATATATGCAGGCGTCTGTTTGTTTTACTACAGGGCAAACGACGTACACACATGCTTGCATCAGCATTATGGACACTCGCATCTGCGCCCGAAGTGGAAAGTTCATGAATAAATAATCGCGGGCGAGGAGGAGGAGGAGGAGGAGGAGGAGGAGGAGGAGGAGGAGGAGGAGGAGGAGGAGTAGGAGGAGAAGGAGGAGGAGGAGGGTTGAGGGCAAAGGAAGGCGGGAAGGCCACCGTGCTCGGAGCTCCCCTGACCGTTAGTAGGCTCAGCGATCCATAAGCTGATTTAATAATTAATTAAAGTGATAAGAGAGGTAGTAGAGAGACCAAAGCTGAACGGACAGAGGTGGTACAGAGTATACTCCTATTGTGTATGCATCTGTATCATCAAAGAGAGAGAGAGAGAGAGAGAGAGAGAGAGAGAGAGAGAGAGAGAGAGAGAGAGAGAGAGAGAGATAAATGCGAAGATCAGGGAGAGAAAGAGAAAGGGAGGTAGAGAAGGGGTAGAGGTAGAGAGAGAAAGATAAACGGGAGGATCAGAAAGAGAAAGAGAAAAGAGATAGAGATAAAGAGAAAGTGAGAGAGAGACAGAGCATGATGAAGAGATAGGGAGAGGGAGACAAGAGGGGGAGAAAGAGAGAGAAGTGGGAGGACCAGAGGGAAAACTTATACTTCATTTCCCCAGAAAGAAGAAGAAGAAAAAAAAAAAATCCTGCTTACATTAACGCCTCTCATGTTTGAGGGTGACTGACCTCGCTCGGTCCTCCTGAGCAAGCAAGCGAGTTCGAGTCCAAAGCATTCCGCCTTATCAGTGCTTGTTCTAACTTGAACCTCTCCCTGTCCGACTCGACATCGCCTCTTTATCTCTCCTTTACCGCTATTTTCATGGTCACTGATCTTCAGAGCTCGGTAGCTGCTCGCCTTCCCGCCTGATTACGAACTCGAACTCTTTCTAAAAGGAATTTTTGAGAAGCTTCTGTGGCCTCCGTACTTGATTTCGATTTCATTGTGTTCGTTCTTTCAGGAGCGCCTTTACTCTGGGCATCTTATTATATATATATATATATATATTATATATATATATATATATATATATATATATATACATATCACTATACAGTAATGTAGCACATTGATATATATATATATATGCACATATATGCATATATATATATATATATATATATATATATATATATATATATATATGCTAATAAGAACACGGGTACATGTGTTCATTAATTAAAAATAGACCACTTGGAAAAAGAAACTAACGAAGCAGAGCGCTTTCGTATATTACATCCATTGCAAAAAGTACTTTTTGCACTGATGAAATATACGAAAGCTCTCTGCTTCCAAGTGGTCTACTTTGCATACTATATATATATATATATATATATATATATATATACATATACACATATACATACTGCAGATCCTTGATATATGTGGACAAAATATATAAATGCATTAAGTAATATGAACAAATGAACATAAAATCATTACACACGCACACATACACTAACACACACATTTTATATAAAGTATGAAACCATCCTTGTCCTCCCTTCATGTCTCCCTATTCATGAACTTGATTAAGTGGGCGCGCGCACGGCTGGACACGCGGACACATTACGTGGCTCCACCGAAAGGTAACCACTCCCTGGAACTTGTGTGGATGCGCTGTGACCTAATGTGGCAAGCAGTACACGGAACAGAACACTAATGACACCGAAACTTGTTTGTGTGTGTGTGTGTGTGTTTGCGTGTGTGTGTGTGTGTGTGTGTGTGTGTGTGTGTGTGTGTGTGTGTGTGTGTGTGTGTGTGTGATATATATATATATATATATATATATATACATATATATATATATATATATATATATATGTGTAGACCACTTGGCAAAAAGAAGCTAACGGAGCAGAGCGCTTTCGTATATTACATCCAGTGCAAAAAGTACTTTTTACACTGGATGTAATGTACGAAAGCGCTCTTCTTCGTTAGTTTCTTTTTGCCAAGTGGTCTACTTTGCATAAGTGAACACACGTACCCGTGTTCTTATTAGCATATATATATATATATATATATATATATATATATATATATATATATATATATATATAAATATGTATATATATATATATATATATATATATATTGTTACGAGCTTCCTCAGCAGTTGTAACATGTACCTCTGGTTGGGACTGGGAGTAAACAAGTTCTGCTCTGTCGCGATCTGACGGGGACATATTTTGTTCCGCCCTTGAGTGCCACAGCCCATGGCACCTTCATCCCCGTCCAAGTGCAAGGTGCAATGCACCATCAGGCATTGTCCTCTTACACCACACTTGTCCTCGAGTTTCCTTCACCTGTGCCAAGGAGGACCTTCTCTGTGGCTGACCAGTTTTTCCCTCTCTTGTTCCGACCCTCCTCCTACTCCCCCCCTCCTCCTCCTCCTCCTCTTCGACCTTTTCGTCGTCGTCGTTGTCAACATGGTCGTCGATGTCACACTGCCCCCTGGGCCAATCAAGCCTGTCCTGGGCTCGAGACAACACAGAAGACACACACATCCATCATCCACAAATCGGACAACCAAACGCTAATGGAAATACTTTTGATCCCACAGAAAAAAACGACCTCCCCAAGAGACACCCACCCTGCTCTAAAGGACCCAAAGACCCCCCGTCGTGGGGGAGAAGAAGAGTGGGGGGGTAAAAGGGTGTGGATAAAGAATCACTGCAGAGAGCCGAAGGACGAAACAAAGTTGGCTAAACAGAGCCATAAATCACCTCGGCTGCTGCAGACTATTAAGTCCCCAGTAATGGACGGGCCGAGTATCTCTCCTTATCCCACGAGCTGGCTCTCTCGAGACGCGCTGTAAATAACTCCAGATTACTATTATGAGAGAGGAATAATCATAGACATGGACAGGAGAACTCATACCGCCACAGCCGCCGTGGAAGGGTGGAGGGATGGGGGTGTCTAACGAAATCGACAGAAAAAAATATGTTATTATTATTATTACGTATAAGAATAAATTAATAAACACATCGGGCAAACAGTATGGCGTCGCTCGGGACTGGATGCCAACTGCCGATTTCTTTTTTTTTTTTTTTTAATTCCGAGGGACGCTCCCATCCCCCCGGCTCTACACAAACACACTTTACATATTTTGTTCTGGCTAACACCAGACGATTTTATTAAATTCAGAGTGGAACTTCGTACTGAAGTGGTTAAGTCGTAAATTGGTTACGATGATGAGGTTTTAAGACATCGTAACTTAAATGCGATGTTGTTGTTCACATGTCGTCGACACATTCCGACACTAATGACCACATTTCTTGTCATATATTGGTAACCACAAAGCAATGTGACTGACTAATGTGATTGCTAGATAATTAACAAAGCTAGTACTGCTCCACCATAACATCATCGTACCGACATTATCAACGTAAGTTACGATCTCGCTAAAGACAAGGCGGTGACGGTTAGCGGTTGACGGTTAAACAGACTCGCGACGGTTTAACGTCTCCGGCACCGGTTGGCTCTGGCACTATCGAGCAAAGCGAAGCCAAGCAAAGCGATCCCAAGCACGGCGAACCAGGGTAACACAAGATCCTAAGTAATGCAAGACGATGAGAAGAGAAGCGAAGACAAGCAAGGAGAAGCCAAGCGACCCAAGGCGATCCCAGGCAAAGCTAGGCGAAGCTGGGCGAAGCCATGTCAAGCGACCAGAGGCCAAGCATAGCAAGGCGAAAACGACCGCCGCGTCCTGCCGCCGCCGCAGCCGCCGCCGCCGGTGAGTGGCGGGACAGGCGCCCCGCCACGCCCCGCCCCGTCCAGCCGCCTCGGACGCGGCGGCGCAAGCCAACCCACCTTCCCGGTCGGTCGAGAAGGTCAGGAGAGAGAAGAGCAATTATTGCAACGGAGAGTGGCGTCCGATCTGCCGATACTACTACTACTTCGACTACCCTCGGCCTCACCTCTCCGGCGCCCAGCGCCCGTCTGCCGCGCCTCGAATGCTCGACACAGACACACGCGCGCGCGCGCACGCACACACACACACACACACACACACACACACACACACACACACACAACGTATATATATATATATATATATATAATATATATATATGCACACATACATATGGTCATGTATTCACATACTTGATTAAATTCCCTCGTTACTGACGTATGATATATCAAGGAAAATACTTTCAGTAGGTTCATAGTTCGCAGAATTATTTCCAGAAAGTTTGACTAAGACCTAAATAACGTAAAAGTTGAAGAAAAAAAAATATGGCAGCCATGCAAGAAATTTTCCAAAGATTTTTTTTTTCCAGGAAAACCAAAGACCGGAAAACGATTATATTGCATAAGACCAACGTAGAGACGTCATATAGAATTCCAGGAAACAAAACGACTCAACAAATCCCCATTCTGGACTCGCTTTAGCCGGAAAATCTTGGGAAAGTCAAGGGACGAGGACGCCGGGACCAGGATCTCCTCATCTGGGGTCCTGGAAAATCGGTACAAGGGAGAATGGAGTCCTTCCATACTGGCAGATTACTGTTCCAGTATGTTCTAGAAGGAGGTTCGAGAGAGAGAGAGAGAGAGAGAGAGAGAGAGAGAGAGAGAGAGAGAGAGAGAGAGAGAGAGAAATTGATAAACAGGGAGAAGAGAGACAGAGACAGAGAGAGAGAGAGAGAGAGAAACAGGGAGGGGAGAGAGAGAGAGACAGGGAGAGTGAGAATGGCCAGGGAGAGATAGATAGATAGATAGAGAGAATAGAAAGAAAAAAAAGAGAGAAAAGAAAATCGTCCATTTCTACATTTAGAGGCAAGAGTGTAGGCCCTATGGTCTCCTGCAGTTTCCTTCATTCTTATGTTCTTAAGATCTTAAATGCAATATCGGCCTTGTTAATGGGCGACTTCTATAGATATTGTATAATTCAACTGTTTTATTTGTTATTTTCTAAAACTGGATTTGGATTGATTTGGATTCAACATAAAACTTACTGCAACTTCCATTTAATTCACTTTAACCTCGAATTCTTCTAACTGGACTCCCGCTGCCCTAAAGCAGCCGGTATCAGTCCTCAGACACTCCCATAGATCTCTCTGGGTTGAAATGTTGGGTTGATTTCTGCGTTGTATAATGGAAGGAGATCAGTCGCCGGTTGACAATGTTCCTAAGCCCAGGCCAGTGACCGAGTGTCTACCCCTCGGGGTTGCACCTTCGGGAAGAAGGTGAGGGCATTGGCGTGTTGTGACTCTCGGCGGGGGAGATGATTCTCTCCCATGTACGTCTCACAGGATCACCGTTTGCGGGTGGTCGTCAGTGGGCCCACAAATTGGTGAATGCACACACGAACACACACACTAAATTGCTTCTTCGCCTAACTTAAACTGTGGGGAACAAGAACTGGATACATAACATAGGACAAGCGGAATAAGAAGAGGAGGAGGTGGAGGAAGAGGTAGAAGAGGAGGAGGAGAAGGGCGAAGAAGAGGAGGAAAAGGAGGAGGGGAAGAAGAGGAAAAGGAGGGGAAGAAGAGGAAAAGGAGGAAGAGGAGGAGGAGGGGAAGAAGAGGAAAAGGAGGAGGAAGAGGAGGAGGAGGTGGAGGAGTAAAAGGAGGAGGTAAAGGAAGAGGAAGAGTGGGAGGAGGGGGAGGACGAGGAAAAGGAAGAAGAGCAGGAATAAGAGTAGGAGGAAGAGGAGGAAGAAGAGGAGGAAGAAGAGGAAAGTGGAAGGAGCTGGGAAGGACCAAGAGAAGAAAGATGAGGAGGAGGAAGAGGAGGAGGAGGAGTTGGAAGAGGACGAATGGATCACAGACACAAATACTGACAGACACAGGTACTAAGAAATCACACAGAAGCTTACACACACACACACACACACACACACACACACACACACACACACACACACATACAAACACCTTGTGGCGCAGTGGTTAGAGTTCTCGCCTGCCCCTACGGCGGTCCGGGTGCGAATCCCGCCCGGGGCTAAAATAATTTTAGTATCGCTGCGCTGCGAGCCGTTACTCCAACTCTTGTGGGCGGGGAGTTGTGTGTGTGTGTGTGTGTGTGTGTGTGTGTGTGTGTGTGTGTGTAAGGTCACAGTATTACCCATAGATCGGCCATACATGAGTTCTGAGCTCTCATATGGGAGGGTAGGCTGTCGATCACGAATCCAACACGTGATCCAAGACCATGGTGAATTACATACACACACATACAAGTAGTTCCCATACACAGATATATTTTTTTTTAACACCATGGCACCCACCGGTGGCAGGCGGTGGGGAGAGACGGATGTGACACACTGACGGACAGACTGACAACATCAGCATCGACAGTGGTCGACGACGGGGGTTAGTATGATGACCGAGCTATCAGGCCAACGATCGGCTCGGGCCTAAGGCTCCTGTCAAACCGGCCGGGAGGAACCACCAGTTCGCCCTTCGTCGGGACAATGGCACTTGATGGAGGAGTCCTAGTACTCCTTCGCTCCTTCTCCTCCTCCTTCCACTCCCCATCACCCTTTCGGTAGGATGAGAACCTTCACGTATTTTATTCTGGTTGAAGTCTAATGTGTGTGTGTGTGCGTGTGTGTGTGTGTGTGTGCGTGCACGCGTGTGTGAGAGAGATTCAGCATGGTCTTGGATCACGTGTTGGACTCGTGACCGACAGCTATTTCCCTCCCGGAAGAGAGCTCAGAGCTCATATATGACCGATCTATGGGTAATGCTGTGACCTTACACGCACACACACACCCAACTCTCCACCCACGAGAGTTGCAGTAACGACTCGCAGCGCAGCGATACTGAAATTATTTCAGCCCTGGGCGGGATTAGAACCCGGACCGCCGTTGTGGCGTCCGGGAATTCTACCACTGCGCCACGAGTAGTGTGTGTGTGTGTGTGTGTGTGAGGCAGACGAGAGATGGGGAGAGAAGGAGAGAGAAAGAGAAAGAGAGAGATTTTATTCATCTCTGTGGCACGGTAATGAATGGGTTACAGCCCGGCTATTTTATTCACAACAAACATCATCTTAAGCACTTCACGATGAGCACATCGCCGGGCACAGCCCTACCACCACCACCCTATCAGTGCCCCCCATCACGACCACCACCCATTACCTTTCACCATTCTTCACCGACACCACCATCAAGGCAAATTGTTCCTGAGCACTTCTCCCGGACATTAGCACCTGGGCGCGCGCCCTCGGGGCGATCGTCCCGAGGGCGCCGGCCGCGGCCTCCTCATCAGCGGCCACTATCTCCTCGATCTCACTTCGCCTGGGCTGAGACACCCTCTCTTCTGAAGAAGGAAGGCTCGGACACCTGGAAGGCGCCTCTCGTGTCTTCGAGAGGTCCTGCAAGCGGGGCACCGGCCGGGGGCGAACGAGGGAAGGGCACAAAATAGGATACAAAATAAGAACTATGCTCGTGGTCTTTGTGTGTGTGTGTGTGTGTGTGTGTGTGTGTGTGTGTGTGTGTGTGCGTGTGTGTGTTTGCGTGTACCTGTGTGTGTGTATGTGTGTGTCTGTGTATGTGTGTGTATGTGTGCGTGTATGCGTGCGTGTATGCGAACATGTGTGTGTGTGTGTGTGTGTGTGTGTGTGTGTGTGTGTGTGTGTGTATGCGAAAGTGTGTGTGAGGCAGACAGACAGAGAGAGCGCGAGAGAGATTGAGAGAGAGCAAGAGAAAGAGATACAAAGAGAAACACATGTCTACCTATCTGTATACTTTGTTTAGAAGTACCCCGTTCCCGTATACACGAGCCCCATAGGCATACAATCCCTTTCGTGTGCTCATGCATCTTGGTAGCTCGCTCGTGTCACGCTGGGCCATAGCCAGTTAATGACTACACGTGTTACAGGTCTGGGAGGCCATTATACCAACATTTCCTCCACCGATAAGGCGACCGCTCCACCCTCCACCTACCCACCCATCCACCTCACCCACCTCCTGGCATACCCCATCATCTAAACTCCGGAGTCTATTCGATTGTTAGGCCGAGTGTATTGTCTGTTTATTATGAGAATGTCAAATAGGCCCCGCCTACCCCTCTCACAGGGCACTCTGTGATTGGTTAATGAGACACGAGCCTTTTCAGAGTTTAATTCAAGTACGGCTGTCATTGGCCAAGGGCTGTATTGTGGGCCGGGTTACTTTGTTGTTTTTAAAGAGAATTGGCTAGTCTTAGTGGGCATCCCGTTCTCTTGTCTCTGTGATCGCACGCGCGCGCGCACATGCGCACACACACGCACCTCGTGGCGTGGTGGTAGAGTTCCCGGTCGCCACTACGGCGGTCCGGGTTCGAATCCCTCCCAGGACTGAAATAATTTCAGTATCGATGCGCTGCAAGTCGTTACTCCAACTCTCGTGGGCGGGTAGTTGGGAGTGTGTGTGCGTGCAAGGTCACAGCATTACCCATAGATCGGTGATATATGTGCTATGAGCTCTTCCGGGAGGAAAATAGCTGTCGATCACGAGTCTAACACGTGATTCAAAACCATGGTGAATCACATACAGTGTATGTGATTCACAAGGGTCTTGGATCACGTGTTGGTCTCGTGATCGACAGCTATTTCCCTCCCGGAAGAAAGCCCAAAGCTCATGTGTGTGTGTGTGTGTGTGTGTGTGTGTGTGTGTGTGTGTGTATGTCATACACAAACAAACACACACACACACACACACACACACACTTATCATGCATTCTATCGCAATCGTGCGTTTGGCTCAATGGAAGGAGGAAGAACAAAAAAAATTGAGGAAAATATCAAGTTTCAAAAACAACGAGTAAAGGAATCTACTAAACACCCAAGAATGAAGCATCTCGACATCAGTTATGAAGGGAAACAGTTTCTGCTGGAATACAAAAGAGGTGGAAGATAAAAAAAAGTAGAAACACAATACAAGAAAGAAAAGGAGGGTGTGGGGGGAGGGGGAGAGGTATGTCGCTGTTACTATCACTATGGGACGCTGTCACCATAACTACTGTTACTATCACTATCAGGCCTGTACAATGTTGGTTTCTTTGACACTAAGGTCCTTGATGGTTCACCCTCCCCCCCCCTTTCCATTACCGAACGGGCGCCAAGGAGATGAATAAAATAGTCTGGCGACAGCGTAAACGAAAAGTGTCACCCGGTGGGCAAGGGCTAAATATATATATATATGCTAATAAGAACACGGGTACGTGTGTTCACTTATGCAAAGTAGACCACTTGGAAAAAGAAACTAACGAAGCAGAGCGCTTTCGTATATTACATCCAGTGCAAAAAGTATTTTTGCACTGAAGATGTAATATACGAAAGCGCTCTGCTTCGTTAGTTTTTTTCCAAGTGGTCTACTTTGCACATATGTATATATATATATATATATATATATATATATGTATGTATATATATATATATATATATATATATATATATACACACATATATATGTATGTATGTATGTATGTATGTATGTAATGCTGCGTCCAAACTTTAGTGGAGTAGCAAAAGATCTTTGACAGGGTCGCGAAGAATCAAAACAGAGCGAGATGAGTGATCCGCCCTAATCCGGCGCCCCTTCCCACCCCTCTCCCGAGCCCTGAGCCCTGATGCGATTAGCGGGGCCACTGGCTCCTGAACAGCCAGCTAGCCAGCCAGCCAGCCAGCAGCCAACGGGTCGAAACTCGCCTCCGTCCCTCTGCCCGCCGACAAGAGGCTCGGCCAAGAGGCTGGCAATGGCTCAGTCGTGCGAACCTAAAATAAAGGTGGACAAACAAGAGAGAGAGAGAGAGAGAGAGAGAGAGAGAGAGAGAGAGAGAGAGAGAGAGAGAGAGAGAGAGAGAGAGAGAGAGAGAGTGGGAGAGAGAGAGAGAGAGTGGGAGAGAGAGAGAGAGAGAGAGAGAGAGAGAGAGAGAGAGAGAGAGAGAGAGAGAGAGAGAGAGAGAGAGAGAGAGTGGGAGAGAGAGGGAGAGTGAGAGATAGAGACTGAAATAGCTTAGTCGTGCAAACCTAAAATTAAGATGGACCAACGACACACACACACACACACACACACACACAGAGAGAGAGAGAGAGAGAGAGAGAGAGAGAGATACTGGCAATGGCTCAGTCGTGCGAACCTAAATTCAAGATGGACCAACGGCAGAGAGAGAGAGAGAGAGAGAGAGAGAGAGAGAGAGAGAGAGAGAGAGAGAGAGAGAGAGAGAGAGAGAGAGAGAGAGAGAGGGACACACACACACACATACACGCACACACAAACACACATTCACACACACACGAATACACACACAAACACACACACAAAAATTCACGCACACACAAACACACATTCACACACACACGAATACACACACACACACACACGCACACACACGACTCCTAGTTTTCCTGGATCAAGGTCCGAGGTCATGCCCCGGCTCTTTAGTCTTAGAAATTGATAATAAAAAAAATCTTTCTATTGGAGGCGTCTAATTAACGAACACAACTTATTTCGCACGACGAGAGGACATAAAAGGAGAGGAGGAGGAGGAGGAGGGGGGGAAGGCGAAGTAAGCAGCCTCATTCCTTGTCCGCCATGCAGGGTTCAAGCTGAAGCTGTACTGAAACGGTCCCCCACAGGATCAATATTTCTAGCGACGATATATTGGCTCAATAAATTGTGTAACATGAGTTTCCAAAAGATCAACATTATCATCACAATATACTGCCCTGATATATATATATATATATATATATATATATATATATTATATTATATTATATTATATTGTATTACACTATATCTATATATTATATATATCATATATATATATATATATATATATAAATATATATATAAATGTCGCATGTATGTTTTTTCAAAGGAAAGAAACGAAAAGGCATATCTGCGAAACTAGTCAGGAATAAACTCAGAATAAGACTCCTGTGTTTCCTACTCCCACTTATAATATATATACGTATATATATATGTATATATATATATAAATATGTATATATACATATATATATATATATGTGTATATACATATATATATATATATATATATATATATATATATATATATATATACATATACATACAAAAATATTGGGGGATTCACTTTTCCTCTCTCTCTCTCTCTCTCTCTCTCTCTCTCTCTCTCTCTCACTCTCTCTTTTTTCTTCAGGACAATGTATTCTGCCCAATACCTCTTTTCGAACGTCTAATTTCGCACCCGAAGTTTCTGCCGGAGCTCGACTTCGTGGAGACCGCCCTCAGGCCCCGTGGGCACTTCGCCCGACGAAAACGGAAGCAGAGGATATACTTCACATAAAAATGACCTGAGCACGCGAAGCAGTTACAGAAGGCGCGAAAAACCCTCAAGAGTAACTCGAGCCGAAGGGGAGTAAGTAATTTTTGCCAAACACGCAAACTTGGGTAAGAGGACCCAAGAATCCTCGCCGCGGAGATGTAGAAGAAAAAAGAAAAAAGAAAAAAGAGGAAAAAAAACAAAAAAAAACCGATCACCTGTACTGTGAAGGTCTTGTCGTTCATATGTTGAATGCAAAATGGGAGACATTTTCACTTTTTTTTATACACAGGCTTCACAAAGCCAAACAATACAACTAAACAAAGGAAAATAAAATAGAATAACATAAGGGTGACTCACAAGATTGCTCCGAAGCGTAAAGCGAAAAAAAAAAAAAAAAAAAAAAAAAAATCGAAGTCGTCTCTTGAAAGCCAAGATGACAGTTGTTGAAGGGCAGAGAGAATGAATCACGTAAACAAACAAATAAACAAACAAAAGAATAAATAAATACTCAAACAAATAAATGAATGGGAGGGTGACACGACGTGATCAGAACCAGAAGCTAAGACATGGAAGTGGCATCGAAGTTCCTCTTGGATAGAACAGTCCCGTAAAAAGAAAAGAAAATCAGGGAGGAGAAACGGGAGAGACACACTTGAGGGTAGGCGACGACCATTATCCTTTCTTAATTTCAGAGCTATTTTCGAAAATATGAAGACCCTTCCCCCCCTCAAAAAAAAAAAAAAAAAAAAAAAAAAAAAAAATATATATATATATATATCATATATATATATATATATATATATATATACATATATATAAATATAATGATAATAAAAGTCACTTGTCCCTCCCCCTACCCCAAAACAAGTGGCTGTACAATGTGTTATCTGTCGAAACCTACAACCTATTTATATTCAAACAAAAGCAGACGTCTAATAAAATACAATGAAGAGAGGGAAAGACGAGTGAAGAAACTGAATACAATGATGGAAGGAGGAGCAAGAGGAGGGGGAGGGGGAGGGGAGGAGGAGGAAGAGGAGGAATAAGAGGAATGTAGAGGGACATATCAGGGCGGGAAAAGACGTAAAACCTTATTCACACGGTGCAAGTCGAGAGGCAAGTTACTTGAACTGGAATGGAAAGCGAACAAGTACATGTTCACACTTGCCACCTGTCTCTGACGTGGCCTGTGTGAACATGCACTTGCTCGCTTTCCTCTCCAGTTCAAGTAACCTGCACACTTGACTTGCCTCTCAACTTGCCCCGTGTAAACAAGGCTTAAAGATGAATAGGGAAGGAAAGGGAGAGGAAGGGAGGGGGTTAAGGAAAGGACTGCATGAAGGCAAGTAGGAAAGCGAATGTGAACCGGTAAAAGGGCAGGTCACCTGGAGGGAGGGGAGGGGGAGGAGGGGAAGGGAGGGAAGGAGGGAAAGAAGGAAGGAAGGGAAGGTTACAGCGGGCATCGTGTGTGGGGAGAGCCTGGGAAGGACCAGTAGAAAGATGGATGAGGAAGTTACATGTGCGTGCGTGCGTGCATGCGTGCGTGTGCACATGTATTTACCTAATTGCAGTATACAAGAAAAGACCAATGTTTATGGAATCCTGTTTCTTACTTTCCAAATATCATACATGTGTGTGTGTGTGTGTGTGTGTGTGTGTGTGTGTGTGTGTGTGTGTGTGTGTGTGTGTGTGTGTGCTTACCTAACATTAATATACAGAGTAAGAACTACGCTGGTAGGGTCCCGTCTCCGTGTTTCCATCGGTGAAACTTGGTTTTAAATGATAGCATCTGTCTATACTATTTCTTCTTCCAAATTTGGTGTGTGTGTGTGTGTGTGTGTGTGTGTGCGTGTGTGTGTGTGCGTGTGTGTGTGTGTGTGTGTGTGTGTGTGCGCGCGTGCGCGCACAGGCTTCCTTCAAAAGCTACAACCTGTTTACCTGTACAAGACGCGAGTCATATAGCCTAAAGCCCTCTCCACGAAAAAAAAAAAAAAAAAAAAAAAAAAAAACATACGTCAGGTTAACCTCTCCATGAGAATAAACCCAACAACACGGGTGACAACCGCGTTTACATCTGATAACGGGCCGTTCCCTTTGTGGATAAGGATTTATAAAAGCCATCAGACTCTAAGGCCCTCTTTTATCCCTTCAAAGAACGCATATCAGAAGCGGCAGCTTGTCCGGGTCGTATCAGAACCCAGCCGAGATTATATCCTGCGTTAGGCAACGTGCCAATAAAGTACTCGCGAGCAAGAGAGCCGGGCTGGCTCGCCGCGAGAATGCAGTTCTGGGAAGGCAGTTGGGAAGGCGGGAAGGCAGTTGGGAAGGCGGGAAGGCAGGCAATCAGGCAGAGAGACAAGCAGGAACTCTCTCAGGTCTGTTACCCTGTGCTCCATTCCGAAACTTGTAAGACTCCTCTCTTCCCTCCTCCTCCTCCTCCTCTTCCTCCTCCTCCTGATGTTCCTCTCCCGAACTTGTGCCTGGACTTTGCCAGCATCCATCGGGTATTTCCACTTCTTATACCCACAGACCACAGCTTACAAGAGTCTTACTTGATCGAGATGAGACAGAAAAGAAACTGAGGAGTAGAAGAGAAAAAAAAAGAGGGAGAAGAAGGAGAGAATGGGTTGAGGGTGGAGAAGAAGGAGAGAATGGGTTGAGGGTGTAGAAGGAGCGAGAATGGGTTGAGGGTGGAGAAGGAGCGAGAATGGGTTGAGGGTGGAGAAGGAGAGAGAATGGGTTGAGGGTGGAGAAGGAGAGAGAATGGGTTGAGGGTGGAAGAGGAGAGACAATGGGTTGAGGGTGGAGGAGGAGAGAGAATGGGTTGAGGGTGGAGATGGAGAGAGAATGGGTTGAGGGTGGAGGAGGAGAGAGAATGGGTTGAGGGTGGAGAAGGAGAGAGAATGGGTTGAGGGTGGAGAAGGAGAGAGAATGGGTTGAGGGTGGAGAAGGAGAGAGAATGGGTTGAGGGTGGAGAAGGAGAAAATGGGTTGAAGGTGGAGAGACAATGGGTTGAGGGTGGAGGAGGAGAGAGAATGGGTTGAGGGTGGAGATGGAGAGAGAATGGGTTGAGGGTGGAGGAGGAGAGAGAATGGGTTGTGGGTGGAGAAGGAGAGAGAATGGGTTGAGGGTGGAGAAGGAGCGAGAATGGGTTGAGGGTGGAGAAGGAGAGAGAATGGGTTGAGGGTGGAGAAAGAGAGAGAATGGGTTGAGGGAGGAGAAGGAGAGAGAATGAGGTGAAGGTGGAGGAGAGACAGAGAGAATGGGTTGAGGGTGGAGAAGGAGAGAGAATGGGTTGAGGGTGGAGAAGGAGAGAGAATGGGTTGAGGGTGGAGAAGGAGAGAGAATGGGTTGAGGGTGGAGAAGGAGAGAGAATGGGTTGAGGGTGGAGAAGGAGAGAGAATGGGTTGAGGGTGGAGAAGGAGAGAGAATGGGATGAGGGTGGAGAGGGAGAGAATGAGGTGAAGGGTGGGGACGTCTTGGGGCCAGTGGAGGAGAAGATGGAGGAGGGGGAGATGGAGGAGGAGAAGAGGAGGAGAAGATGATGGAGGAGGAGGAGAAGATGGAGGAGGGGGAGAATGGAGAGACACGAGGGAGAAAGGGATGCTGGAAACTGGGAGAGGAGGGTGAGAGAGAAGGGAAGAGGAAGGATTGATAGTAGAAGAGGAAAGAGACGATTGAAAAAAAAAGGAGGTGGAGAAGGAAGAAGAAGAGGGAAGGGAAGAGGCGACGGAAAATTGAAAGGGAAGAAAGGAGGATACGAAGAAAAGGGAAGAAAGTGAGGAACAGGGAAGACTAGGGGAGAACAAGGAAGAATATGGAAGAATTGGGGGGCGGAGGGGGGAGGCTAAGGTATGGAGTACGTGGAAATTAAGAGACTGAGGGAAGGGAGAGAGGCGGGAAAGAGGAGGAAAATTATATCAAGAGTGAATTGGGTGAAGAAAGAGGAAGGGAAGAGAGGAAAAGAAGCAAGGGTGGAGGAGATAGACAGATAGAAAAAGCACTGTGTGTGTGTGTGTGTGTGTGTGTGTGTGTGTGTGTGTGTGTGTGAATCACCATGGTCTTTGGATCAGGTGTTGGAGTCGTGATCGACAGTTATTTCCCTCCCGTAAGAGAGCTCAGAGCTCATATATGACCGATCTATGGGTAATGCTGTGACCTTACACGAGCGCGGGCATACACACACACACACACACACACACACACACACACACACACAACTCCCCGTCCACGAAAGTTGGAGTAACAACCCGCAGCGCAACGATACTGAAATTATTTCAGCTCTAGGCGGGATTCGAACCCGGACCTCCGTAGTGGCAGCCGGGAATTCTAACCACTGCGCCATCGAGTCGTGTCGTGTATGTGTGTGTGCTTGTATATTCACCTTCGTGGGAGAACACGCGCGTGTCAGCCCATGCACACGGATAATCCAGATTTGTGTCATCCTTCTCCATTCCACACAAAACTCCCTAATTTCACCAGAACTTTTAATATTCACCCTAATCTCTTCAAGCTGGTTTTATTATGAAAATACATTTTCGCTTCTAAGGCTCCGAACTCCTTTCCTGTCTGGTGGCACTTTCTTTTTAATAAAAGACTGCCGTCAGGCGATTTTATTCAAATTGAGACATTTCTTTGGTTGTGAAGGAGTTGTAGTTTCTGTTTCCCTGAGTAGATCCTTCCGTACCGGATAGCACTTTTCTTTTTTTCCTGACAGCCGCCATGCGATTTTATTCATCTCCGTGACACACTTTCCGGTTGTGAAAAGGGAAGACCCTCTCTGGAGAACCTCGGAAGTCGTCCTTTCTTCGGATTTCCACGAACTCGGCTTAAGACCCACGATCTCCCGGACAGGAACTACCCCCCCGGGGGGTGGGAGGTGGGGGGGCCTCCAACTTGCTCTTTGATTAGTACTATTCTTCAGGTCCACCATGCTCTTCTCATTGCATGATGACCATCTCTCCCTTCTTCTCTTTTTTTTTTTTCTTCTTCTTCTTTTTCCAGGACCGGGAGGGAAATCCAAAAACCCACAGTCGTGACGAAGAGTCTGCTACCATCGAGTCGTCTTGCAAGAATGACTTCATCCACCGCCTCCACGAATCCTCCTCCACCTTCTCACCCAGGAGAACCTCCAAGACAACCTCCCATCTCCCTTCCCCCCCTCCCCCAAAAAAGGGGGGTCCAGGTCAAAATTAATTTGGCGTTGCAGTGTCTCACCCAAAAACTACCCTCGAAAACTACCTCGTCATACTTTGCTACTACAAAACAAATGTGAAAGTTCAGATCTTGCGCAAGGCTCTCTTGTAAGCATGATCAAGACCTCACAACGATGGACCCCGAGGGAATGGAAACCCGCCATCAACGACGGATTTAAGACTTCCTGTAAGTCTTTCCCTTTTTTTTTTCTTAATCTTTTTTCTTCAAGGAGCAGGTTTTCCTTGTAGCCAAACATATACTATCTTGAGTCTTTTTTTTCACCAATATCAAACTCTCCTACATCACTTAAGATGGATAACAATTTCGAAAAAGAAAAAAAAACGCTGAGTACCAGTACATGCACTTGTTGCAATAATGATTTTTATTTTACATATTTTTTTTTCAAAAGCGTTTCAAAACTTTCCACCAAACAGCACTTTTTTTTTTCTACAACTGTCAGGTTCCTATTCAACTCTCTCTCTCTCTCTCTCTCTAGTTTCACTAACTGGATATCCGCAGTCCCACAGTAGCCAACAACGATCCTCATGTCTTTCCACATATTTCTCCAGAAAGAAGACATTTGTGTAATCTGTTTCTCCTTCAGGATGGTAAGACATGAGCAGTCGCTGGTCAACATCGTCCTTATGAAAGATAATGATAAAAGATATCTTGGGTTTCATTCGGAGACCGAGGACCAGCCCATCGAGGCTGCACCTCCACACAGATGGGATCTGACGCCAAGCGGCAGGGAGATGATTCTGCCTGACGTTTGTCTCACAGAATTACCAAGTAAAGCACCCATGCATGCGCGCGCGCGTGTGAGTGTGTGCGTGTGTGTGCGCGTGTGTGTGTCTGTTTGTGAGAGATTAAACAAGGTCTTGGATCACGTGTTGGACTCGTGATTGACAGCTATTACCATCCAGAATGAGAGCCGAGAGGTCACATATGGCCACACACACTCTCATCCCAATTCCTTGCCGAAATTTTCATCCCTGGGCAGGACTCGAACTTGGATCTCTAAATCACCGATCAAGCACGGTACCACGACATTAACAAGCCATTTTGCGTGCGCGCGCGCGTGTGTGTATAATGTATACACAATATATGAGCTTCTTTGGGCAAGTGGTTATTGCCCAATAGTTCCACGTTAGACAAGTTGTAATGAAAAGCCACGGCAGCAGTGCAGTTAGGCATAGTTATCCGGAAATCCTTAATTTTTCTGAACTGTGATCCGAGGAGGAAAGACGCAAAGGGCATGGCAGTAGAAGCTCATACATAGCAATGGGAAATCGTAACAGACATTAAATTTCGATTTCTTTCCAAAGGTACAATCTTCATGATCATGGAAAGAAGCAGTGATGAGCAATATATTAACAGAAAGCAAATAAAATAAAATAAAACAAAATAAAATAAAATAAAATAAATAATAAACAAGAAAATGATATAACGACATAAAACAAAGTCAAATTAAATATAATAAATTAGAAAAATAGAATAAAATAAAAACGAAACAAACAAAACATAATAAGAGTAAAATTAAGTGAATTAAAATAAAACAAGAAAAAAAAAAGAAAGAAATAAAATAAAAGGGACTAGAAAGTATCGGTCAAGAACGACGGGAAATCACGCAATCAGGTGTTCTTTGCCTGGGCCCTGTGTCGTCACCTCAGGTTAAAGTAGGTCACAGCAGGACGAGAAAAAAAAAAAAAAAAGAAAAAAAAAAAAAAAAAAAAAAAAAAAAAAAAGTGGAAAGCACAAAGAAGGACATCAACTCTGGATATTTACCCAGGGATTTTCATTCTTTTATATACAACGGCAATCCGTCCGTTGCCCCTGGTCTCTCTCTCGCCGAAGACCTGCAGCCATCAAGACAACCGGCAACCGCCTCTAGGAAGGACCATAAGTCACTCATGGAAGATATATCGCGTTGTTGTCCGGGGATTGTTGGTGTGGAGTACCAATGTATGAACTCTTCTGTGTCCTCTCTGCTGCATCTGAGTCAGTTTGCATTTATGTTCAGGACTATTCTGTGTCCGAACGGGCGAATCTGAGGTTCCTTGTACACTAGTTATATGCCAATATATTATTATTAGTTATATGTCAATTTACTATTATTTACTATTTACCTGTTTGTTTATATTTTAACTATATGCATTTATTTATTTTATTATTATTCATATCATTATATTTTTATTCATTTATTTATCTATATTTATCTATCATTATTATCTTTTTCGCATCCGACCTAGTAATGGACCAAAAGGTCTCCTGTCGGCATGCTCCACTTTTGTAATCCTTTTTTGGTGTCGTCATCGGAACCCTGCCTGTCTCGCATTCGCTAAGTTGTGGGTTTGAATCCCGCACTCCTCTCCGAATTCCAAGCGCAAAGGGGATTGGTGACGGCTTGGGCCGCAGCTACTCAGAGCCTCCTGGCCTCCTCACAAGCACTTTTCGATTGAGAGCGTGGTGGTGTCTTTCAAGAAGAACGCTCCAGACACAATACTGCTCGGGCCTGACCTTACGTCACATTTAACTGCGCCAATCTTCCTGATACAATTAACCAAGACACCTTTATACATGGCATGGAACTGCCTAGTGTAGGCCTTATGGTCTCTTGCAGTCTCCTCCACTCTTATGGCACGTGCTACAAGGCTCATGACACACCCCCATCTTGCGTGGAGCTGATGTGGGGCCGGCCTAGAGGACGACCGTTTCTGGGAAGTTCGAAGACCTTTCTGGAGCGGAAATAGATGGCTCATGTCCCCACGCGGGACTTCGTGGGTGGTTTTTGCATTCTTCCTGGTAATGTTCTTCATGTTAAAAGACCATAATGAAAGAGGAGGGCCTTTATACTAAGTAGTACTTAAGACTTGAGAGTTATGGTAATTATTGTCAACAAATAGTTGAGGCTTTCTGAAGTTCTTCATTGGTGATTTTTGTACTTGTTACAATTAATCTAACTTTCTTAAATTTGATCATATTATGTAAGGGCTACCTCGCCATGACACACCCAACCCCTGTTCCTGACCAACTTTCCTTCCCCGCATTTACAATGAGTTTCAATGATAAATTATCCCGAAAGAAGATTTTGCGGTTTGTATCGAGATTAAAAAAAAAAAAAAAAAAAAAAAAAAAAAAAAAAAAAAATCTGGGCTCTGAATATGCACACACATATACACATTATACATGTACACACACACACACACACACATACAAACACACACACACACAAGCGCTCACACGCCTTCATGAACAATTGCACCTGGTTCTCTAAAACCAGTTAGGCCACCGCCTCCCCCCCGAAGGATCGTGTTCTCCTTCAGAGTCCTCGAGGGCCACCGACCCCTGCAGTGGCCACAGGATCCCACTTGGCCCCTGTGACCTCCGTCGCCCCTCGAGGCTCACAGGAGAAGGTTCACAACCCTGAGACTTCATGGCATGAGGAGTAGGAGGAGTAGGAGTAGGAGAAGGAGGAGTAGGAGGACTGCAGAAAGCGGCGACGGAGGCAGGAAATCTTTACAGCCAAGCCCCTCTCCTCGTCCTCCTGACATTCCTTGCTCTAAACGGGGTTGGCCCAAGGTCGAGAGGAGGGGGAGTGCGAGATTCCCGCGCCCTCGCAGCCACAGCCACCGCCGCCGCCGCCGCCGTCAGTCCGTTGCCAGCCGGGTCGGCCTCGGGTCCATACTTAGGCAACGTCAGTTAGCAAACCCTCGGGCCAAATTCGTCCACCTCGAGGAGGAGGAGGAGGAGGAGGAGAAGGAGGAGGGGGGAGGGGGAGGAGGAGGGGTGTTGTCTCGTGATTCAATCAGTGCCCGGTCGATCGGAAGAACTTTGAGGTGAATAAAACCGTTGGAGATGATACTCGTTCCGCACGTACCGACTTTTCGCCGTGCGCCGTCCACGACACGACGACGTGCCCCCAAATAACCATGGGTGTCTATGGACGATTTCACAAGTGGTCGTGGCGTGTGAAAGCGTCCACAGACACCCATTGTTATTTGAGAGCACGACGTCGTGTCGTGGACGGCGCATGGCGAAAAGTCGGTACGTGCGGAAACGAGTTAAAGGCGGCCGCCACACGACCGTTAATGTCGTTATTGAAAGCATTGGGGATGTTATTGATGGAACGGGGGGGGGGGGGGTGAAGGTCATAATTAACAACCATATTAAGCCAATATATTACGTCAATATAATATTGATCCACGTAATGAAGGGCTTGTTTCAGTAAGACTTCAGTCTCCTGAAGTCTCTACAATATCGGGGGCAAAAAAGGGTTACCATTAACTTCTCTTTTGACCTTAAATCCCAATCTGAATAAAATCGCCTGTCGCTGGCCAGAGCAAAATATATATATG
>NC_134790.1:16057151-16079651 GCF_046742065.1 Oratosquilla oratoria
GATTCGAACCCGGACCGCCGTAGTGGCGACCGGGAACTCTAACCACTGAGCCACGAGTGTGAGTGTGAGTGTGTAAGTACGAGACGGCGTGAATATGATGAAACCCAGATATCTACGTAGTGTTGGAGTGTTGGAGTGTTTGGAGTGTTGGGGGGGCGGGGTACGACTGTCCCCCTCTCCCTCCCTCCCTCACGCCCTCCAACAATCCCTTATAGAGTTGAAGAAGCGAGTAGGAATATTTTTCTATTCACCTCAACCACTGACACGGGACCAATTAAACCCGTTGTTTACATACACCGAGTGGCGGGTTAGTTTCGCTCTTGCTTTGTACAGCGGTCCTGCCGTCGACCCCCCTCCTCTGTTACCTAAACGTGCCCTGGGTGTCCAAGCACTCAAGGTAAAGGTGATATGAGGACGGGGGTGCAGCTAAGCGTCTTCTGGGGGTGTCCTGCAGTTGGGTTTTCCTTCTTAAAAAAAAAAAAAAAAAAAAAAAACGAATTTGTCCCAATTACAGAGAATTCTCTCTATTAAGAATCTCTAAAATTTGGAAATAAAGAACAAAAAAATCAGAACGAAAATTATTGAAAAAAAGTTGCTAAAATATTAGACATTATGTCTTTTGGTATCCGTATTTTTTTTGGTTTCTAAAAAGAAAAAAATCGTCTTGAATTTCAGGACTTCCGAATTCTAGGAATTCGTAATAAATGAAAACTATCTGAAATATCTTATGCCAGCCTTCCATCACTGTCCTACCCAATTCCCACTCTCCCCTCATGTCGGTGCGAGATTGACCCTCATCTTCTTCCACAGCACTGTTATGATTCCTTGACAAGCACAAAACAGGCCCGCTCCTTCCCAGATCTTGGAGATAGTCTGTTTAAAAAAAATGCTGCAAGAGCCCCGTAAAAGTCCAATGAGGAACTACAACAGCCTCCCATAAGAAAAGAAAGGAAAAAAAAAAAAAAAGCTGCAACAGCCCCGTAAAAGTCCAATGAGGAACTACAACAGCCTTCCATAAGAAAAGAAAGAAAAAAAAAAGAAAAAAAGCGAGAAAAAAAAAAAAGCTGCAACAGCCCCGTAAAAGTCCAATGAGGAACTACAACAGCCTTCCATAAGGGGTTAAAAAAAAAAGAAAAAAAAAAGAAAGAAAAAGAAAAAAAAAAAGAGAGAGAAAGAAAGAAAAAACTGCAACAGCCCCGTAAAAGTCCAATGAGGAACTACAACAGTCTCCCATTAAGAAAGAAAAAAAAGCCCCGTAAAAGTCCAATGAGGAACTACAACAGTCTCCCATTAACAAAGAAAGAAAAAAGGCTGCAACAGATCCATAAAAATCTTATAAGAACAAAAGCCTCTCTCCCCAAAAAGCTCCGGTAAATATGTCCTACTCGACCTCAAACTTAACACTCCAGTTCTGGGTGTTCCGGGGGTTATTCCGGGCACCCCAGTCTGCCGGTCGGTCGGTCCAAGGGCATCCGGGGGCCGGTTATTTGTCCGCCGGGACGATCGGGACTCGACTCGACGTCTCTGTCCTCTTGATCAAAATCAGGTCCTTCCTGGCGAGGTCGCCATCTTGAGCTTAATTTCCTAAAAATAAATCAATCTGACGTCGAGGGTCCCCTGTCCTTCCTCCACTGGATGCCGCTGGACTCAACAATGTTCTTGACGATCGTAAAAATTAAACGATTCTCTTCGGGAAATTAGAATTTTTCTTTTCTTTTTTTTCAGTACGGGAACCGACGCATTTTTTCTTTTTGTAATTTATTTTTTTCTGGAATTGAATTGGAATACAAAACTAGTAATGCGGGAATAAACTGGTGCTAAATAACATAGCATACCTATTACACACACACTCGTGGCGCGGTTGGTAGAGTTCCCGGCTGCCACTACGGAGGTCAGGGTTCGAATCGCGCCCAGGGCCGAAATAATTTCAGTATCACTGCGCTGCGAGTTGTTACTCCAACTCTCGTGGGCGAGGAGATGGGTGTGTGTGTATGTGCGGGTGTAAGGTCACAACATTACCCATAGATCTGTCATGGGCTCTCTGCCGGGAGGGAAATAGATGTCGACCACGAGTCCAACACGTGATCCAAGGCACTTTGTTAACTACTTTCTTATAATTTTTCCCAGTTTTCTTCACTGCTCGTTTAATATCCGACCGTAAGTTGTGATACAACATTTCCAATTTACATGTTTATTTCAACGTTTCGTGTATGCTTGTACACAATTTCAGCGAATGTCAAAATTCTTGGGGATAATATTAAATTGAAAATGTTTGAGATAAATTTTAATTCTATATTTTCCCAACTTATTTTAATGTATAAAGTTCCTGAAGATTAGCACGGATATGCACGAAATGTCCAATTCAATACGAAAATTGGCTCCAACCAGACCAAACAATAAAAAAGAAAATAAAAATCAACATGCCAAGGTATTCAATAGAACATGTAGTTGAGAAAATATATTTCCTGTACACACGTACACACACACACACACACACACACACACACACACACGCACACACATACACACACGCACACATATAAATACTCGTATTGTGATGGCTGATGCGTTTTATTGAGAGGAAATTTGAAAGCCGAGAGATATTGAGAGTTTACGATAAGTCTTACGACCGTAACGGTTTGACGAATACCGGTCCAACTAGACGCCCTGACGCCCATCATCCTATGACCAATTTCCTGTGAACAGGCACGAAAGTCATGTCCTAAGCTACGCCCATGTCCAGAAAAAGAGAGAGAGAGAGAGAGAGAGAGAGAGAGAGAGAGAGAGAGAGAGAGAGAGAGAGAGAGAGAGAGAGAGAGAGAGAGAGAGAGAGAGAGAGAGAGAGAGGAGAGAGAGATTGGTTCTGACCTGGGCCAGTTTCAACTGTCCGCGCTGATGCACCCTACCCCTTACCGACACCTCAGCGATGAATGACTTCCATTTCTTCAACTCTTTTATGCTCGAGATATCCAAATGGCTGTTGTCCAACTACTTCGGCAAGCCTCTCTTAGAGGTCACCCTGGTCTTCAACTCTTTTTACATTTATCTTTTATGGTCGTCTTCAACCGATTTTATTACACCAAGGGGGGGGATAAGCCCCTCCCTCCCGTGAATGGCGGCGCTTTCCCTACCCACTTCATTCCAGTGGCTTCCCCCCTCCCTCCCCCTTCAATGCTTCGAGTAATCCCTTCAGTAACCGTGGAACCACTTCGGTGAGACGGGAGTTTCTCCTTTCCAGAGCACCTCCACCTTGAGGCAGCTCACCCTTGACAAAACAGCTCGACCTAGAATTCTAGGCACCTCGACCTTCTGACATCGTCATTTTTGTTTATTTTTCTTTGATTCATTTATCATTATTACATTTTTTCCGCATCCGACCTAGTTATGGACCAAAAGGTCTCCTGTCGGCATGCTCCGCCTTGTAATCCTTTGTAGAGTACGGGATTCTGATTGCCCAATTTATATGCAGTCCATACTTTTAATTTCAACGATACAGAATCAAGCAGCGTTCTTATATAATTGAAAAAAAAAACATAAGATTGTTTGTAATACAAGTTGTTGACGAAAATATATCTATTTGGACGAAGAAATTATAAAAAAAAAAAAAAAAAAATATCTGATCCGACCCCGGTTGGAATATGAAGCATGAGTGTTTCTCTTACAACCCGGACGTAAAAATAAAATAAAAATAAAAATAAATAAATACATATATAAATTCATTTCCTGATTTCCAGACAGACCGTGCGAAGGTGACAGAAGTCTGAACTCCTCATTGAAGGAAAGAAGAGAAAGAGGTGACATGACTCTCATATGATATATAAGAGAAATGGACAGAGATCTTTTAGTCTGGGTCAAAAGAGTACAAAGAGGAAGAATCTAGAAATCTAGAAACATCAAGGAGAAGAAAAAGAAGAAGAAAAAGAAGAAGAAGAAAAGAAGAAGAATACGAAGAAGATAGAAGCCAGAAATCCCCACGAACCCTTTCGTGTAAATAACAATTAGGTAAATCCAAACACACACACACACACACAAACGCGCACAAAGATTATACGCAATTGTTTTTACCATTCTTATCCTTCCCCCCAACACCAATCCTCCCTCCCTCCCTCCCTCCTTCTCCCTCCCCCCACGGTCCCTCCTCCCCTCTCCCCCTCTCCCCCGGCCCGTCCCTTTCCTTGGTCCTTCAAATATTTATGATAGGTCGACCGCCATTAATGGTCATGGTGACTTCACTACGGGAGTGTTGACAGCAGTGATGAGGAGAGATACGAAAATATAAGAGAATGGAAGAGAAGAGAAGCGAAGAAGAGAGAAGTAAATAGATGAAAAGAGACAAAAGAGAAGAGAGAGAGAGACAGGTCCTAGAGAATGAAAAGAGGGATCAAAGAAGAGAGAGGAAGAGAGAAAGAGAAAGAGAGGGAGAGATAAGAGAAATGAAGAGAAGAGAAGCGAAGAGAGAAGTAAACAGAAGGAAAGAGAAAAAAAGAGAAGAGAAAGATGACCAAGAGAATGAAAAGAGGAACCAAAGAAGAGAGAGGAAGAGAAAAAGAGAGGGAGGGAGAGATAAGAGGGAGGAAGAGAAGAGAAGCAAGAAACGAGAAGCAAAAGGCGAAGAAGATAAAAAAAAAGAGAGAGAAAGAGAGAGAGAAATGACAAAAAAAAAGGGGACCAAAGAACAGAGAAAGAGAGAGACGGAGGGAGAGATAAAAACCGACAGAGGCACAACAGAAAACATGAGAATGATAATTTGCATTCCATTAAATATGAGCAGGAGGTGTGTGTGTGTGTGTGTGTGTGTGTGTGTGTGTGTGTGTGTGTGTGTGTGTGTGTGTGTGTGTGTGATTCACCATGGTCTTGATCACGTGTTGGACTCGTGATCGACAGCTACCTCCCTCCCGAAAGAAAGCTGAGATCATATATGACCGATCTATAGGTAATGCTGTGACCTTACACGCACACACAACCCCACTTTCCGCCCATGAGAGTTGGAGTAACGACTCGCAGCGTAGCGATACTGAAATTATTCCAGCCCTTGGCGGGATTCGAACCCGGACCGCCGTAGTGGCGGCCGGGAACTCTATCACTGTGTGTGTGTGTGTGTGTGTGTGTGTGTGTGTGTGTGTGTGTGTGTGTGTGTGTGTGCACGTATGATGTATATCATTGTGTACGAGAACCAAGTATCAAATCAAAGCCGAAGAATGGGGGGAAGGAGGGGTGCGGGGGGGAAGTAAGGGGCGTGGGGGGAGGGGGAGGGGAGGATACAACCAGCGACGTAGTACGTAACTCCCAAAGTAGGTACAGAAAGAGGGCGGAGGAGCGGAAGGGAAGGAGAAAAGGGGAGGGGGAAAAGGGGGAGGGGCAACGGAGGCGAAGGGGGATGGGGGGTGGAAGGGGAGGGGGGGAGATGGCATCCGTGGTTTAATAAATAAAGAGATGTCTTATCGAAATGACCCCAAGTCGCCTGATTACACATATTATTTGATGGTTCAATTGAAGTCAGCACGAACTTACCTCCAGCACTCTCACACCACCAACCCCTCACCCACTCCCTCCCTCCCATCCTCCCCCCTCCTTCCCTCCCTCCTCGTTCGCCCTCCCTCCCTCCCACCTCCATCATCGGTACCTAAAGCTATTTTTTTTTTTTTTTTTTACAAATTCTTCCTAAACATCTTCATTGTTTTGACCCGAAAGTCACCTTCTATAATCGTCTTTTCTCTTTCTTCTTCGTCTTCTTTCTTTATCTCACGAATATTTGCTGGTACGGCACCTTATCTGTCTGAGCAAGTGAAATAATATATGATTTTACTCTGGCTAACGCCGGGCGACACCTCTCCCCTTCCTCACTCTTCCCGCTCTCCCGTCGTCTTCTCTTCCTCTTCCTTCACTTCTCCCTCTTCCCTTCCTCTTCCGTCCCTCTTCCTTTCCTTCCTCTCGTTCCTTCTTTCTTCATCTTTCATATACTGTATCTTCATCACTCCCTTTTAGCTAATTCACCTACTTCGCCACCACCACCACTACTACCATCATCTCCACCACAAATACTACCACCACCATTTCCACTAACACCACCAACACGA
Source organism: Oratosquilla oratoria (assembly GCF_046742065.1). Classification (NCBI taxonomy): domain Eukaryota; kingdom Metazoa; phylum Arthropoda; class Malacostraca; order Stomatopoda; family Squillidae; genus Oratosquilla; species Oratosquilla oratoria. The sequence goes on from NC_134790.1 coordinate 16,063,229, forward strand.
CCATTACCAACACCGCCATTATCACCAGCACTACCATTACCACACCCAACACCAACACCACCAACATCATCACCACCACCACCATCTCTCCCTCCACACCATTATCACCAATGGCAGTAGTCTTACCCTAAATCTCGTGCAAGATTTAGAAAAAAAAAGGAATAATTTTTCTCAAGTTCCGCACCGGGCTATTAAGAATGAGGATAATGACCTCAAACTATATGGTCTACCCACAACCCCGAGGGTCAACTCTACCCGATTATCCCTCCCGCTTGATTTCAGGGCTTAAGGTATTTGTTCTACATGTCGCCAGGCGATTTTATTCAAATGCAGGAGGCAGACGGGAATATAATCTTGATAAACTATTTCTCTGAGTTGTACTTTAGTATTCAATCCAGCTGCCGCCATGCGGTTTTATTCTTCAGTTTATTTGTAAAACAATTTATTTCATTTGTTCTCCACAACGTAGGAACTAAATGTGTGAATGAGTGATTCTAATTTAGATCAAATCCTTCATAGGAAATCGGATTCCAAGTATGCAACTCCCTTTAACAACCCCTTATGCAACAAACGGTTCTTTTTCCTCTTTATTCTGTCGCCTAATTATCTCATTAATGTCCGTGACCACCCTCGCTCGGTGGGTAGGGGTCTACGTATAATATCAAGACTATGAAAACCATACGAAAATACAATTATCTCATTAATATCCGTGACCACCCTCGCTTGGTGGATATGGGTTTCCATAAAATATCAAGACTATGAAAACAATACGAAAATACAATTATCTCATTAATATCCGTGACCACCCTCGCTCGGTGGATATGGGTCTACATAAAATATCAAGAATATGAAAACCAAACGAAAATACAATTCAATTGATTTTGGTGACCACCCTCGCTCGGTGGATAGGGGTCTATATAAAACATCAAGAATATGAAAACAATACGAAAATACAATTATTTGATTCATTTCCCTAAGGGTCTACATAAAGTATCAAGACCATAGAATTGTGATTGATTGATTATTCAGTTTAATGTCGCGAACTCCCCCCTATCAGGAGGCAAGGATGGTGTCCCTTACAGAGGACTTTGTAGCATAGAATTTAATTAACCATGACCTTGGTCCAACTCGCTCGCAGCAGGATTCGAAGCTCTGTCACCTCGACCTTCGTCAGAAGCAGCGACGCTTCTTACCCGTTCGGCCAGCAAGATTTAAGACCTTAAATGTCATGACAAATAAGTTTCCAGCGACAGTGTGTTTACATGGGGTTGCCTGGCAAATATTTTCTTGGGTTCTCCAACGCCTCATTTTCTTTCTGGGCGTTCAGTCAAGAAATTTTGAATCGAATGTTTCTTGGTTACACCGGGTGATTGTATATATGTCATCAAGGTGGCTGAGAAAAAATATAGAAATTAGAAAGAGGGAGAGAGGGAGAAAGAGGGAAAGAGAGAGGGAGGGAAAAAGAGAGTGAGGGAGGGAGGGGGAAGGAGAGAGAGAGATAGATAGCGAGGGAGAGAGAGAGGGAGAGAGAGAAAGAGAGAACGATAACAGTAATACAGATTAGAGAAAGGAAAAAAAAGGAAGAGGAAGAGAAGGCAAGCAAGAGGGAGCGAGAGAGAAAACCAGAAAGAAACAGAGAACAATGACAGTGATTCAGAGAAAATAGACAAATAAGAGAAAGAGGGAAAACATGGAAAAGACATGGCGAGCGAGAGTTAAAGAGAACGAGAGTTAAAGAGACAGAGAGTCAGTGAGAGAAAGAGAGACAGAGAGTCAAAGAGAGCGAGAGAGAGACTCCTTTCTCACTAAGGCAATCGCATGCAACACTTTTGGAGGTCTGAGAGACCTAACAAGGCGAGCAAGACCCTACGCTCCTCGCCAGTGGCCGCGCTGTCGCAGCTGGCCCCGCATTGCTGGCGACGCAAAGATCTCCAGCTGAACAAATGTTACACGAGGAGTCCCTCAGGGTTCAGTTCTTGGGCTGATAACACACACACACACACACACACACACACACACACACACACACACAAATACCACATACGATTTGTGGCGCAGTGGTAGAGTTCCCGACTCCCACTACGGCGGTCCGGGTTCGAATCCCGCCCAGGGCTGAAATAATTTCAGTATCGCAGTGCTGCGGGTTGTTACTACAACTCTCGTGGGCGGGGAGTTGTGTGTGTGTTTGTGTGTGTGTGTGCGTGCGTGTAAGGTCACAGCATCACCCATAGATCGATTATATATGAGCTCTGAGCTCCCATCCAGGAGGGAAATAGCTGTCGATCACGAGTCAAACACGTGATCCAAGACCATGGTGAATCACACACACACATGGATGTATTCAATCCATCATAACTGGTAAAACCAAAACAAATCAACAATATCGTGAAACCTGAATTGTTGTTGCACTAATCAATATTGATCTTAAGACAACAAATCTAAAGAAAGAGTGAGACAGAGAGAGAGAGAGAGAGAGAGAGAGAGAGAGAGAGAGAGAGAGAGAGAAAGAGAGAGGGAGGATATCTGTCTGTGACCTTTCTGACCCGAGTGGGGGGGGGAGGGGGTCAAACATCAACAAGCGACGCAAGCCATCACTCTCTCCCCATTTGGGCAGCGCTGCTGACCATGTCCAATGCGTGATTACATTTGTTGCAGGTTACAAATGGCGTCGTCGCACGGGTCTTGTCAACCTCCTCTTACTGTGGAATCGTCCACCTGATTACGTCAGAAGGGTGAGGATAAAGAAGAGGAGGAGTTGGGGGGGGAGGGGGGCAGCAGTAGCACGTGAAGGGTTGAATTTCGTCCTTAATAATAACCAGCGTTTCTATCCGCGGAACTACAGAGCCTGTAAAGAAAGTATCTAAGGTATTCTAAAAAAGGAAGAATATTTTAAAATTAAAAGTGATCACTATTCTTTCTTTGGGTAGAGACTAGTTTCCAATTACAACAAGAGCAATGCGTGACCCTGGTCCATTGGGGCGCCGCCAAAGTCGCCCCCGCCTTATGAACTGGATAAAACTTCTGGTGACAATACACACTAGTGTAGGCTTTAAGGTCCCTTGCAGTCTCCTTCATTCTTATCTTCTTATGAAAGATTTTGTAACAGGGAAAATAGGTAAAAAGGGATGACGTAGGAGGGGCGGAGGAGGAGGAGGAGGAGGAAGACGGGGTTAGGAGGACGCGGAGGAGGGGGAAGAGGACGCGGAGGAGGGGGAAGAGGACGGGGAGGAGGGGAGGAGGACGGGGAGGGGGGAGGAGGATGAGATGGAGAGGGGGTGGAGAAGGAGGAGGACGAGAAGGAATAGGAGGAGGAGGAGGAAATGGAGAGGGAGGAGGAGGAGAAGAGGAAGAGGTGGAGGAGGAGGTGGATCCACGTGCGGATAGCCATCACCTGGGCGGGTGCGCGGGATGCGGGTACAGGTGTTGGAAGGTAGTGTGGCACGGGTGCGTGTGGTGGTGGTGGTAATGGTGGAAGGGACCGTGGTGGTGGTAATGGTTGTAGTAATGGTGGTGGTAATGGTTGTAGTAATGGTGGTGGTAAAGGTTGTAGAAATGGCGGTGGTAATGGTTGTAGTAATGGTGGTGGTAATGGTTGTAGTAATGGTGGTGGTAATGGTTGTAGTAATGGCGGTGGTAATGGTTGTAGTAATGGTGGTGGTAATGGTTGTACCAATGATGGTAATGGTTCTAGTAATGCTGGTGGTAATGATGGTGGTGGTGGTAATGATGGTGGTGGTGGTAATGATGGTGGTGGTGGTAATGATGGTGGTGGTAGTAATGATAGTGGAGGTGGTGGTAACGTCAGTGCTGGTGTCGACTGTGGTGAGATGATGATAAATCAGTAAGATAGTGATAACGTCATGGTAGTGGTGGTGGTGGCAATGGTGGTGGTGACAGTGGTGAAGGTAACATGGTGGTAATGGTAAGTATATCAACTGGTGGGCAAGTGATGATGTTGCTCCTGTTGTTGATAATGATAACGTCACTGTTGATGGTGATCACGATGATGACGATAATGATGATACTGGTGTTGAAGGTAATGAAGAAATGGTGGTGACGACAGGAGTGGTGGCGAGTGGTGTTGACGGTGTTAGTGACGGCGACATTGGTGAAAGCACTAGTGGTGGAAATTGTGGTGGTGGTAGTGTGTTTGTCGGTTACAGAAATACCAACTGTTGTGGGAGTACGAATGATGGTTGTGGTTGTGGTATAATTACCTCGACCAAAGAGGTCATGTTTTCGGTCATGTGCATATACAAGCAATTTCACACACACACAATTCTTTTATTACTTATCTCTATGATAATTCATTTATCTATCTAATTATTTGAGTCGTGGAGTTTCGCCTAAGAAAACATTATAAGATTTCGCTGGTTAACCGGTTTTTTATTATATCTTTTTTTTTTCTAAAGATTAAAAAGAACTGCCTTGGTTCTAGTTATCGTTACTCTCATCTTTATTGCAAACAATCGCCTCAAAGCATGAAATTATCATCTTCTTTAATAATATTACCAAGTTTGACTCTTTAACCTTGCAAACTCATAAAAAAAGAAAAAAGAAAAAAGAAAAGAAAAAGATAAACGAAACAAGAAAGAATTTAAATGAACGAAGAAAAAAGAAGAAAAAGAAGAAAAAGAAAGATGAAAATAAATAAATGAATAAATAAATAAATAAAAGAAAACCAAGAATAAAATCAACTGAGGCGCAAACTTGGAACCTAAACGCGGCTTCGGCATAACAAAACTAATCAAGTGTGCCGCGACGGCCCTCCCCCTTCCATGCCGGGTGGTACTCTTCCTATAACCGTACTTGTCGCCAGGCGATTCAATTGGCACTTCCTCGGGAGGGAAAGAGGATTTAAGACACTTTTTGTGCATCTCAAGAAGTGACGCAGTTTGAAGAGGAGGAGGAGGAGGAGGGGGAGGAGGTGGAGAAAAGAGGAGGCAGAGGAGGAGGAGGAAGAAGAGGAAGATGAGGAAGAGGAGGAAATGGAGGAGGAAACGAAGATGAGAGAGAGGAGGAGCAGCAGGAGGAGGAGGAGGGGGAGGAAGAAGGAGGAGAAAGAGGAGGAGGAAGAGTAGGAGAAGGAAGTGGAGGAGGTGGACAAGGAAGTGGTGGAGAGGGAAGTGGTGGAGAGGGAAGTGGAGGAGGAAAAGGAGGATGAAGAGGAGGTGGAAGAGGATGAGGAGGAAGAGGAGGAAGAGGAAGAGGAGGAAGAGGAGGAGGAGGAAGAGGGGGAGGATCGAGATCTGATGTATGTCATGTAGAGGCGATATGGAGTATGTAGAGCCAATGTGGAGGCTTGGGGAGGAGGGAGGCGTGGGGTGTGGAGGAGATGGAGGAGGGAGGGATGGGGGATGGGGTGGCGGAGAGTTAGCAAGCTGTACCGCCACCAGGAGATGCGGGCGGGCAGGTGAGGAGGAGGAGGAGGAGGCACAAGGAGGAGACAGAAAACGGACGACAGAAAACGGGGTGTGGGGGGGGATAGGTAAATGAAGGAGGAATAGGGGAGGACTTGGGGAACACGAGAAAGGGAAGGGAGAGGAAGAGGAAGGAAGAATTCGGGAAAGAGGAGAAAGGGAAGGGAGAGGAAGAGGAAGGGAGGACTTGGGGAAGAGGAGAAAGGGAAGGGGATAAGGTAAGGACTAAGGGGGAAGAAGAGGAAGGAAGTAGGAAGGGAGAGGAAGAGTAAGGGAGGAATTGGGGAAGAGCAGAAAGGCAAGGGGCTAAGGAAAGGGAGAGGAAGAGGAAGGGAGTGGGATGGGAGAGGAAGAGGAAGGGAGGACTTTGGGAAGAGGATAAGGGAAGGGGGGTAAGGGAAGGAAGTGTGAAGGGAGAGGAAGAGGAAGGGAGGACATGGGGAAGAGGAGAGAGGGAAAGGGGTAAGGGAAGGGAGAGGGAGAGGAAGGAAGAGGAAGTGGGAAGGAAGTGGAAGGGGAGGAACTGGGAAAGAGGTGTGGAAGGAGAGAGGGAAAAGGGTGGGGAGGGAGAGGAAGGGGAAGAACTGGGAAAGAGGACTGGGAGAAGAGAGGGAAATGGGTGGGAAGGGGGAGGAAGAGGAGGAACTGGAAAATGGACACAAGGAAAATGAAGATGAAGAAATTGAGGACAAGGAAAGACGCTATTGAAAGAAGGGGACACATCAGGAATATTTAGATGGTTCAGATGGCAAAGGTGGCTTTGAGGACTGGGCTGCTCAGGTGGCTACAAGAACCAGGTGGTGCAAGTGCTTTATGCTGAAGTTGCAAAGCACCAACTGATGTTGTAAGAGTGAAGGAAGAGGGGGAGGGAAGAGGAGGAGGAGAGAGGAGGAAGAATGAAGGTAATATTAAGAAATGGTGATTTAGATGGTGTCGCAGCTGGTCATGGCTAAGCTGTTGGAGGAAAGACGAGGGTCGGGGAGTTCCCCTCCACAGCTGGTTCTCCCTCCACATCTCCCTCCTTCTCTCATGCCTTGTTCTCCCACGTAAGAGCATTTCCCCCGTCTTTCTCTTGTAACTTCTGTAACGTTTCGTAACTTCTTTTCTTCAACTGTTTTATTTTTTTCTAATTTCTTTTATTATATCACGTAATGCAAAATACATCAATATAAACGTGGGTAAATGTATGTATAATGAACAATGCAAAACTTCGCGACTATTGATTTTTAGGTCCACAACGAGACCATCCACAAATAAATATACACAGTTGGAAAGGACAAATGAGGTATTGGATGGTGGGAGTAAAACGAAGACGATCTAGGAATTTATTTACTCCAACGTTTCGACCAACTTGGTCTTTACGTCTCTCTGAAGAAGACCAAGTTGGTCGAAACGTTGGAATAAATACTCCTAGATCGTCTTCGTTTTACTGCCAAAATATACACGTATTTCTGCATAAATATATCTGGAAAAGAAACGAAGGAGATGATGAAGTTACCTGCTGGGCTACCACTGTCCTCATGCTCACTTAAAACTAACTCCAATACTCCTACATAAACAACTCGAAGCATTCTCGGAAAACGCAAACCTCCGCCAAGGCAGTTGAACACACCAAATTGGGATAAAACGTACAATAAGTCTTGGGACTGTAACTTGCCAAGGTTGGCCCAATGTCTCAATCTGAAGAAGTTTTCAAATCTGGATCTTCACCAAAATTGCCAAGATTGGCCCAATATCTCAACCTTTAAGAAAAAAAAATCAGATCTGAATATTCACCAAAATTGACTTGTGGAGTGAAGGGAGGAAGAACATAATCAATTTCGATTAATTGTTCTCGTTCTCTATGCCAGAAACTAAATCCGGGTAACAACGAAGTTCTATCTCCATCTCGGAATTATATTTTTTATAATTATAGTTATAATTACTGAATAAAGATAATTAGTTTGCAACAAATAAACATATAAATCATTATCGGCTCTATGAGAGTAATCTCGTTCCATAAGTACCACCCCCTCTCTCTTTCTCTCTCTTTTCTCTTCCTTACAAATGAGGAAGCAGATTAACTGTTTTACATCTCTAGTGACTTCACCCATATCTGACGCCTCGACCTCACCTCCTGACCGAGTCAGCGGAGTACTTCAAGGCCCCGTCTCTCTCTCTCTCTCTCTCTCTCTCTCTCTCTCTCTCTCTCTCTCTCTCTCTCTGAGTCTAACAAATACTTACACCCCGTTTTCTTCATACATTACTTCACCAGACTTCTTCAGTCGACACCTGTGATTCCTTCAGTTTCCTCCTTCGTCCACTCCAGCAGGCAGGTCTTCTCGCTCTCTCTCTCACGACTCAAGGAGACCTTCACCTGTTCCCATTGAACACAAGCACCCGGACGCATTCCTGATCTTTCTCTGTGTGTGTGTGTGTGTGTGTGTGTGTGTGTGTGTGTGTGTGTGTGTGTGTGTGTGTGTGTGTGTGTGTGTGTGTGTGTGTGTGTGTGTGTGTGTGTGTTTTAATGGGTCTGTTTATTTTAAGCTGGCGGTATCCCATTTGCTTACCCGCTGGAAAATCAATTTTGAAATTTATCTACCTACCTACAAAAAAAAAAAAAAAAAAAAAAAAAAAATATATATATATATATATATATATATATAATTAAAAGAAAACGGAATTCTAAAAAGTCCTCAACATTACAAAATATAATTATCGTTATCAATATTATTACTATTAATAATAATATTAATAAAAATTCCATTCCCCAATTTTCACATATTTTCCTCCTCCACCTCTTCACTCCACACACTCCACCAACACCGCTTTACTCCACCTCTCCGAACTCCGTACCACAGCAGCTTCCAGTTAACCTCACTCCACTCTCTCGGGCGTGAGTATCTCTCACTCTATGGGCTCTTGTGAGCTCGAAGCCCAATAATAACTCAGTCTGGCCTTTGGACATCGCGTTTTTTATTTTATTTATTTTTTATTTCATTTTATATACATTTTTACAAATCTGCTGTGTCTATCAATGAACTTCCCTCTCCTGAATAAAGTTCCCTGACGTATAACACTACAAAAATAAATGACCAAATGAATATGCAAATGAATACAATTTAGATAATTTCTATATATAAAAAAAAAAAAATCACGTCCGAAGTAGGAACAACGTATGTTCGAATCCTCTAAGTGAATAAAATCAACTAGCGACAGTGGCAACCCCCCTTTATACGACAGCAACGTCATATGACAAAACATACATACATACATATATATACGTACGTACATAGACATACATACACATATATGTGTACCCAAAGGTTTTTCCCCCCTTATCAGGGGGTAGCCGAACATTGGTAACAAACCCATAGCATTCCATCCATCGTCTTCGAAATCACGTATGTTCAACTTGTCTTATGTAAGCACAACGCTGATCATTCCCCCCACCCCCCAGCACATCATCCCTCCCGGCTTAACAAATGATATCATCTCTTTCCCGGACATATACAGAACCTAAAAAAAAAAATAATAATAATAATAATAATAAAATAAATAAATGAATAAATAAATAAAAATAAATAAATAGAATAATGATATCTCTTTCCCGGAGATATACAGAACCTCAAAAAAAAAAAAAATAATAATAATAATAATAATAATAAATCGCTGCCAGACTACTTCATTCAGCCGAAGGAAGCCCCTCGGTAGTATTCGGCGGAGTCGCGTTAGGCTGCCATTATTGTCGTCTTGTCCATTCAAGTTAATCCCGGGCTGTCTTGAAGGAGAGGCGGTGACGTCGGCACCTTCTCTCTCTCTCTCTCGCAAATGCGTTTTGAAGTCTTTTCCTCGAGATCAGTGGGTCCGGGGCGGGCTCCTCCTCGGTCGCGCAGTAACTTAATTTCACACATATTTACGTGTGTGTGTGTGTGTGTGTGTGTGTGTGTGTGTGTGTGTGTGTGTGTGTGTGTGTGTGTGTGTGTGTGTGTGTGTGTGTGTGTGTGTGTGTGTGTGTGTGTGTGTGTGTGTGTGTGTGTGTGTGTGTGTGTGTGTGTGTGTGTGTGTGTGTGTGTGTGTGTGTGTGTGTGTGTGTGTGTGTGTGTGTGTGTGTGTGTGTGTGTGTGAGAGAGAGAGAGAGAGAGAGAGAGACAGAGAGAGAGAGAGAGAGAGAGAGAGAGAGAGAGAGAGAGAGAAGGAGAGAGGGGGGGTGAGGGAGAGTGGGGAAGAGAGAAGAAACATGAGTAGAGAGGATGGGAAAGGAGTGGAGAGTGACTGGAGATGAGGAGAGGAAGAGAGGAGGGGTGGAGATGTGGGCCGAAGAGGAAGAGAGGAAGAGAAGAGTAGAGAGCGAGTGGAGAGGAGACCAGGAGTGGAAGAAAGAAAGGAGAGGAGAGTAGGAAAGAAGGAGAAAAGGGGGAGAAGGAGAGAAGAGGAATAGAGGAAGGGGAGAAGAGGAAAGGAGAAAAGTAGAGGAGGAGAGATGCGAAAAAGAGAGAGAAGAAGAGGCGAGAGGAGGCTAAGAAGAAGGATGGCGAAGGACGAAAGAGAGACGAGATGAGCAGGTATAAGAGGAGTGGAGGGAGGGGAGGAGAGAGGACCGGAGAAGAGAAGAGGATAGAGAAGAGAGGAGGAGGGGAAAGGAAGAGAGAGGAGATGAGGAGGAGGGGAGAGAGGGGGGAGGAGAGAGGGTGGGGAAGAGAGAGGAGGGGAGGAGAGTGGAGGGGAGGAGAGAGGACAGGAGGAGAGAAGAGTGAGGAGAGAGGAGGGGAGGGGAATAGAAGATAGAGGAGAGAGAAGGGGAGAAGAGTATAAGATAGATCAGAGAGGAGAGAGGCGAGAGGAGAGAGAAGAGAGGAGAGAGAAGGGAGTATACGAGAGGAGAAACGAGGATAAGCGAGGAGATGAGAGTAAAGGAAAGAGGAGGGAAAAAGAGAGCACACGTAGGAGGAGAGACAGGAGAGGATAGGACGGGGAGGAGTGATGAGAGAAGGGAAGAGGAAAATCGTGGAGAAGTAGCAGCAGATGGTGGGAGATAAAAGATAAGGGAAGCTAGGAGAGGCAAGAAGGCAGGAAAGGGGAAGAGAAGGGAGAAGGAAGGTAAGGGAAGGAAAGGGAAGGTAAGGGAAGGTAAGGGAAGGTAAGGGAAGGTAAGGGAAGGATAGTGAAGGAGAAGGGAGAGGAAAGGAGGTGAGGGGAGGAGCTAATAGGAAAAAAAGAAGAGAAGTTTGAGACGAGAAAAGGTGAATGAAGGAAAGGTGGGGGAGAGGGGAGGAGAGAAGGTGAGAGGAAGAGAGAGGGGGAGAGGGGAGGAGAGTTGAAGAATGGGGAGGATAAGAGAGGAGAGGGGAGGAGAGAGGAGTAGAGAGGAGGGGATAGGACGTGAAAGGAGGAAAGAGGAGGAAAGGGTAGGAAAGGGGAGGAAAGGGGAGGAAAGGGGAGGAGAGGGGAGGAGAGAGGAGTAGAGAGGAGGAGATAGGACGGGAAAGGAGGAAAGGAGGAAAGGGGAGGATAGGGGAGGAGATAGGACGGGACAAGAGGAAAGGGGAGGAGAGGGAAAGGCAGAGGTGCGTGTGGTGTGTATATATGTGGGGGGCAGGCAGGGGGGGGGGAGAGAAGCTCAGAGGGTCCGAACATGCGCGCGCCAGGTACTTGCGGGTGCTTACATGCGCAGCGCCTCTTTTTCGACCTCGGCGGCGGCGGCGAAGGACTCGCCTGTCCCCGGCGCCGGCGAGGGGAGACCGGAGCCAAGGCCAGGGTCGGGCCGGGGACAAGAGTCCGGCCCTGACAGACCGACCGGCCGGGAACTCGGCCCCGACCGGCCGGGAACTCGGCCCGCCCGTCCAGGGGCTTTGGATCCGACATCTCGAGGCTCCTAATGTCCATCACCCTTGGACTTGCAAAGACAGCATCTCATGAGATGTTGCATTATGCAACGTCTCCCGAACCCTCGAACTGACAGATCGCTTCGCCTCTCGCCACTTCGCGGCTGCAATGACTTACAAATGCCTCTCGAGGCCTTTCCTGCCCGTAGGGTCCTGTTCCTTTCGTTCACGCTGCCGTCAGGGTATTCTATTCACCTCCCTGAGATGACGTTCTTCAAGGCACGTTCCTTACGTTTTTGAGAAACGTTTCCATTACGTTTTGGTCCCAGGAAAACGTTTTGTCAATTTAATCAGCTTCCTGTTAACCCAGATTACAGATTACTCGTTCTATCGTTGTACAGATTAGTTTTGTTATTGGGAACCTCTCTTAATTCAGAACATTCCGAGTTTTGAAAGAAAAAAAAAAAAAACGAATATCAGAATATTCCAGATACCAGAAGCACTTCCGATTACAAGATGTCTCTCCAAATCCAAAACACAAAAATAAATGTTTCAGTCTCTACATCCTCAAACAGCTCAAGACAATAAAATAAATTCTCCAACTATTTGACTTAACTCGAGTTTTATGTTTATGTTGTTTGCCGCCTGAAGATTTTATTCAGCCAAGGGAGGGAGCTTCTGGCGATGAGATTGGGCAATTGTCTTCATCTACTTCTATGTTAAATCTACGATCTGATAGTAAGAGGGGGTGACGCTCCTTGTTAACTTGTTAATAGTGTGTTTTTTGTTGTAATTGTGATATTATTAAATCACTAGTTTCTTATAAGCTTGATTCGAGTTCTCCATCCCCATCTTAAATCTCAAAATAGATAAATAAATAAATAAAATAACTTTCGAAGGAGAATGACAGACGCTATCTGAATTACAAGTCCTTCACCATACCATAGGGGGTGTCCATAAAAATAACCAAAAACGCTCTTGAGGAACAACTAGAGAGATAGATTAAAGTCCCACTTAGCACGAAAGGAAGACACAGGTCAGACCCACTCCACATACTACACGACCTAAACCACATGTCTACAAAGTGTCTTCCATTACAATCATCCGGATGGTTCCAGCCTGGAAGCCACTTCCCATCCAGACCCCCGGATGACAAGAAGAAGACAAGCATCCATTTCACATCCAGCTTAGCTCGCGTAGCATCCGGTGTGGATCCCAGAATTCGTCTCTCCGGAGGATTTCTTGGTCGCTTCTTCTTCTTCTTCCCCCCAGAAGGATGACCTTGAGGAGGACCGGAGACGCAACTCCCGGGGAGTTGGTCTTGGGTGGGGCGAGACTCCTCGACCTTCGGCCACGCGACGGCACCGTGTCAACAAATACTCGTGTTGGCACGAGATAAGGGCTCGTGTTGGCACGAGATAATGGCTCGTGTTGGCACAGGATAAAGGTTGTGTTGGCACAGGATAAAGGCAGTATTGGCACAAAATAAAGGCTGTGTTGGCATGAGATAAAGGCTGTGTTGGCACAATATAATGGCTGTGTTGGCATTAGATAAAGATTGTGTTGACACAATATAATGGCTGTGTTGGCACGAGATACAGGCTGTGTTGGCACGAGATAGAGGCTGTGTTGGCACGAGATAGGGGCTGTGTTGGCACGAGATAAAGGCTGTGTTGGCATAAGGTAATATCAGTGTTGGCACAAGATAAAGGCGGTGTTGGCAGGATATAGAGGCTGTGTTGGCACGAGGTAATACCAGTGCTGGTACAAGATAAAGGCAGTGTTGGCACAAGACAAGTCTTGTTGGCATAAGATAAAGAGTGTGTTGGCATAAGATATAGGCGGTGTTGGCATAAGATAAGGGCTGCACTGGCACAAGATAAAGGTTGTGTTGGCACAAGGTAAAAGCAGTGTTGGCACAAGATAGAGACTGTTGCCATAAGGTCAGAGTTGTGTTGGCATAAGATTAGAGTTATGTTGGCACAAGATAAAGGCTGTGTTGGCATAAGGTAAAGGCTGCGTTGGCACAAGATAAAGCGTGTGTTGGCACAAGGTAAAGCGTGTGTTGGCACAAGATAAGAGCTGTGTTGGCACAAGATAAAGGTTGTTGGCAGAATATCTGAGCTATGTAGGCACAAGATAAAGCGTGTGTTGTCACCAGATAAAGGTTGTGTTGGCGCATGATAAAAGCTCTTGTTGGCGCGAGATGAGCCTGTGTTGGCAAAAGATAAAGACAGAGGAGGATAAAGGGTATCGTTGTCACAAGATAAAATCTGTGTTGGCAGGATATAAAACCTGTGTTGGCACAAGTAGAAATTTGTGTTAGGATAAGATAACAGCCGTTTTAGCAACAGGAGAACGGCTGTTGGCACAAGATAACAATTGTGTTGGCACAAGATAAAGACTGTGTTGGCACAAGATAAAGTCTGTGTTGGCAAAACATGTAAGTTGTTGTTGCCAAAAGATGGAAACATTTGTGGGGAAAGGATTTGTTGTTAAATGATAAAAGTTTTTATTGACAACAGAGAGAGAGAGAGAGAGACGGAGTAAGAGAGAGGGATGAGATAGACAGAGATAGAGGAGAGAGAAGATAGAAAGAGAGAGATAGGGAGATAGAGAGGGGGATAGCGAGAAAATAGAGAGAGGGATAGAGACAGATAGAGACAGAGATAGGGATAGAGAAGATAGAGAGATAGGGAGATAGAGTGTGAGGGAAAGAGAGACTGATAGAGAGAGAGAGAGATATCAAAGTTGGAGCGGCCCCGGACTTCCCGTCCGGACCCTGATTTGCCAAAGTGACTAAACGTCCCGAGATCCATCGTCCGGGCGAGAGGAATCGATTAATACTAATACAGCCGCACCAGCCTCCCTCAAGTTAATTTGGATGCAGAACTGGGCGATAAGGCGTTTTACGCCTCAGCCCCCAGGAGGGAAGGGTGGAAGGAAGGAGAGAGGTTCTTCTTCTTCTCCTTGAAAACTACGTTAGAGGGCAGTTAGAGGCCATGCACCCCAAGGGGGGTGGGGGGGAAGGGGGAGGGGGGAGGAGGGGAGGGATACCCAAGGCCATCTCTACCAACAGCAGAACATGCAACAGGGGTAGTCGGGCGCCGTGGCGAGACGTTATCGAGGGCGTCGGACGCCCCGAGAGTCCTGCGGACTCTCCAGAAGCTCTTCGTGTACTTCGAAGTTTACGATCTTCGGGGGGACGTAAACAAACCGACGCGCGCACGCACGTACACATATGGCACACGCGTGTACACGTAGGATATACGTACACACACGTACACGTAGGGTATAGGCATGCAAATGTATATGTTGGACACTGACACACGTACACGTAGGACACACACACACACAGGACAGACACGTACACGTAGGACAGACACACACACACGTACGCGTAGGACACAGACACACACACGTAGGACATAGGCACACACACGTAGGACACAGACACACACACGTAGGACACAGGTACACACACGTAGTAGGACAGACACACACACACACACACACACACACACACACACACACACACACACACACTTACACATAAGGCACAGGCACGCAAGAAACGTAAACACATCACACAAGACATTCAATCATGCCATTGTACAACGTATGCATGACGCTGCAACAATTATCCGCCTTTCCGGAGTGGTTAAGGGAGGAGGAGGGGTAGGGGGAGGAGGGGGAGGGGGAGGGGGGAGGGGGGGGAGGACGCAATGGTACACGTAAAGGCAGAGGGGCCGAGCAACCGCCTTTGCAAATGCACAACGTGAGGTGCATTTTGAAGACTAAATCTCAGTCGATGCGGGAGCCAGAGGGAGGTAAGTTAGGGGGGAGAAGGGGGGAGAGGGGGGAGGGCGGACGGGTTGGTTGGCGGGGAGAGAGGGAGCTGGGGGGAGGAGGAGGTGGGGGAGGAAAGGAGCGGGGTCGAGACACGCCACTACTAGGAGTAAATCTCAGTCGGCGGGGGGATATTGGGGGGGATACGGGTGTGTGTGTGTGTGAGGGGGGAGTTGGGTACGAGAGCGGGTTGGGGGGGAAGGGGTGGAGCAGGTTTGGCCGAGGCGAGGCTAAGGAGGGAGTGGGAGGGGGGAGTATACACCCTGAGGACCAAATCTCAGTCGGGAGGGTGCGGGGGGAGGGGGGAGAGGGGGGGAAGACGGGGGAGGGGGGAACCGGTCGAGACAGGAACATCGTGGACAATGCCTGGAGTAAATCTCAGTCGGTTTGGGGGGGGAAGTGGGGGGTTAGGAGGAGGAGGAGGAGTGGAGGGAAGAGGTGGAGTGGGAGAGGGTATCTGGGCAGGTGGATTGGACGCTTTGGGGAGGTAAGCTGTGCCAAGAGAGGAGTTTGTGGTTGAAAAAGGATGAAGATGGACGCAAAGGACTGGGAAACGGACGAAGAACGTAGGAAAGAACGTAGAACGTAGGGATGAACGGCACAATTAAAATGCTGTCCGATAATGCGAGATCGTATTACGATATACTAATTGCCACAGACGTTCTTCGGCACTGAACGTTCGCCGTTCTTCCCCGGGCACACACGTTCGTTCCCAGGGCCGAACGTCTCAACTATGTTCGATCATGTCGAACGATAAGGCGAACCCATATTTTTAGCGTTGGGGCAAAGGTTCGATTGGTTTCGCCGCGGGGATATTGTGACCTGTCGAGCAGAGCATACATATCTTTGTGTCAGGTTCGCTACCTCCCGAACACCGAACACTTCTCCTTACACGCCAATTGAAAAAAAAGGTCTTTTTGTGTGTAAAAGACTAATTCAGTAAGACTCTAAGACTCCCAAAGACTCTGAGAGACCTCAGGACGAAACAGGTGACGCCAGGCAACCATCCTGTCCAGCAAATCGCGGAGCGCTCTAAACCAACAAACCCTGTACATAACACTTATCCCCCTTAAGCCAGATCATAACAAGAAAGTGAACCGTACCATTCATAACTCACTCCAAATAACCCTTATTCAGAGTGATGAATTGGATCATTACCCTCCAAAGTACGGTCACCACGGTCATCACTCCGGTTATTACACCACTATCATCATAATTCTCATTACACCGATGCCAGGCTGTAACTCACAGCACTGATCCCGTCATCACTGGTCGGCGGACATCCCAACAGTACCGGTAACAGGTAAATCATCACAAACATAACCGCCATCCTTGAAAGGGTGGACCCGC
>NC_134790.1:16087151-16112151 GCF_046742065.1 Oratosquilla oratoria
AAAATAATAAATGAATAAAAAATAAAATAAAATAAATAATATATAATTTCTCTCTTCATTCCTCTTCCTTTTTCTTCTTTTCTCTTCCATTTTCTCTTTCTCCTCTACTCCATTATCTCTTCTACTCCCTCAATCCCTTCCCATTCTACTTTTTCTCTTTTCCTTTCCTGTTCTCTCCTAAGTTCTCACTCCCCCAATCCCGTCTCCAATTCTCATTGTCTCTCCACACCTCACCTCTTTTTCTTCCACTTTCTCTTTCTACTTTCCCCTTCTCTCTACACAGTCCTCTCCCACCATCCTCTCTGCCCCCTTCTCCCAATGTCTTCCTCTTCTTTTGCGTTCTCTCTTTCCTCTTCCTCCCCCTTTTTCTTCTCCCGTCCATCAAGTTCCCGAATCCCACACGTCCTCTATCATCCCTCCCACCAACCTCCCACTCAAATCGACACCTAGCGAAGAAGGAAAAGGAGCTGGGATTGGTGAGTCGCCGAGTACAGTGGTCGGGGGTTGTCTCATGGACTTCAAATAAATCCAGAAGAGGTCTTGCCTGGGATGTACATCTTGTCGATTCTGCTAATTGCCTGCTGACAATGTAGTGATAGCGTGTGTGTGTGTGCGTGTGCGTGTGTGTGTGTGTGTGTATTTACCTAGTTGTATTATACGGGAAGGGAGCTATGCTCGTGGTGACCCATCTTTGTATCTCTCAGCATCAAGTTTTTTCTTAAAATCTTGAATAGTGTTTGCACACACTGTTTCTTTGTCTAATTTGTTCCAAGTATATGTGTGTGTGTGTGTGTGTGTGTGTGTGTGTGTGTGTGTGTGTGTGTGTGTGTGTGTGTGTGCGTGTGTGTTTACCTAGCTATATTTACCCAATTGTAGTATACAGTTAAGGAGCAACGCTCGTTGGGTCCCGTCTTCTACTCCCCGAATTATCATACCTAACCTCAAATCCATGTATATTTTGGAAGGCGGTTTTCTCCTTGGGTGTAGGATCGAATGCACCATGTTCAATTGTGTCTCTCTCCCTCCCTCTCTCTCTCTCTCTCTCTCTGTGTGTGTGTGTGTGTGTGTGTGTGTGTGTGTGTGTGTGTGTGTGTGTGTGTGTGTGTGTGTGTGTGTGTGTGTGTGTGTGTGTGTGTGTGTGTGTGTTTACCTAGTTGTATTATATGGGAAGAGAGCTATGCTCGTAGTGACCCGTCTTTGTATCTTTCAACATCGTTTGTTCTTAAATTCTTGTATAGCTTTTGCACACACTGTTGCCTCATCCAATTTGTTCCAGATATCCACCTCTCTGTGTGGGAAACTATTCTTTTTCAGATCTCTTCTGTAACTATCCTTTTTAGTTTCTTTTCATGTCCTCTTTTTTTCTCGTGTGTGTGTGTGTGTGTGTGTGTGTGTGTGTGTGTGTGTGTATGTGTGTGCGCGCGAGCGTACGCTCTCTAGTATTGTTGTCCACATAAATAAGAACCAGAATGTAGATTTCCAGTACTTTTCATCAGGTCCAAAAAACCAATGATTTCATTACCATAGATCCCCTTCTGCAGAAAGCCACGATCGGACTCCAACAGTCCACTAACAGTTCGTAAGTCTTGGATCTCGTTTGGGGGATGAAAAACAGCAACACTTGATCACCAGAACATTCTGATATCTGTCGTGCCGTTTGTCCAAACAAGAGGCGATACGACAACGAAGTGGACATGCGGTTCCAGAGCTTAAAGCCCTCCTTTTCTTTCCTTGACTGACGAGGTCCTTAGTGTCTACGACAAATCACTTGAACTACAGGTGGCCTCGACTCTCTCCGACGTAGTACATCGTCGGGGCACAAGGGGAGTTGGGAGGAGGGTCTTTGGTTGTCATTATCTTTATTATGATTTTTATTACTATAATTATCAACATATATTTTCTTGAATACATTTCGGTAACTGTTTGGGTATCCATGTGGTGAGCTTTCAGAAACGCGTGGAAGCGGCAAAGCTCTTGGACAAGTATCGGATAAGTATTTAATGAGCATTGAAATCTCCTCCCCTCCCTGTGTCAGTAGTGGTTGTGGACTTCGAGGAAGAGGGGGAAGAGGGGGAGGAGGAGGAGGAGGAGTGGGACGAGGAGGAGGAGGAGGAGGAGGAGGAGGAGGAGGAGGAGGAGGAGGAGGAGGAGGAGGAGGAGAAGGAGGAGGAGGAAGAGGAGGAGGAGGACGACGACGAACTGGTTATGGGCGGCCCCCCTTCGTCCTAGTCCCGGCCCGCAGCCCCGGCCCAAGCCCGGTGCTGAGATTTATCCTGAGTTGCTTTACTGCCTTCTCCTGCCCTTACTTATGCATTCCTACTGCTTCGAGGCGCCTCGCTCTCATTCGCTCAGATCCCGGGAGTTTTCACAAGACTTCGTCCGAATTCACTTCTCCCGTTCTTTAGGGGCTGATGCCAAGTTATTTTTTTGTCTTTTCTTCTTCTTCGTTTTTCCTCGTCTGCAAACGCGAGGGGTTTGCAAAGTCATGTATGTGGATAAATCTGTGCTTTCATGCTCACTCCCTTCCTTAATCTATTACAAATTTTATTGTCTTTTTCTTCCAGTTGTTAATTGTACTGGAGACAGAGGAATTATTTACCGACGCTTATCTGAATGGCTTCATAGGACTTGAATGAATATTGTCTCTTATTCAATATTTCTAAAACGTGATGACTATCATTTACAAGACAAACTCCTGATGATGTGATTTCACCGATTTATACTCTGAATGTAAGACAACAGCGAAATGATTGATTTATCAGTTCCTAAGTGGGTTTTCGTGTACGTGTGTGTGTGTGTGTGTGTGTGTGTGTGTGTGTGTGTGTGTGTGTGTGTGTGTGTGTGTGTGTGCATACGTGTGCGTATCTACCTAACTGTAGTATACAAGAAGAGAGTAACGCTCGTTGGGTCCCGCCTCCTATTCTCTAATTTTCTAACATAATTAGACTCGTGTGTGTGTGTGTGTGTGTGTGTGTGTGTGTGTGTGTGTGTGTGTGTGTGTGTGTGTGTGTGTGTGTGTGTGTGTGTGTGTGTGTGTGTGTGTGTGTGAGGGATGACAGGCGTATATATAGGCTATATATAATAAACTGTATATAATATTTACATATGCCTATAACATACATATGTACACACAGAGGAAACTAGACTACTTTTTCCACACTCCCAATTCCTAATACTCCCCTCCTGGGGATCATTTGGAGTACATTGAGGAACCATCACTCCCCTATTCACTCACTCACTCACTCACTCACTCACTCACTCTCTCTCTCACACACACACACACACACACACACACACACACACACACACACACACACACACACACACACACACACACACACAGAGTATAAAAAAATATCGATCGTCGGTGACCCTTTGATGGACTTATCTCTGTAATGATTGTTTTTCCGATCCTCCCGAATGATGGCCCGGAGAGGCGCGCGCCCACAAATCGGCGCGGGAGGGCGCCGTGTTAACGGCCGTTTCCTATTGTCCGTGCGGCGACGTGGCTCGCAAGGCTAAGCAGGGACGTCCTGGCCACCCAATAACGAGGGATATTCGAAGTCCTCAAGATGGCTTTTTATTTGTTGTCCTTCGTTGGGGAAGGAGAAGGGTGTGTCTTTAAGGGAGGGAGGGAGGGGGGGGGAGAGAGGAAGGAAGGAAGGAAGGAAGGAAGGAGGAAGGAAGGATGAGGGATGGTAAGGACGAGGGAAGGAAGGGAAGGAAAGGAAGAAGGAAGGAAGGAAGGAAGGAAGGAAGGAAGGGAGAGAGGAAGGAAGGAGGGGAGGAAGGAAAGGAGGGAAAAAAGGAAGGGAGGAAAGAAGGAAGGAAAAAGAGGAAGGAGGGACGGAAAGGAGGGAAAAAAGGAAATAAGGAGGAAAGAAGAAGGGAATGAAAGACGAGAGGAAGGAAAGGAAGGAGGGAAAAACAGAAGGGGGGAAGAAAGGGGGAAAGGGGGAAGGAAGGGAGGAAGGAGAGAAAAGAAGGAGGGAAAGGAAGAAGGAAGGAAGGAGGGAAAGGAAGAAGGAAGGGAGGAAGAAGGAAGGAAGGAAGGAAGGAAGGAGAGAAAGGAAGGAGGGAAAAGAAGGAGGGAAAGGAAGGAGGGAAAGGAGGGAGGAAGGAAGGAAGGAAGGAAGGGAGAGAGGAAGGAAAGAATGTGGATGTAAAAAAAATGTTCTTCAGCGTAAGAGACGTCGCCTATATCGAGTGGGTTCAAACTAATCTGGACTAGCTCTTACTGCTTAGGAGACATGCCTAGGATTTGTAATCTTTTGATCGCCTGACGACTTTATTCAGCAGAGCAATGACTGACCAACATATATGGTTACCATGGTAACGAAACGAGAAGATGATGATAACAATGACAATAACAATAATAATGATGATAATAATAAAATAATAATAATAATTATAATAATAATAATAATAAAATGATAACGGAAAGAATGGAAGAAAACCGAAAAATAAAGCCAAATTATTCGAGGGGGAGAGGTGGGTGGGGGGGAGGGAGGGATGAGGGGAGGAGGAAAAGAGACGGGGGTGAGAAGGGAGACAACAAACACTAACATCGTTACCAAAGTAGCTATGCATGTATACACATGCAAGCACACATGCACGCACGCACGCACGCACACACATATATATTATATATATTATATATTATATATATATATATATATGTGTGTGTGTGTGTGTGTGTGTGTGTGTGTGTGTGTGTGTGTGTGTGTGTGTGTGTGTGTGTGTGTGTGTGTGTGTGCGTGTATGTTACGATTTCATTCAACTGTGAGTAAAGAAATGGCCCAACCTCTTGAGTAAGTAATCGAGCGTTAATCCAGCAATCCTGCTATTTCGGAGAAGAGCAACCCCCCCACCCCGGTTGCCCTCCCCCTTCCTTCCCTCGCCACTCTTCCATACCCCGACAACGGGGCGCCCCGAGCACATTGTGCAACAACTTCGTGTTCACAGACGCTCCCCCTATCATCGGCTGCGCCAGGAGCTCTGTCATTGGTCGATCCTCTTCTGCCACAAAGAGAAGGAATCTTCCAGAAGTGTCCTCCGGTGTCGAAGACGGACGCCCTCTTTCCCGGACACAGACAGAACGCGTCAAGAACATACCTGTCATTCTTTGACTCCATTTTTTTTTTTTTTTTTAGCAAGTTCCTTCCTTCCACTCATACCCATCTCCCGGAACCTTGCCCCCTTCTCGTTTGAATAAAATCGCCTGAAGACACGGAATAGGACACTTGATCCTCCGACGTTCAGGGATAACCACGAAGTACTCTCTTCTGGGTTTTCATCGAAGTGCTTCTTTCTTCGAACTTCGACTCAAGAACCTCCTGAAGAGGACAGACTCTTCAGCTGGTGGCGGATCCCCTCCTGAGGACCAAACCTCACGAAGAGAACGACGACCATCTGGAACTTTCTTCCTTAACCTGGTTCTCGACTTCCAAGAACTCCGCCAAACAAGTGATTAAGGCGTTTGGGAGAGTTAACCAACAAACAGGTTGATCACGCTTTACTCCAGGACCCTTTTTTACGACAGTTAGCCACTCCTGTCCTAAACTGCAAGAACTTAATTTCATAAATCATATTTAAGGAATGTGAGTGTATGTGTGTGTGTGTGTGTGTGTGTGTGTGTGTGTGTGTGTGTGTGTGTGTGTGTGTGTGTGTGTGTGTGTGTGTGTGTGTGTGTGTGTGTGTGAGATTCACTAATGTCTTGGATCACGTATTGGACTCGTGATCGACAGCTATTACCCTCCCATACGAGAGCTTAGAGCTCATATATGACCGATCCATGGGTAATGCTGTGACCTTACATACACCCAACTCCGAGCCCACGAGAGTTGGAGTAACGACTTGCAGCGCAACGATACTGAAATTATTTCATCCCTGGGCGGGATTCGAACCCGGACCGTGTGGCACCGAGTGTGTGTGTGTGTGTGTGTGTGTGTGTGTGTGTGTGTGTGTAAGTGTGTGTGTGCGCGCGCGCACGCGTGTGTAGTACAAGCTGAAAGAGTATCTCGCGGTCTCTTCGTCGAACTTCTTAACGAACTCACACGCGCATGGGAATGATGAGCGTACATTTACGTATTCAAAAACAGGTCCAGACTTCAAACCCGAGGAAGGGACTGTATGAGTAGTCATAAATGGGTATGGAACACCCACCTCCCCCTCCCTCGCCCCCCCGCCCCCCTCTCCCAGGGCACACTTGCGTGCGTCTTTGTATACACGAAAGCATTCGTGTGTATGTGCGTGTGCGCGCCTTCTCGCCTCTGTGGGTTTGTGTCTGAGCATATCCTCACCTCAGTGTCTGGTTAAAAGGTTAAAAAGATAACAGGTGACGCTGGGGGGCATGCTCGACATTTGTGTGTGCGCGCGCGCGCGTGTGTGTGTGTGTGTGTGTGTGTGTGTGTGTGTGTGTGTGTGTTTACTTAATTACAAACCTCAGGATTAAGGCTACACATCAGTCAAACTCGTTTATTGGCCTGCATCTTTATCTAAATTAACAAATAAATTCAACTGTATTTCTTACTGCCCTTCAAACATTTCTTTATGGTTTGCCTCCATGTTCTCTTGCTCTTCTGTCTCACACGAATTTTTCTTTTTATTTATTATTATTTTTCTTAACCTGTCGGATCAGAAGCCTATAGTAACTGCGTAGTGGTACCAGACCAAAAGTGAATGACTGTGTGTGTGTGTGTGTGTGTGTGTGTGTGTGTGTGTGTGTGTGTGTGTGTGTGTGTGTGTGTGTGTGTGTGTGTGTGTGTGTGTGTGATTCACCATGGTCTTGGATCACGTGTTGGACTCGTGATCGACAGCTATTTCCCTCCCGGGTGAGAGCTCAGAGTTCATACATGACCGATCTATTGGTAATGCTATGACCTTACACGCACACAAATCTCCAACTCCCCCGCCCACGAGAATAGGAGTAACGACTCGCAGAGCAGCGATACTGAAATTATTTCAGCCCTGGTAGGGATTAAAACCCGGACCTCCGTAGTGACGGCCGGGAACTCTACCACCGCACCATCGATGTGTGTGTGTGTGTGTGTGTGTGTGTGTGTGTGTGTGTGTGTGTGTGTGTGTGTGCGTGTGTGTGCGCGCGTGTGTGTGCGTGTGCGTGAACAAGTGTGCGGGTATGGTTATGTTAATACGAACGTCTATCTAAGACGACGTCACAAAGAGTGACGTGCGTCACAGCTGGACGCGGCGAGGCGCCGAGCACGTGCCGCAGCCGCGGCAGCCGCATATCTTGCGGAGCTGATGCGGGTGGGCAGCTGACGCCGCAGACCAGAAGCTTTGTGCTCCTGAAGGATATTCCTTCGAGTTCGACCTGGAACTACGTGGCCTGAAACCTTTGTGTCTTCGACCAAGGCACCACGTGGCTTAAGCCAAAGGTACAGTCAATCAATCAGTCAGTCAGTCAAAAAAAAAAAAAAAAAAAAAAAAAAAAAATTACGACAATACTCAAAACGTAGATTTCAACTGAGGTGACTATGCCAGGAGGCGCTGAGTTGCTGCGGCCGAAGCCGTCACCTTTGCCCTACGATGCGCTCCGGGGACTCTTGAGGCAGGTAACAAACAGTCAATGCTGGGATTCTAATCCACACCTAAGCAAAGGCAAGACTACCACGTTTCTGATTAAGCCACCAGAGTAAAGTACACCCCAATTAGCTTTACAAGGAAGAAACAAATTATGTGTGTGTATATATATATGCATGTATATATATTTGTTATATATAATATGTATATATATATATATATATATATGTATATATATATATATATATATATATATATGTATATATATAGACTGCATTTCCCACTATCGGAGAAAAGAAAGTTGTTTGAAGATACATATATTGCGATCACTGTGATCCTCTTCAAACAACTTTCTTTTCTCCGATAGTCAGATAATGAGTATCTCACCAATGTGTTTGAACATTCTACTAGCTTGATTTCATATATATATATATATATATATATATATATATATATATATATATATATATATATATATATGTATATATATATATATATATATATATATATATATTACGGTCACGAAGTTCTGTTTACATAGACATAGGATTTAGACGTCACTCAGACGTCGAACTTCGCCAGTCCTGGCGCGATCTCCAAGGCGAGTTCGATTCTTGATGACTGACACATTCTGTGCCACTTGGGCGACCTGAGTGACGCGGTGATACTCGAGAGTGCTCGGCTGCGGTTGCCAGCTTTCCGAGACTCGAACTCTTAACATTCTCTCCTCTCTCTCTCTCTCTCTATCAGAAAAACTCACACAAACGAGCGCGCGCAAAAGGAGGGGGGAGAAGGAATACACGGGAAGAGAGGAAGAAAAAGAAGAGCAAGGGAGAAAAGAAAAATGGGAAGACAAGAGGGAGAAGTGTTAATGTGAGAAAGAGAAAAAAAGAGAGAAGAATGAGTAAAAACGAGGAGAAGGAGAAGGAAGAGGAGGATGAAGAGGAAGAAGAGGAGGAGAGGGAGGAGGAGGAGGAAGAGGAGGATAGGGAAGAGGAGGAGGAAGAGGGAGGAGGAGGAAGAGGAGGAGGAGAAAAGAGGAAAAGGAATCGATAGCGGAGAGGAGGGAGAAAAGGATGGAAGGGAAGAAAGCGAATAAGAAGGCGGTGGAAATAGAAGAAAATAAGGATGGAAGGAAGTATGGAAGGACGTAAGAAATGAAATAAGGGACGAAGGAAAGGAATAAAAAAAAAAAGAGGAAAGGATGAATGGAAGGAAGAAGAGTGTAGAAGTCCAAATCAACTTCTGAGCGGCGACGGTTGGAGGGCGGGGAAGAACCGCGGCGGCCAAGAGTCTCCAACTGTCGCTTCTGAAGACGCGAAACCTTAACTGTTATTCAGGTCCACGAGCAGCTCCGAAGAACCCAAGAACTCAATTGTTCTTCAGGTCTAAGAACTGCTCCGAAGAACCCAAGAACCCAATTGTTCTTCAGGTCCAAGAACTGCTCCGAAGAACCCAAGAACTCAACTATTTTCCAGGTCCAAGAACTGCTTCGAAGAACCCAAGAACTCAATTGTTTTTCAGGTCCAAGAACTGTTCCGAAGTGCCCAAGAACTCAACTGTTCTTCAGGTCTAAGAACTGCTCCGAAGAACCCAAGAACTCAATTGTTCTTCAGGTCCAAGAACTGTTCCGAAGTGCCCAAGAACTCAACTGTTTTCCAGGTCCAAGAACTGCTTCGAAGAACCCAAGAACTCAATTGTTCTTCAGGTCCAAGAACTGTTCCGAAGTGCCCAAGAACTCAACTGTTTTCCAGGTCCAAGAACTGCTTCGAAGAACCCAAGAACTCAATTGTTCTTCAGGTCCAAGAAATCCCGAAGAATCCAAGAACTCAACTGTTTTCCAGGTCCAAGAACTGCTCCGAAAAACCCAAGAACTCAACTGTTTTCCAAGTCCAAGAACTGCTCCGAAGAACCCAAGAACTCAATTCCTCTTCAGGTCCAAGAACTGCCTCGAAGAACCCAATAACTCAATTCCTCTTCAGGTCCAAGAACTGCTCCGAAGAACCCAAGAACGCAAAGCATCTCCTAGTAACGTCCTATCGCTTTTTTTTCTTTTTTTTTTCTTAAGTGGAGTGAACTGTCCTGTTCTTATTTTGAGTTTGGTGAAAGTCTTTCGAACTGTATTGCCCTTGTCGTATGCAAGACAGCCGTGGATGCCCAGTTCTCTCTCTCTCAACTGGGAATCTCTCTCTGAAATTCGGAATGCTCCGATATTCGAAACGAGAACGCCTTTCGAAAATATACAAGATTACCGGAAAATGTTTGTTATCCGTGACTTTTTGAATTTTGGAACATTTCTTTCCGAATTTTGGACGTATGGTTCCTCTTTTACACAGGAATGATAAAGTCCCACTCCTCACCCTTTTATCCCTCTGTCTATTAATTTATTTATCAATTTTAATTTTATTTATTCAGTTGTTTACTTGTTTATTTATTTGGCTAAAACACTTCGACCGTCTCACCACACAATTCCAAGGACCCATAGCATATGCTTAGTCATCCAAAAATATGAATGCTTAGTCATTAAACCGGGTGATTTCCTCGTCCAGGAGATACGTTGTCATATGCCTTAAGAACCTGCCTAGCTATCTACACTCCTGATCGCTTACTATCAAGGGGTTCCGTCCCTGACCATCACGTAGTCAGACGACGTCAATACTTCAGTGTGGTTATGAAAGAAAAAAATATATATATCTGGGGATTCCACGTGACGTGGCGCTTTAAGCCACTAGTGGACAAGCGAAGACAAGCTAAGACAAGCTAAGAGAAGCCAAGCCTCAAAGAAAGTAAGGAAGAGAGATGGGACAGGACTCCACGGTCCTCTTCCTTTTACTCTAGCTGTCGCCAGACTATTTCATTCATCTCCGTGGCACCCACTTCGGCGGGGAAGAGGTCCAAGAATGTGGATCATCTGGGTTGGCAAGGCCCGAACTGAAGAACAAGTTCTTAATTTTTTTTCTGATTACAAGACGAGACAGGACGCGACCCAAAAAATTGTGCCAGACATCAAGTGGTCTGAACATGGGACAAGAGTGGTTCCCGAAAGCTTCCAGTCTTCTGGACGATGTCTGACCCCAGGTCTTCTCCCTAAGAGGCACCCTCACCTGTCCTTTTCCTACCACATCTAAGTCCTCCTCCTCCTCCTCCTCTTCCTCCTCGTGTGTCTTTCCCTCCCCCCATGTCCCTGTTCGCGTCCTTCACTTCGCTTGACCTTCCAGAACACAAAGTCGAACTTCGGTCTTCGCGAGGTGAAGAGCTGCGAAGAATGTAGAGTTCGTTAAGTCACGACCTTTGACCTCGCCTCATGCCACGCGACCTTTGTCTCTTCGCAAGGGCTCCTGACCAAAGCGACCTTGAAGAGGAAATATGTAAGGAACTACACAAGGACTGGTTTCCCGACAGAGTGGTTAACGAATGTAGACTTAGTGACCAAGTAGCGAGCGCTGAAACAACTGGTTGTTTTAAAGGAAGACTACATGTGACTTTATGGATAGGGATGACAGGTGGTAAGGGACATGGAACTGCCTAGTGTAGGCCTTATGGTCTTTTGCAGTCTCCCCCGATTTGGCTCAAAAACCTACTTCGAAGAGTAAACCAACCGACATGACGTCACGAACAGGCGCGCAAGGTGCCAATCAGAACGTGCCAAATCGAGCCACCTCATGACATCATATCGTTCGTTTCTTTCCGAAGTGAATCGACCTGTTCTTGTTTAGACTGATGTAGGAGATGAGAGAGAGGGGCGGAGGAAAGGGGGGGGGGACGAGGGAAAGGGGGGAGGGCAGGGAGCACGAGAAGGGGGGAGAGGTGCAAAGGCTGCCTGAGAGATGCGACGATAGAGGCCTTGAGAGACAAAGAGAAATAAGAGAGCCTAAAGAACTCTTTAAAATAATAATAATAATAATAATAATAATTTGCCTGTACTTTCTGTCGCAACAAGCGATTTTATTCAGCTCAGAGAAACCTCACTGCGCTTTCGTGTGTTAATCAACCTTCGGGATCTCCCGTCCACCTCTTGGTCGAGATCTTGGACTCGGTCCGGGGACCGAGCACCAACACACAGGGGTGCACAACCTATGGAGGTATGCTCAAGAACGCACAACTATGGCCGAGAAAAATTTGCTATTTTCCTTGGGTCAAATGTCTTAGGGTGATGGCACAGGACCCAAAAGTCCGAGGCCCAAACGCCCAACCTTCATTTCTTATACACCTTTATCGATATTTCTTCTAAATACATTTTCTTCGGTAATAACTAGAATTTTCACGTCATCTATATGTACATATATATATATATATATATATATATATATATATATATATATATATATATATATATATATATATATATATATATATATATATATATATATATATATATATATATATATATATATATATATATATATATATATATTATATATATATATTATATATATACATATAAATATATGTATATATATATATTATATATATATATATATAATGAATAGGAACTGTGACATAATCGAGAGGAAAAGCCGACTCAACGGCCATGAAATCATTCGGTGCAAAAATATATATATATATATAAAAAATACAAATTAAAAATTAAAAATCAAATAAAGTACAAAAAGCAATAAAATAAAATAAAGCGGAATAATTAAATAGAATAAATAATATAAAAGTAAAAAACAAAACTGGAAAAAAAAAGCCCAGGAGGAAAGAAGAAGAGATGAAACGAACAAAATTACGAAAACGTTCGAGGAGGGGAAAATTTTTTTTTACCTCCGATAAAAAAAGAAAAAAAAAAAAGAAAAAAAAAAAAACACGGGGTAAGGCCCGACGACCTCAAATCACAGCAAGGGCACAAGACCTGAGGGTAAAGCATCCAGCTATTAAATCATATCTCCAAGTCCTCTGGGAAATCTTCGCCCAATGGATTCCGTTGCAAAGTCCCCCCGACCCTCCGTCTCTCTCTCTCTCCCCCCTTGACAAGCAGCGAAGAAGCTCCTAGCCTCCCCACGTCCCCGGGCACATGTATAAACAAGAGGAAGATGAGATGGAAGAGGAAGATGATGATGGTAGAGGAGTAGGAGGGGTGGAGTAGGAATGGGGAGGAGGAAGAGGAGGGGAAAGAGGAGGAGGAAGAAGAGGAGGAGAAAGAGAAAGAGGAGTAAGAGGTTCAGTACGAAGAGAAAGAGGAAGGAAAAGAGGAGGAAGAGGAGGAGGAGGAGAAAGAGGAGAGGAGGAGAAAGAGGAGAGGAGGAGAAAGAGGAGAAAGAGGAGAGGAGTAGGAGGTTCAGTACAAAGAGGAAGAGGAGGAGGAGGGGGAGGCAAAATAGAGGAGGAACATGTAGAAGAGTGGGGCGAAGAGATGGGAAGAGAAGAGAAGGAGGATGAGGATGAGGAGGATGAGGGGAGGAGAGTGCGAAGTAGGCGGAGGGCAGATGTGGACGAAGACGAGAAGGACGGATGTGGAGGAAGAGGAGGAGGAGGGAGAGGAGGAAGGGAAGAGAAAAGCGGAGGAGGAGGGCAAGGGAGAAGAGGAGGAGGAGGGCAAGGGAGAAGAGGAGGAGGAGGAGGGCAAGGGAGAAGAGGAGGAAGAGGAGGGGAAGGGAGAAGAGGAGGAGGAGGGGAAGGGAGAAATGGAGGAGGAGGAGGGGAAGGGAGAAGAGGAGGAGGAGAAGGGGAAGGGAGAAGAAGAGGAGGAGGAAGGGATAGATGAGAAGAAAGAGGAGGAGGATGAGGGGAAGAGAGAAGAGGAGGAGGAGGGGAAGAGAGAAGAGGAGGAGGAGGGTAAGAGCAAAAAGGAGGAGGAGGAGGGAGAGAGAAAGTGAGGAGGAGGGGAAGAGAGAAGAAGAGGAGGAGGAATGGGAAGGGAAGGTCAAGATGAGAATGCAGAAGATGGTAGAAGGATGGGTAACACATCGAAAGGGTTGAAGAACAAACACAAAATGAGAAAAGATATTCCAGAAGACACGACAAGGAGGGGAAGAGGAGAGGAAAGGACGTCCTGGAGAGAAGAGTTGAGGCGGGGAGGAGAAGAAGAGAGGAAGAAGAGGAGAGAAGAGGAGAAAAGAGAGGGATGAGAGGAGGAGAAATACATTCTCAGAAGATGAAGTGGGAAAGAACAGGAGAGGATATGAGAGAGAGAGAGAGAGAGAGAGAGAGAGAGAGAGAGAGAGAGAGAGAGAGAGAGAGAGAGAAGTAGAGAATGGGAAGGAGGGAGGGAGAGAAAGATGAGAGAGAGAGAGAGAGAGAGAGAGAGAGAGAGAGAGAGAGAGAGAGAGAGAGAGAGAGAGAGGGGGGGGGAGGGAGAGAGGAGAGAGAGAGAGAGAGAGAGAGAGAGAGAGAGAGAGAGAGAGAGAGAGAGAGAGAGAGAGAGAGGGGGGGGAGATATGGGTGAGGACCTAACAAATTAATACGACGAGAGCAGGAGATAGGAGGACGAAGAAATGAAGGACAGAGGAGAACACCGAGGGGGAGGAAGAGATAAGGTAATTGGAGAAGAGGGAGATGGAGTGTGTGTAGGGGGAGGTATGGAGGTGATGGGGAATGGAGGTGTGGAGGTGCAGGAGTGTAGGGAAAGAGGGTTTGGGGTGGAGGAAGAAGGGGAGCAAGAAGAGGGGGAGGAGGAAGAGAAGAAGGAAGAGGAAGAGAAGAAGGAAGAGGAGTAGGTGGGGGAAGGAGGAGTAGGAGGAGGATATAGAGGGAAAAGGAGGAGGAAGAGGGGTAGGTAGAGGAGGAGAAGTGGGAAAAGAGGAGGAGGAGGATAAGGAGGATCAGGAGGAAAAAGATGAGAAGAAAGAGGGTGATGATGATAATGATGGTGATGAAGAGGTGTAGGAGGAAGAGGAGGAAGAAGAGGAGAAAGACGAGAAAGAGAATGAAGAGGAGGAGAAGTGGAAGAAGGAAGAAAAAGAGAAGAAGTAGAAGTAAAGAATGAGGAGGAGGAGGAGGAGGAGGAAAGACAGGAGGGGGATGACAAGGAAAAGGAGGCGAAGGAGGAGGAGGAAGAAGAGAAAGAGGAGGAGAGGGAAGAAGAGAAAGAAAAAAGAAGAGAGGACGAGAATGAGGAGGAAAGAGAGAAGGTGGATTACAAGGAGGAGGAGGAGGAGGGGGAAGAGAAGGAGGAGGAAAGAGAGGAGGGGAATAACAAGGAGAAGGAGGAGAAGGAGAAGGAGGAGAAGGAGGAAGAGGAGAAAGAAGAGGAGGAGAGGGAAGAGCTAAAAGAAGAAAAAGAAGAGGAGGAGGAGGAGGGGAAGGAAGAGAAGAAAGATGATGTTGATGATGGAGGAAGAGGAGGAGAAAGACAAGGAGAAGCTGGGGGAGGATAAGAATGAGACGAAGTAGGAAGAACAGGAAGAGGAGGAGGAGGAAGAGGAGGAGGAGGAGCAGGAGGAGGATTAGGATTAGGAAAGGGAGGAGGGGGATAACAAGGAGAAGGAGAAGGAGGAAGATGAGAGAGAAGAGAAGGAAGAGATAGAAGAATAGGAAGAGGAGGAGGGGAAAGAGGAGGAGGGAGGAGGAGGAGGAGGAGGAGGAAGATGAGGAGGTAAATACAAGGGGGAAGATAGGGCGGGGAAGTGGGGGTTTGGGGGAGAGGGAGGGGTAGGAGGGGAGGAAGAGAGGGGGGTAAGAGGGGGTTGGAGAGTGGGGGGGGAAGCGAGGCCGGAGTGAGTGAGGGGGAGGGAGGGGGGAAGAGAGGGGGGAGAGAGAGGGGGGTATATGCGGGTAGGGCAGGTGAAGGCAAAGATACATTAGCAACAGAATTACTTATCGGTGAATAAATTGAGGACCATTGTTCTACATCGAGAATAACAGGTCTCCGACTTCGACAACTATCGAAGTCGGAGTTCGTAGGGCCTGAAAAGCGTTTCGGATTCTTCTTGTTTCCCCTCGGAAGCTTCTCGGAGAAAAAAAAAAAAAAAAAAAAAAAGAGGAGGGTTGATCGAGCAAGCTAGTTAGCTAGTTTTGTCCAGGGTCGCCCAGAAGGCAACCTACCTAGCCCCCCCCACCCCACCCCCAAACGGACATCATCCCCACCAGCACCCTTCCCCAACACCTCACCTTCCTCCACCTCCTGACATACAAGCTCATACACATTAATACACAGGCTCATGTGCACACACACACACACACACACACACACACACACACACACACACACACACACACACACGCAGATACGTATACACACAAACACAGACACAGACACACACACACACACACGTGTATATACACACATACACACAAACATGCACACACAGGTACAAACGCGTATTATAGAAACACACGCACAATTACATATACACATACATTAGTGTGTGTGTGTGTGTGTGTGTGTGTGTGTGTGTGTGTGTGTGTGTGCGTGTGTGTGTGTGTAGGCCCAGGACACTTGCACAAACACCAACACGCACACATTTATACATAAAGGAGACATGGGACGGAGGGAAAACATCCACACAGCGACATTTATTTGATTTTATATATTTATTTATCTATCTGTCTATTTATCTATTTTCTTTTATATTTGTTTAAGCAGACCAGATAATACTTTGTGTCACCGATATGAATTTGTAAACAAGATACTGGCCCTCAACATGGACACAAATCAATGCACAGAAAAACGCCAAAGGTATTCAAGACAGGCAGAAACATGCACAATAAAATGGACATTCGTTTGACTGGTCTCCCGCACGCACTCACACACACATACACACACACGCACACACAGACAATAAAAATACTATAAATAGCACCAATTACAATGGCCTTCAAACAGATGATGGAACCTTTATAACAATACTAAATAAATAAATGATAATAAAAAAATCAATAAAAATTTGAAGTCACCATACTTGAGGAAAATGGGGAGATGTGACATGATTATGTTCTTCAGGGACGAGAAAGAAGAGGAAAAATAAATTGACAAATACGGTCGAGGCGTCTGAAGGGCATGATGAGATACGCCTTTTTGTACTAAAGACATTAACTTGTGATAGCCCTGATGAAAAAACAGTCGAAGCAGACAAAATTAATTGGTCTAATGATATGTTTGACCTCTGGAGGCACAGTGACGAGACCCGACGAACGTAGTTCCTATCCTGTATTAGGAAATTAAGTATATATAGAAAAAACTTACACATGTTTACATAAACATGCATACACGTCAACGTAGCCACCCACAAAACAAACACGTAATTCCATGCGAGCGAACACTTGTGAAATAAATGCAACCACTAATATATATATATATATATATATATATATATATATATATATATATATATATATATATATATATATAGAAAACCCAATCAGCCCAGACTGTTCTATTCAATTTACAGAAACCATTCAGTCTTAAAGGCTTACAGACTATCCCGATAACCACATTCAAACCCATTTATCAGTGTGCTAATTTTATTATGGCTAACGCCCGATTATTTTATTTAGTTTGTGAGCGATCCCTGTGCCCCAGCTGGTTGAGGTCTGTTGACGAGTTCGAACTACACTGGTCGACACGTAACTACTTTATATAAGAAACTACTTCGCCCCCAGCTACAACATAAGCCCCCAACTACAACATATATATATATATATATATATATATATATATATATATATATATATATATATATATATATATATATATATATATATATAATCATAATAGAACTACTACTACTACTACTACTAATAATAATAATAATAAAAGGGGGGGAAGTACGATAAGTACTATCAAGCCAGACCTCCCCCCCACCATCTACAATCCAACCCCATGCAAACACAATTAAGACCCTTCCTTCTCCCTTCCATCCTTGTATAACGACATCCTCAGACTCGGCCACGACTTCGAGTCTCTCGCACCGAAAGAAAAACGACGACAACGACAAAAGAAAACGACGACTTGACCCAAGCGACAAGCAAGAGGGGAGGGGGGTTCTCTGAGCTTATGGGCGGGTCTACGGGCGCCCATGGGCTGATCAGTGGGCGTGGGTGGGCGTGCGAGGGCGTCGTGCAGACGTGAGCGTGTATACAAGGCCGTGTACATCGATGGACACGCCACTGTGTATCGTATGCGAAGTCACAATCTTTATCGAATTTCGAGAGACCAAAAGGACACGTCAGCCTTGTGCTCTGAGTAAATAAGGACGATATTTCTTAGTGTTTAAAAATAAGGGCTTCAGTCTCTGTTGGCGACCCAGTGCTTCAATTTATGGCTACGAGACATATGGCTCCTTTAGTTTCTTTCCACGTCTTTTTCAGAGTCCGTATGTCTTCACTATGATTACAATATTATAGGTGATCCTATGTCCCCAATGTGTGTGTGTGTGTGTGTGTGTGTGTGTGTGTGTGTGTGTGTGTGTGTGTCAGTGTGTGTATGTGTGTGTGTGTGTGTGTGTGTGTGTGTGTGTGTGTGTGTGTGTGCGCGTGTGTGTGTGCGCGTGTGTGCGTGCGTGTGTGTATGTGAGAAACCACGAAAATAATGAAGCGAAAGACATACAAACAAAATGGTAGAAAATAAAAATTAAAAAATGCAAGAAAAATCAATAAAAATAAATAAAATTAAAGGAGGACAGGAATTAACGAGAAGGACAGATAAGCAAGCAGGGAGGGAGGCAAGTAGATAACCTAGTGACCAAGTCTTCTTCTGTTCGAATGCCAAGCAATCAAGTTGCTTGCAACCCGAGTGACAACCGTCTTTGTTCGCAGGGCAACTCCAAGTGACTTCTATTGCCTTAGGTGGAGATTCCCAACACAAATGGGCTAATTCCTTTGATGCACACACGGATTAGCGATATTATATATATATATATATATATATATATATATATATATATATATATATATATATATATATATATATATTATGTATATATGTATATATATGTGTGTGTGTGTGTGTGTGTGTGTGTGTGTGTGTGTGTGTGTGTGTGTGTGTGTGTGTATTTGTGTGTGTATGATACAAAGGTATAGAGAAAGGCAGGGGAGCGAATATCATATGGAAAGGGGAAGGGAAGGGAAGGAAAGGGAAGGGAAAGGAAAAGAAGGGAAATGTACCAAAGAAAAACGTAATAACCGTTTCCTCGAGTTTCGCTGATCGGATACCCGCAGCCCCACGTTGGCCGGCAACGGTCCTCGGGCTCTCCCACAGATCTCTCTTGATAGAAGCTCTAGACCGCTCTCTTCGTTGTATTAGTTTGGGGCAGTTTCTGTGTCACTGACTCACAGCAAGCGATCAGTCACCGGTTGTCAGCTCTCCTGATTTGAAATTGTTGAAGAACTCTGGCTGAAGATGATAGAGAGAAATCTTGGGCCTGGTCCAGGGACCGAGTGTCAGCCCCTCGGGACTGCACATTGTGATGTAGGTTTGGGTGCTGACGTGTTCGAAAAATAGGCAGCAGGGAGATGATCATCTCCGATGTCCATCAGGGAAGTAAAAAGAAGGGGATGAAAAGGAAGAGGAAGGGAAGGACAAGACATGGAGAGGAAAGGAAAGATGGGAAGGGATAAGGAAATTAGAAGTATGAAGACAAGGGCAAAGAAGGGCAAGGAATGGCAAGGCATGGAATGAAAAGGATAGGAAGGATAGGGAAAGGATAGGAAGGGAAGGGAAGGGAAGGGATGGGAAAGGAAGAAAGACGAAGGGAGGACAAGAAAGGAAAGTATGGGAAAAGGTAAAAAGTAGGGTGTGAGCCTTCTATTTCAGCACAAAGCCACTTATGACCATCACAAAGACAGAATTGGTTCCCAGATTTCTTTTTAATAAATACACATGTAACAGAATCATGTCTGATTTCTGGTATTTATGAAAGACTGTGTACACACGAGCTATGGACATTCCAAAGGTAATAAATTATTAACTAAATTGTTCATGAAATATTTCTCCCCCAAATTAATGCTGGGCGCAGCTAAGGGAGGTCAAGGTCAGGTCATGACCTAGGTCATGGACTTCCAGGTCACTTTCCCCGTCTTCTACCTCTCTGTATCGTTTGTCTGAAGACGCTATGTACGAAAAGACCTTAACGTCTCTTGTGCTTATACATACATACATACACGCGTGTGTAATTCACCATGGTCTTGGATCACGTGCTGAACTCGTAATCGACAGCTATTGCCCTCCCAGAAGAGAGCTCGGAGCTCATATATAACCGATCTATGGGTAATGCTGTGACCTTACGTACACACAAACACACCCAACTCCCCGCCCACGAGTTGGAGTGACGACTCGCAATGCAGCGATACTGAAATTATTTCAGCCCTCTGTGTGTGTGTGTGTGTGTGTGTGTGTGTGTGTGTGTGTGTGTGTGTGTGTGTGTGTGTGTGTGTGTGTGTGTGTGTGTGTGTGTGTGTGTGTACACGTGTATGCACGAGTGAAACAAACAAAACAGACGATGACATAAGCCGGAATAATCTGGTTTGACCACCGAATCAGCGTTAGCTCTCTTGCGTTCATGCAGAAGCGAGGTGTGTGCGTGCGCGTGCGTGCGTGTGTGTGTGTGTGTGTGTGTGTGTGTGTGTGTGTGTGTGTGTGTGCACGAGTCTGCATGACTGGAGACAAGGGCTGTGCATGAAAGTGGACGGACTTTGCAAGGTCTACACAAGAACAAGCCAGTCCACTTTAGAAAGCACTATTAACGAAAAAAATCCAATTAGCTATATCAACCTATCGGCAGGGTTTCGACTTTCAGCCGACGGATATAATTAAAAATCAGTCTCTATTAACTCATAATTTTATTCTGGCCGACGCCGCACGATTCAATTCAGTTTGGTGGATCCCCTCTCAGTCTTACATGGTCGCGTGCAGGACGAAGCATCCACGGAACGCATGGAAACGTGGATGCTGGATGGGGGTGGGGGGGGGGCCTGGAAATCTCTCATGTCAAAGGTCAAGATTTCCGAAACCGTTTCCTCGTTCATACCATGCTTATGAGACGCTGTTTCTTGACCTCCCTGGAACCATTTCGACACTGACGCCAACCTTCCGCCAACTCCTTCCAGTTTTCGTTTCCAGGACCCACTTCGGGCAGGTGTGTCTGGAAAGGACTCAATGGACGTTCTTCGGGCCAGACGAGACCATGCGGGCGCCGCAGCTGGACGAAGACAGACTCTTCCATGCCCCGGTTCCTGTTCGAGTGCCTAAGAAGGTGTTGGCCGTTTCTTCGAACTCAGGGTTCTCGAAGTTATGGACCAAAAGGTCTCCTGGATGACGATGAACGGACGCCTCAACGGTCGCTCACAAGCGAATTGAGTGAGATCACCGTCCAAGGATCACCACCAAACGACCTGGCTGGGTCGTGGCGAGAGAGGAGGAGAGGAGGAGGAGGAGGAGGAGGAGGAGGAGGAGGAGGAGGAGGAGGAGGAGGAGGAGGAGGGTGGTGGTGGAGGGAGAAAGAAGAGGAACGGGAAAAAAGAAGGAGAAGGAGTAGGAGGAGGAGAAAAAGTAGAAAGAGGAAGAGAAGGAGGAGGAGGAGGAAGAGAAGGAGGAGGAGGAGCAAGAGTAGGAAAGGAAGAAGTAGGAGAAAGAGGGCAAAGAAGGAGGGAGACGGAGGAGGGGGTGAAATTGGAAGTGGAAAACGACTAACAGCTCGAAGAAATGAAAGCGATGGAAGAGGTGGAACACATGAAAGAGGAGGAGGTGGAAGAGGTTGGAGGGTAGGAAGAAGTGGTAGAGATGGAAGAAGTAGACGTTGAAGACTCAATTTTGAATTACACACCGAATCATCGCCTCGTAATGACCTTTTCTACGCATGTGATTCTGTTGAATCACATGAAGATTCACCATTGCTAACGATCTTACCCCGTGTGATTTTATTTAGTCGGGGAAAGTCACCATCCCACAAGAGAAGTGGCTACGACATACAGAAGCGACATCGTAAGCGACATCGTAAGCGACATCGTAAGCGACATCGTATATTCCGTGGCGAGACGACCAACAACACAAAACAAACACGAGACACCTCGTATAAATGCAATACACAACAAAGAGATAAGAATCCAGAATCATCTGTAGACATACAGACAAGCCATCTGTCACGCGCCCAGATGGCTCGAGACGTCGAGCCTTTGTCCATGACGACGTAGGTTTAAGTTAGGTTACGTTAGGTTAGATTAGGTTACGTTTCGTTAGGAAGAAGAGAGGGAGAGAGAGAGGGAAAGGGAGAGGGAAGGACAGAGCGGAGATAGGAAAGGAGAGAAGGAAGGAGAGAGGGAAGGAAAAAGAGATGGAGAGAAGGAAAGAGGTAAGGAGATAGGTAACGAACGAAGGAAGGAGAGAAGGAAGGAAAGAGAGAGAGAGAGAGAGAGAGAGAGAGAGAGAGAGAGAGAGAGAGAGAGAGAGAGAGAGAGAGAGAGAGAGAGAGAGAGAGAGAGAGAGAGAGAGAGAGAGAGAGAGAGAGAGAGAGAGAGAGAGAGAGAGAGAGAGAGAGAGAGCAGACTCTTTGACGCCGGACACAAGGATCACAGCTTATCCCATGTAGCTGCCAAAACAAACACGGCTACAGGTCTGTCGCGAACAAGTAACTAGCATTCGAGGAGACGGGGGGAGGGAGGGAGGGAGGGAGGGAGGAAGGGGGAGGGGGAAAGGGGGGAAAGGGGGGAAAGGGGGAGAGACATCAACACAATCATCTCCGTCGTCGAGAACCTTCCAACGAAGGATAAATGGAGAGAAGGAGCGAGCGACTTTAAACGACAGACAGATATATACTGTATACATGGATAGGTAAGTGTATATATACATACATACATACACACACACACATACACACACACACACACACATATATATATATATATAATATATATATATACACACACACACACACACACACACACACATATATATATATATATATATATTATATATATATATATGTGTGTGTGTGTGTGTGTGTGTGTGTGTGTGTGTGTGTGTGTGTGTGTGTGTATATACACAACACAAAATCACTGTTTCTGTGTGTGTGAGAGAGAGACTGAGACAGACAGTGAGAGAGACAGACAGAGAGACAGATAGAGAGAGAGAGAGAGAGAGAGAGAGAGAGAGAGAGAGAGAGAGAATCTGAACCCTTCATCTGTGTATCACTATCGCGTTGCAAATCCTATGTCACTGTCCGCCTTGAGCGGGGCTTGCCATTCCACATCATACTGCGAGGCAGGCAGGCAGGCAGGCAGGCAGGCAGGCAGGCACTCGGAAAGCGCAAACCTCGGCCAAAGGCAGTTCGTTTAATTACCTTCTTAATGCCCACATTCGGATCGTCATCAGGATCTTCACCGAAAATAGACTCGTTTGCGACTTCGGCATACTCCACTACTCCAGAAAAAAATAAATAAAATTCGTTCATAAATTCTTACGTTGACAAACGATGTAATGAGACAAATGGGGGGAGGGGAGGAAGACAGACAGGAGGAGGAGGAGGAGGAGGAGAAAGAAACAGGGAGAGAGAGAGAGAGGAATAAGAGATAGAGTTGAAGGAGAGGAATGAGAGAGAAAGAGGAGAAAGACAGACAGAGAGAGAGAGAGAGAGAGAGAGAGAGAGAGAGAGAGAGAGGAATAGGACAGGGGGATAGAGTTGAAGAAGATGAACAAGAGTTGAAGAAGAGGAATAAGAGATAGATAGATAGATAGATAGATAGATAGATATATAGTGTTGCGGGAGAGGAATAAGACAGAGTTGAAGAAGATGAATAAGGGAGTTGACGGAGAGGATTGAGAAAGAGAGAGAGCGATTGAGATATGAGGGAGAGGAATAAGAGAGAGTTGAGGGAGAGGAATTTGTGAGAGAGTGGAGGGTGAGGAATAAGAAAGAGAACGAGAAAGAGAGAGAGAGAGAGAGAGAGAGAGAGAGAGAGAGAGAGAGAGAGAGAGAGAGAGAGAGAGAGAGAGAGAGAGAGAGAGAGAGAGAGAGAGAGAGAGAGAGAGAAGAGAGGCACAAACACACACAGGGGTCTGGCAGCCGCCAGTCCCGAACAAATAAACCGGCTTGAAGAAGAAGGAGGAGGCAGTGAAGAGCGAAGGATTTCCATGTCCGCCAAGAATGGAATGAAGGAGGGCGGGGGGGATGGGGGGTGGGGGGAGGGTGAAGGAGGTGTATAACGCAAAGCAAGCACCGCCCTGCACGCCCATGAAGGAAGAGGCAAGCACAACACCTAATGCCACATTGAGGAGATGCACGGCAGCAGCCCACGGCGCGCCACGGGGGAAGGCTTAAACCGTTTTCCGCCACTTCATAGTCTCTCTTCCTTTGCTCGTTCATCAATTCAACCACATTTTTTTTTTCCTTCGGTCGCGCTTGGCACAAAGACAAATTGTTTAAGTTTTATTTTCTCCCCCCCAATATATCAAGAAGAGGTACTTATAATGATAAATCACTTTACGGAAACGTTTAGGCCTCGGAGAATGCACCTCACAGCCACCGCGCGGTCGATTTTGCATCAGCGCTCAATTTGTGAACCTAACAAGTCGAGATGTTTATTCAACACTTAAGCGAAAGAAGTCTTCACCATTTTGATCGAGTGCATTGGTATTGATAGGGTTTCGAGTTGCACATAACTGAGAACAACAAACGTCCAGTAAACTTTGGTAAACAGCAAGAGGCTGCTCCTTCTTAAAGAATTGCTACACGCCCGAGTCTTATGTTTCGCTGTTACCAAACATCGAGAAAACAACTTATTGAATCAAATGTACGTCTTCACTTTGAAACCCGGGTGTCACCTTGGAAGTTTTTTTCATCTAGCTAACACCATACGATTTTATTCAGTTTAACAGGACCCTACTGGAGCCTGGAGAGAGGAGAGAGAGATGGAAAGAGAGGGAGGGAGGGAAAGGGAGGGAGAGTGGGGGAGGAAGAGAGAGAGAGGGAGGGAGGGAAAGAAAAAGAGGGAGAGAGGGAGAGAGGGAGGGAGGGAGGGAGGGAGGGAAATGAACCTTTAAAGATTATATTCTGTTTAATGCCAGACGATTTCATTGATCTTAATTCCCATAATATTTTGCAACACAGCCCACCAGCCTGAACACAGTACATGTTATCAATTCTTACTGAAAGTATCAGGAAAAGTAATATACACATTAAAAATATCTGTATATGACAAGAATAGAATATTTTCAAAATACGAGCTTAGAGAGTTCATCCCTTACGTACAGTGGTACCTTTCTTTTACTCTATCTGCCGGCGAGCGATTTTATTCACCTTAGTTGTATCCCTTTGGTACCTGATGGGCCATGTACCAACATCGAAATGAACCCAAGGCACTAGACGTCGATCCACTTTCTACCAATGTGCCACGTTCGACGGACCTAAGCTTCTGGCCGGTGTTTCCTAACCTGGGGGACTTGGGTGGTCCCCAGGGGAACCATGGGTGTCCCTGGGGGAATCATAGGAGGCTCCCAGGGTAGCCATGACAATATTTTTTTTTTTTGGGGGGGGCATGGCCTGTTGTTACAAATTATACATTTCTATATAATGTGAGGAGTCTGAAT
>NC_134790.1:16117151-16144651 GCF_046742065.1 Oratosquilla oratoria
GATGAATAAGTAAATACATACTTGTAAGAAATTGTCAGAATATTTCTTGAATGTCAGCACTGCATCGGCACGTTTATCACTTTCATTTCCAAAAACCGACCAAGCACCCGCCGAACAAGGACAGTAATGAAGTTATTTGACCAAAGATCGAATTAACAAGCAGACACTGTGAATACAAATGTCTTAATGCGACGAGGGGCGACCACAGCAACACATGTTCACTTAAAGTTCAGGAAAGACGACGTCAGAACCTCTGCAGTACCTCGAGACTCTGACCACGAAGAACTCGGCCGAAGAGCGTCGTAGCGCCTCCTCTTCAGCGCAGAACCCCCGAAAGGTCCCTTTGGGGATTCGTGTACCCATTTCGGGAGTATGTTTACATATAACAAACGACTCCACTAAGGTGTTCTGTAGTGGCATAACAACCTCAGTGCGTCGTAACGCCTCGTAAACATGGCCCAGGTTGCGAGGAAGGGTAGGTTGCGAAGGAGGGGGAGGAGGGGGAAGGGGGGAGAAGGGAATGGGTGGGAGAAGGCCAGTGGGACGCTCAACAGCCCCCGGGGCTAGCTCGTGCCGTGTTTCCTCCCCCACCTCCCTCCACCCCGCGCCCCTCCTTAATGCCCATTGCGACCGCAAAAGCGCGCGGACACACACACACACACACACACACACACACACACACATACATACACACACACGGATTCGTCATATATTCACGATGTATCTTTGTAAAACAAAACTCCCATGGGTCTTTCTCCACTGCTGGAAGTAATCTATAACGAGTTCAGTGGTAGCAGCACGTTGGTATAACCACAATATATTCGGGGTGGAGGGCCTTTGGCTGAAGTCCCAAAGAGCGATCAGTTTATTCTCCATCTCTGATATCATAACCCAGTGACACCGTGGTCTATGCAACATCAACAACAACAGCAGCAGCAACAGCAACAGCAGCAGCAGCAAAAACAACTGTGAAATTACCTAGCCTTCTGCACGTAGCCGACCTGACACGGCCTCCACAGAGCCGAAACATCGCTAAATAACGAGATCCATAATGAAATCCGGAGGCTTTCTCTTCCAGCTGATGAATGAAGACGTTTCACCAATGGTCTGCCACACACGGGGCGATAAAAGAAACCACTACAGCGCCACCAACACCATCGCCTTTATGCTCCTCGGCCCAAAGATACATTTTCTTCTTCTTCTTCCTCTTCCTCTTCTTCTTCTTCTTCTTCTTTTTTTGTGTGGTTAACCGCAAACAATTCTATTTGGCCGAGGGACTCAGATAATTAAAATTATGGAGATTGAAGCCACAGGCCCAGTGATATACTTCATATATCCCGACCACCGTACGATCTTATCAACTGAAAAGGGCTTAATAAATCATAAACACCAGAATGCAAAACAACTATGTACTCTCTTTGTGCATATCTCTCTCTCTCTCTCTCTCTGCCTCTTACTCGACATAAGAAGGGAGGCAATACTACGTCACACAGGGAAATACAAGAATGAATGACTTTAAAATATATTTGCAAAGATCAGATGGTACAGGATGATTGCATATGACCAGAAGATGGCTTGCATAGACTCCCCACTTTACAATTTCATCCTCTTAACTGCGTACGCCTCTTCTACTTCCTCTGCCCCTTTCCATTTATTTATTTATCTATTCATTTATTCATTTATTGCCTTTGCACACTACCACGTCCTCCTGCACAACAAGTTTATCTTCCTTATTCCTCACTCCCAAATTCATCTCTTTCATTTCGTTCCTTATTCCGCTGAAATCGTCATTTTTTCTTGTTATCTTCATATTCTTCTGACATCATTTCTCATATTCACACTTTTCTTTTTATTTAAGATTTCGGTTTTTTTTTTAGGCATGGTCCTATATTTACCTCACCTATGGTTCAATTTACATTCCACAAATAATTCCTTTTCATTCTTGTCAGTGCCGCTTCATGAAAGCATTCCAATCTTGATTTGTTCTTTTTTCTCCTCTTCAATTTCCTCTGGCCGTTTGTCTGAAACCTTCCACTACTTGTTTTGCAACTCTTAAAATTGATTACATTCTCTCTACTCTCTCTCTTCTGCCTCTCCTTTCTTTCTTTATTCATTTATCTATTCCTTTATTATTCCTTTGTTTCCTTTATCTCTTTCCTCTACGGTTCGAATCCCTTAATCCCAAACACCTCATTACAACTCATAACTCCATCAGACGCCTCTTCATTCTTGCATCGACCAGTCGTAAAATCCTCTCGACATTCTACTGCTTCTGGCCAAAGTATAATTGATTAACATTTTCTTTCAGTAGGCATTTTCTATTACCAGTTGTTTCTTCTCCACATGTTATGGCCTACAAGTCCTTCTAAATTGAATAAAATCATCTAGCTGATCGGAACAAGATTATTGAAAAGGCTACTAACACCCCGAGATCACTCTACGCTTAACAAAATTGCTTATTATTGGTAGCTGATCGGAACAAGATTATTGAAAAGGCTACTAACACCCCGAGATCACTCTACGCTTAACAAAATTGCTTATTATTGGCCACAAGTGGCTACTAGGTCTGAATATGTCAAACATTCTGGACAATTAGTCATCTGGCGGATATCCTATCATATATCAAACATTCGCAACAATAACTACTTTGGCGGACATCCTATCATTTCAACTTAAGTCATTCCTTCACCCACTGTTGCCTATCTTTGTATTCATGCCTCCTTGTACCATCTCTATGGATTCTATTTCACCAACGCCTCTGGC
Organism: Oratosquilla oratoria; assembly: GCF_046742065.1. NCBI lineage: Eukaryota > Metazoa > Arthropoda > Malacostraca > Stomatopoda > Squillidae > Oratosquilla > Oratosquilla oratoria. Next base: position 16,119,915 of record NC_134790.1, read on the forward strand.
CGTTTCACCATCAGTCAGGGTCGACGAGGCAAAGGACTGTGAAGACTTGATTGTCGTGGAATCAAGCTGGCAGATGCCTTTGTTCGGACGTAGATTTCAAATACCTGTTGCTAAACTTCATGATATGCATTCACTCACTCACTCACTCACACACACACACACACACACACACACACACACACACACACACACACACAAGCAACATTATCGTGTTCAAAAGTGTATATCTTTCAGCGCTTGCATGCAAGAACATTAACAAAAAAAAACATAAGATTATTGATGACGACGCAAAAAAAATGAGTAATTGAACACACGGGAAGAGAAAGGGAGAACAAGAGGGAGAGGGAGGGAGGGACAGAGGGAGAGGGGGAGAGGGTGGGAGAGGGGGAGGGGGTCGCCAGAGATGCGGGCGGTGTGCAGGTGATATGGCACCAATGAGCTCAGATGAGTCTAACACGGGACAAATACATTTGCGGCGCTGTGCAGCTTGCCAGCCAACAGCCCACGGCTCTCCACTTCCACCCTTGCATCCACCCCCTTCCTTCCCCTCTCCCCTCCCCTTCCGTCGACACTTGCTATCTCTTCCCTTCCTCTCTGTCACTTCTCCCAGTTTTGTGTCTCACAATATACCACGTCTCCCCTGTCAACATCTACTATCACCACCAACACCACCAATAACAACAACTGCAACAATAACAACAACCGCAACAACAAAAACACTCTTTGACTGCAGCCGAGTCCCCTGCAGGACCGTCTGTCTATCCTCTACGTGGATGATACAGCCTCACTACGGTGGTATAACCTGATTTAGTAAAGTTGTACTTCTGGTGAAATATGCGAGTTGGACGTGTTGGGATGGTTACAAATGTCTGAAGTGTAATCAACACAGCTATACCGACTCATTGCTAGTACTGAAACGCTACCAACTTTACCACTGCCGTAACCACAAGCACCACCAGTTTTACAACTACCACACTGGCCACCAGTTTTACAACCACAACTATAACCACCACTTTCACCACCACCACTATAACCGAAACTATAGTTACAACCTTTACCACTATAGTTACAACCTTTACACTATAGTTACCATCTTTACCACTACAACCATGAACATCAAAACCACTTTTACAACCACAAAAAATTTTACAATCACAACTACCGGCTTCCCCCTAACCTCCAGCAACAGATAAACAACCCATAATCCGATTCTATCCATCTCAAATGCAACACACTTATCCAAATCTTGTCCTCTATCCCGCCTTCCATTGATCTATGAAAATACAAAACCCCACTCCCTCACCCTCCTCCCTCCCTCCCACTCCCTCTTCCCCAATCCCACGACAATCACCAATCACTCCTACTCGTCCCAATTCCAGTCTTGGGTACCAAAGATGGACGTCAGAGAGAATCAGCTCCCCAGAACCCGACTTCAAAACTATCAATATCCTCACCACCTTCGTTTGGAGGTGCAGGCCCGAGGGGCTGGCACTTGGTCCCTGGACGAGATCAAGATGTGTCACTGGGAAGCCGCTGGGGCTGTTGCCGGTTACTGTGGGGTTGCGGCTTTTCCAGTCAGGGAAGCTCGAGGCAATCATCAACATCATTGTTATTATTACAATTATTATAAGTATTATCATCATTAAGGGTATTATTAGGTTATTATTATCATTAAGGGTATTTGCCTTTTGATTTGGCTACCTCGCTTGTATGGGGAGAAAAAGCCCTTAGTATACAAATACTCGTAGATACCATTATTACTACTATCATTAGCAGTATCAATTACCACACGCCCATTCTCAGTTTCCATGCCCACGTCCCTGCCTACCCAAACCACCAGCCCGCGTGCGGGGATCCCTAACCTGTTGCGCACCAATAGCTACTGCGTTAACGTCAACTATTTCGCTTAATTCTACGTCTAAGATTTTCTTCTATCTGCCGCCAGGCGATTTTATTCAGCGTTAACTCCGTTTTCTATGATGTGTTGTTTAATTCGATTTCCAGCCAATTACACTGAGCGTGTTCCAAGGAGCGGACTGGCTCAAATCTGATCTACTCCCTAATGTTCCTTATCCTCCCCTAACATCTCCAAGCCACCCTTCTCCTCATCAGTATCCCACCCATCCACCTCCTCCTCAGCTCCCTAATTGCCCTGTACCTTCCCACTGTGTCTCGCGATCTCCCTAAATCCAATTTTCTTTCTATCTTCCTCCTCTTTGTTTACATAAATTCTTCCACTCTTTTTTTCCATTCCCTTCCACCTAATCGCACTCCTCTTCCACTCCCCATTCTCTTCCTCCATTCCTCTCCCCTGTCCCCTACTCCTCCCCTTCTAGAACCTTCTACCCCACCTAAACACTTAACGTCTTTTTCCACCCCCTACCCTTCTCTAGCTTCTTCCACCTTTCCCTCCCACTCCTTATCTTCTTCTTCCTGTTCTCCCAGCTCTGGGTCTTCCGTCCTCCTTCTCCTCCTCCTCCTCCTCCTCCCCAGCTCTTCACACGTTCTCATCCTTCAACTCCCACCTCCCCCTCCCTCCCACCTTCGCTTCTTCTCGCCCTCATCTCGCCATTTTTTCATCCCTTGAAATGGTTGGTCGCCATCTTGTTTGTCCCTAATTTCCCTAAGACACCTTGGCTCAGTGGAGGCCAATCCGGGGGTAATTAGATACCTTATGGGGGGAGGGGTAATCTAATTACCCTCTAGGGAGTCATATGTTAATTTTGGAAGAATAGATGGAATGTAAATCTGGGAACCGTTAAAACAATGCTACATGACACATCAACGACTTTTCTTCAGCACGTAAGCTTTCTGTTACAGCTTTGTAAAATTATGAATTATTGTCTACTTTACTTTATTCTATTTATTTAATTATTTATTTATTTTATTTTTGTTGATGATAAAAACGAGTATTTTAGTTGCGTGGCTTTGTATGACTACTAGAATTTCACATATAGGAAAAAAAGATATTTAAGTAAAAATTACTTTAAATAAAATCATTCATTCAATCATAAACGAGTAACTAATCACATTTACAATGTTCTTTAATTCTACCGCTCCAGCGTTATCATTATCAACATGTGAAAATGTTCGATTAATATTTAAAAAATAGTAAATAATAGTATGTTCCCCCCAGCAATTACGGTTGGCAAGTGAGTTTGTGCATCGATAATTGTCCATTTTGGCACGCTCACTTGAAAAGGTTACTCACCCCTAGAACATATGTACAAAACATCATATTATATACCCTACTACTGCTACTACTATTCCTCTGCCGCTACAGGCCCATTAAGACCCAAAGCCGCTACAACAAGATGCCTCTAGACTCTCCGATCTGCTGCTAACACCTCTCTCTCTCTCTCTCTCTCTCTCTCTCTCTCTCTCTATATATATATATATATATATATATATATATATATATATATTCAAAGACAATTAAAAACTAAGTTGTTTGGGGTTTTAACCTATACATTGATGAGTGACACTGACTCAGTTTTGTGAATTGGGTACAGGGTTAACATGCCATGATAGTTGAATTACCTAACGAACAGAGAGAGAGAGAGAGAGAGAGAGAGAGAGAGAGAGAGAGAGAGAGAGAGAGAGAGAGAGAGAGAGAGAGAGAGAGAGAGAGAGAGAGAGAGAGAGAGAGAGAGAGAGAGAGAGAGAGGAGGGGGGGCATGATCTTCGCCTACTTCGAGAGAGTGCCACGGAGTCTTGTGGTACCTACAACGCAGAGTGCCACCGAAGAGCGAAGTGGTACATCGGGAGAGGTAAGGAGAAAGGGGAGCTTGTTATTGAGAAGAGAAATTAAATTAAATAGAGCGACGATAGTAAGAATGAAAGAGGCAAAATGGTCACGGATGTGGCTGTCACCAAAACAATGCCAAGGAGGAGGAGAAGGAGGAGGAGGAGGAGGAGAAGAAGAAGAAGAAGAGAGGAGAAGAAGAAGAAGAAGAAGAAGAAGAAGAAGAAGAAGAAGAAGAAGAAGAAGAAGAAGAAGAAGAAGAAGAAGAAGAAGAAGAAGAAGAAGAAGAAGAAGAAGAAGAAGAAGAAGAAGAAGAAGAAGAAGAAGAAGAAGAAGAAAGGCATGAAGAAGCTTGATCACGTGGACGAATAAATTTGCCTGATGACAACCATATTAAATACAAGAACAGATGTTCATCCCTTCCACCTAAAGAGGCCTCCAGCAAATTTTATTCTGGTTAACACCAGACTCTATTCAGTTAAAGTGACCTCGTCTGACACCTGTTACCCGCAAACAACCTTCAAAGACTTTATTCAGTTGAGGACAGTGCCCTGGCCATGTCTAACTACCATGCACCGTTTTCTTTTTTATCCTGCCTGTCGCCAGGCGATTTAATTCGTCTTGAGCGATGATCCATCAACACATTTCCTTCCTCTTCCTCCTCCTCCCTATCTCCTCTTCTACCTCCTCCTCGTCCTTCCTCGCCTTCTCCTCCTCCTACTCCTTGCTCGCCTTCTCCTCTTCTTCCTTCCTTCCCACCTCCTTCTCCCGCCTCCTTCTCTTCCTCCCCGCCTCCTTCTCTTCCTCCCCACCTCCTTCTCTTCCTCCCTGCCTCCTCCTCCTCTCCACCTTCTTCTCCCGCCTCCTTCTCTTCCTCCCCGCCTCCTCCTCCTGCTCCCCACCGGGCTAACTACTCCCTATTAAGTTAATCACTCGCCCCACCGGGTAATGGTCGTGCGCTTGGGCAGTCAGGATGTAATTTGTTACCAAGGAGCGACTCGTTCCGTCCGCCCCCGCCCCCCGAAACGAGGCAATTACACGACAACCAACAGTTCCCATGACATCGCCTCCCGGATTCGGCAGAAGTTCGGTAGAAGTTGGGGGTAAAATTCAGGCGAAGTTCGGTCAAAGTTCGGCGAGGTTCGGTCAGATCCGATCCGATCCGATCCGGTCCAGTCCGTTCAGATCCGGTCCGACCCAAGCCAATCAGATCCGATCCGGTCCAGTCCGATCCGGTCCGATCAGATCCGATCCGGTCCAGTCCGTTCAGATCCGGTCCGACCCAAGCCAATCAGATCCGATCCGGTCCAGTCCGATCCGGTCCGATCAGATCCGATCCAGTCCGATCAGATACGATCGGATCCGTTCCGATCCAGGCCAATCAGATCCGATCCGGTGTGATCAAATCAGATCCAGTCCAGTCCGATCAGATCCGATCGGATCCGGTCCAGTCCGATTAGATCCGATCCGGTCTGGTCCAATCCAGTCTGATCTGATCCGGTCCAATCAGATCTGATTCCGGTCCGATCCGGTCCGATCCGATTCGGTCTGGGCTGGTCTGGTCCGGTCCGGTCCGGTCCAGTCCGTGGTCCGCTTCAGCAAGGTTGTCCTCGGTCCACTCGTATTTCAAGGCCAACGAGTGGCTAGTTGGTTGCAAGCGAGCTTCGCATGAGGAGATCCCGCGTTCGATTCCAGTACATAGGGCAAAGGTGACGTGACCTCACCTTTCGACTAAACCAATAACTCCTTCACCCTCCTCCTCCTCTTTTTTCTCCTCTTCCTCCATCTCTACCTCCTCCTCCTCTTCTTTCTCCTCCTCCTCTATCTCTACCTCCTCCTCTTCCTCCTCCTCTACCTCGCCATTGATTGTTCTACTACTGAGATATTCAAAAAAACGTTTACTTAGCTATAAACGCTCGATTAGAATTATTTGCTCACGTTTAGTTTAAAAAAATATGTTACAGCATTAGATTAAATCCGGTAACGAGCAGTCGTGTAAGCACAAATAAGTCTGTTGCTGTTCGTTTACCCATGTAAACTCCATGTAACTCCATGTAACTCCGCCAACAGCCGGTGGCACAAACCGATCTGCCGGCCGGCCTTCCGGTACCGGTTTCAGAGCTCCCGGTTACCTGTTTCAGGGCCCAAAGCAACACCTTAAGATATTTCCTGACGCGCAAACCTTCCGACATTAAAGTCACTTCGAGAGCCATCATCATCTGTGAAGAGCGGCACGAAGAAGAAGAAGAAGAAGAGGAAGAAGAAGAAGAACTCAGGGAGGGCTCCGCAGACTCCAAGAGTTCCGCCGAGTTTATCGCCGGGGTTAACTTCTTGCCAAAAATACCCAAATTCCAACTCCCACATTTACTCCCTCCCACAGTGCCTGGTTCACTCGACATTGTAAATGCATTCCCCTTCAACCTAAATACAAATATAAAAAAATAAAATAAAATAAATAAAATAAATAAATAAATAAATAAATAAAATAAAAAATCTTCCTTGGCTAACAGGTGCTTTGGTGGCATAATCGGAAACGTGCTGAACTGGTCTTGCATTTGCTTAATAGTAGGTTCGAATCCCACACTCGCCCATTCTCAGAAGTGACTGTTACCTATCCCAACATTTCCTAAAACGCATAATAAGGCAAAGATGACGGCTTCGGCCGTAGCTACTTAGTGGCTGCTGGCGTAAGTTCCTCACCTACCTAACCCTTCCTCCTCCTCTCTCTCTCTCTCTCTCTCTTTGTCTCTCCTCTCTCTTCCCTCTCTCTCTGTCCGTCTCTCTATCTTTCTCTCTCTCTCTTTCTGTCACACACTCTCTCTCTCTCTCTCTATCTCTGTTCCTCCTCTCTCTCTCTGTCTGTCCATCTGTCCCTCTCTCTCTCTTTCTGTCACTCTCTCTCTCTCTCTCTCACTCTCTCACTTTCCCTCCCCTCTCTACTTTATACTCAATGCACTTCACTGCAAACTACAATTCCTTCTCGCACCATCATCATAATCAACTTGTCTACCGGAATTACATGTAGCGTGGGAGGCTTTTATGCTTTCCAAGCAATCTCGACTCAAATTAAGAGGCCATTCTTTCTTAACCTCACGTGCCTCCTCATCCTCATCCAGCCTCCTTATTACCATCATAATGGCTACAGACTCGCTATGTTTTGATACTCTCTTCACACGTCCTCCATTTACGTGTGGCTCTCTCTCCGTCCTAGCCATTTATGTATCACACGCCTTCCCTGGGGCTCTCTGCTGTACTTAACATCTTTGTCAGGTTTCTTCCCAATCCAAGCTTAACACCACCACTAAACCACCTTAAGTCCCGGGTGCATCTTGATCTTCAACTGTTCTTGTCGCCAGGCGCCAAGGATGTTTCATTTGTGTTCGTGGCGTCAACGGTGCCAACGGGGGGAGTAGTGGCATCATTAACCCATTTTAATTGTCTGTCGTACGACTATTTCATTCATCCCCGTGCCACCTCCTAGAGGGCTGATCCAGGCAGACTGCTCCGTACCTGGATACACTGCAAAACATTTTTCTACATACGGTAATCCAAGTAACATTTCCGGTAATCCGGTAACTTTTTTCGTCTGTTCTTCCGAAACAGATTTTTTTTCACTTCGATCTTCACAAGAGAAACGTACTTCAGCTGACGTTCATTTCATTCCTTCGCCGTATTCTCTGAGTTACCACAGAAATGACAACGAACATTTCAGGACAGGTGAGAAGCCTACGCCAGGAGGCGCTGACTAGCTAATGTCGAAGCTCTCACCTTTGCCCTACGTGCTTTGGGGACTGCTGGAGTGGGTCATCGTCAATGACAGGAATCGGAGAGAATTGCGGGATTCGAACCCACAACAATGCGAATGCGAGACGAACACGCTTCCGAACCGGCAAAGATGACGGCTTCGGCCGCAGCAACGCGCCTCCTGGCGTAAGCTACTTTTCTCTTTTTGTACATTAGACAACCATGAAGACATCACATATCCATTCTTCACCCCCACTTTCCCAACCAACCTCTCCGTTCCCTCCGCCCATGTACAAATGCCGTACTAATCTTATTCTCTTATACAACAGTTTTTTTCTAATATCCATAAGGATGATACTTCATATTAGATCCTCATGTTTGTATATATTTGCCTGAAGATGATCATTTGGATGTCATTCTTTTGTAACACCGGCACTTTGGCGGGTGTTCAAATATAATTAATTCCGCCAGTTTATGGTCCAAGAACGTCCTGTGTGTCACTAAGTACTCTGTAAATAGCTACATTTTTTATACTAGCTTTGACGCTACTTGAGCGTTTTTTTTTTTTTTTTTTTTTTTTTTTTTTTTTTTTTTTTTTTTTTTTTTTTTTTTTTTTTTTTTTTTTTTTTAAGAATCCACAAGGAAAGTGGCTAAGCCGTGTAAGTGGGGAAAAAAGCCTTTGGTATATGTATGTATGTATGTATAAGGAAAGTAACACGTATTATTATACATTTTGCTATGCACCTTTTTTTAACCAATCAACGCCCATATGCAACTACTTTTCCTAGTTAGCATTTTTCCCATTGATCCAGATCATCACTTTGCCCAGGATCTTCTCATATACTATACAATCCTTAGCCCAACGGAAGATCTTATTTAATCTATTTCTTTTATCCTACCTCTGTCCTTTCATTGTTTCTTTATTTCTTTTCTTCTCTTTTCTTTTCTTCAGCGGCATGTTTTGATAAGGTTTGATAGCTTTATGGATAGGGATAATAGGTGGTAATGGACTTGTGTAGGCCTTATGGTCCCTTGCCGTCTCCTTCATTCTTATGTCCTTATGTTCATCTTTTCCATGATACTTTAGACTGCTAAACCCCCTCTAACTCGACCACTTTCGATACCTCCCCACCACATAGATCTCTTCCCTCTCTCTGTTTACCCTTTCAACCATCCCCCTCATTGTCCCAAGTTACATATTTCATCTTCCCAGTCGAGACGTGATTTAGAAGTTATCCGAAAGTAAGATCCACGCCAAAGCGAATCACGGACGGGGTTGGGGGAAGCCCTTCATTTGGCAGCGGATCCTGAACCACAAAATAACGTCCACAATTACCGGTTGCGGGCAGAGGCATTTAAGACACGTACCCACATAACTGACCAAAATGGCTACTGACGATTTAATGTACACACAGTTAATGGCTGTGGTTAAGTGCGGTTAAAAAAAAAAAGAATACCCATATGTCTGACCTACCACGAGGTGACCGACCATAATTACCCGTGCCTGTGAGGTGCTACGGTAATGCTAGTTTCTCAGACCAGAACCTGTTCATTAAATCCAATTTGTTTGTGGTAACAAGTCTATCGCTTGGAGGGCCACAGACCTCACGAGGTGGAGGAGGAACTCTCTCTCTCTCTCTCTCTCTCTCTCTCTCTCTCTCTTTGTTGTGTGTGTGTGTGTGTGTGTGTGTGTGTTTGTGTCGGGAGTATATACCGTGAGGATACTGGAGGCCTGGGGGAGGGGGAGGGGGAGGAGGAGGGGGAGGAGGAGGGGGAGGAGGGCTGCTCAACAGTAGGAAGTAGGAGGCGGGGATCAGTAGCTACCTACCTCTAGGAGGAAAAGGATATGAGGCAGCTAAAGGGTGAAGGAGGTCGAGGAACTGGTTGAGGAGGAGGTCGAGGAAGTGGTTGAGGAGGAGGTCAAGAAGGATATTGAGAAGGAGATCGAGGAGGTCGAGAAAGTGGTTGAGGAGGAGGTCGAGAAGGATATTAAGGAGGTCGAGAGGGATATTGAGGAACTGGTTAAAGAGGGGGTCGAGGGGGAGGTCGAGAAGGATATTGAGGAGGTCGAGAAGGAGGTCGAGAAGGAGTTCGAGGAGATCGAGAAGGGTGTTGAGGAGGTCGAGAAGGAGGTTGATTCACGAGAAAGAGGCCACGGAACGAGAACAATTCCGCCATTGGTCACTTACGAGTTTTGAGTTATTTTTCGTAGTTATTCCCTCGCTACTCTATTCTAAATGATTATTCCCTAGTAATTCTATTTTTCATAGTAACCCCAGGCTATCAGGACTTTATGAATATTTCTTTTCATTCCCAGACTATTAAAAATTTCGAGTTATTTTTCAGTTATCCTCTGCCAATTAAGACTTCTGAGTTGTTTTTCATAGTTATCCCCAAGCGCTTAAGGCTGAGTTATTTTTCATAGGTATCCCTAGACAATTATGACTTCCGAGTTATTTTTTATAGTTATTCCCCAGCAGGACAGGCTTTCGTGTTATTTTTCATAGTAGTCCCCAGGCAATAAAGACTTATGTCGTATTTTTCATAGGTATCCCCAGGCAATTATGCTTTCGGAGTTATTTTTCATACTTTCCCCCAGGCAATAAATACGTCTGTGGCGTTTTTCATAAGCATCCCCAGGTAATAAGGATTTTCGAGTTGTTTTTCGTAGTTATCCTCAAAGCAGTAAAGACTGTTTTTGAGTTATTTTTCATAGTAATACCCAGGCGAGTTTCCCGAGTTTATAAACCTATTTCCAGACGATTTTATTCAATGGGAAGCTAGACCTTCTGGTCGATCAATCAGCGACGGGTACCCGCAAGAGGGACATCGGAGGGAAGCATATCCCTGTTACCCATTTTTGAAATCCGTTATCCTCATCAGAACAAGAGAACCGGGTGACAGAGGGAAGAAGAAGAAGAAGAAGAGGAAGAAGAAGAAGAAGAGGAAGAAGAAGAGAAAGATGAAGAAGAAGAATAAGAGGAAGAAGGAGAAGAAGAAAAGGAAGAGAAGAAGAAAAAAGAGGAAGAAGAATATGAAGAAGAAGAGAAACAAGAGGAAGAAGAAGAGGAAGAAGAAGAATATGAAGAAAAAGAAGATGAAAAAGAAGATGAAGAAGACGAGGAAGATGAAGACGAAGAAGAAGAAAACGAATAAGAAACAGAGGACGAAGAAAAAGACAAAGAAAAAGAAGACGAAGAAAAAGAAGAAGACGAAGAAGATGATGAAGAAGAAGAAGAAGACTAATACAACATATAAGGAAGAGCCCGAGGACCGTTGCCAGTCACTGTGGGGCTGAGGGTTTCAAGTTGTCGCCACTCGAAGCATTATTCTATGAAGGACTGAAGAATAATTAGGATGAAAAATAATGAAATGACCAGGGGTATGAGAAGAATGAGACGGAAAGAGAGAGAGAGAGAGAGAGAGAGAGAGAGAGAGAGAGAGAGAGAGAGAGAGAGAGAGAGAGAGAGAGAGAGAGAGAGAGAGAGAGAGAGAGAGAGAGAGAGAGGGAGTGAGAGAGAGAGCAAAGAAGAGAGAGAGAGAGAGAGAGAGAGAGAGAGAGAGAGAGAGAGAGAGAGAGAGAGAGAGAGAGAGAGAGAGAGAGAGAGAGAGAGAGACGGGGGGGGCGGGGGAAGAGGGTGACTGAGTGAGTGGGCAAGGGAAAGGGAAGGAAGTGGAGAAGAGGGTGACTGAGTGAGTGGGGAAGGGAAAGGGAAGGAAGGGGAGGGGTATTAATGGGTCTGGGTAGGGGAGAGTGAAAGTAAGGAGGGCAAGAGTGAGTTGGAGGAGATTGAGGAGGGTGAGAGGCAGGGTGATGCAGGGAGGTAACGAGTATATATGGAGGTGAGGACGAACTACAGTATACATTATATTAATATAACACATATATACATATAATCCATACAATATATATATATATATATATACACACATACATATATAGAAAGACAGGGGATGTGAGAAATGAGTGAATAAAGGTTACACTAGGGAGGCATGGTAAAAATAGGAGGAGGAGAAGAGGAGGAGGTGGAGGAGGAGGAGAAAGAGAAGAAGGAAAGGGTAGTGGAAGATAAGGACGAACAAGATCGGGACGGAATGGGGGAGGGAGGGAGAGAGGGAATAGCAAGCTGAGGAGAAAGCAAATAGTACAAGAATGGGGGAGGGAAAGGGAGGAGAGAGGGAGAGGGAGAGAGAGAGAGAGAGAGAGAGAGAGAGAGAGAGAGAGAGAGAGAGAGAGAGAGAGAGAGAGAGAGAGAGAGAGAGAGAGAGAGAGAGAGAGAGAGAGAGAGAGAGAGAGAGAGAGAGAGAGAGAGAGAGAGAGAGAGAGAGAGAGAGAGAGAGAGAGAGAGAGAGAGAGAGATAGGACGGCTGTGAAGGTCAAGGCGGGAGGGTAAGCTAGGAAGATTATGGAGGAGGAAGGAGGAGGAGGAGGAGGAGGAGGAGTTGGAGGAGGAGGTGAAGGTGTAGGAGGAGGAGAAGGTGTAGGAGAAGGTGTAGGAGAAGGAGGTGGAGGAGGAGGAGGAAGGGGAGGAACAGAAAGAGAATGATGAAGAGGAGGATATGTAGAAATAGAGGAAGATGGGAAAGAAGAGGAAAGAAGGATGACGACAAGAGAATCCTCGAAGTAGAGAGAGAGAGAGAGAGAGAGAGAGAGAGAGAGAGAGAGAGAGAGAGAGAGAGAGAGAGAGAGAGAGCAGGATAAAAAAAAGAGCAAACCAAAATAAGACAAGGCGACAAAGAAAATAGACAAAGAAAATGTAACAAGGTGAAAAAGAAAACGGACCGAAGACAAGGGCGAGGAGCCAACGAAAGGAAAGAAAGAAAAACAAAACAAAACACGCACCAGTTGTAGACGAATTATAAAGAAAACAAATAAATAAATAAATACATAAACAAAGAAATGAATAAACCCGTACACGAGGTCCAGAACCCTAAAGATGTCCTCGATCTGTTTTATGTCTTGTAAATCCCTTTTGTCCTCTGTGGCTGAAAAAACAAAACAATCGGAGAAAAACAAGAACGTCATCCTTCCAGCATACCTTCCCGAGAGAGAGAGAGATAGAGAGAGAGAGAGAGAGAGAGAGAGAGAGAGAGAGAGAGAGAGAGAGAGAGAGAGAGAGAGAGAGAGAGAGAGAGAGAGAGAGAGAGAGAGAGAGAGAGAGAGAGAGAGAGAGAGAGAGAGAGAGAGAGAGAGAGAGAGAGAGAGAGAGAGAGAGAGAGAGAGAGAGGGAGAGAGAGAGAGAGAGAGAGAAAGAGAGACCCCTCGAGAGAGATAACAGGAGTTTAAAGAGAGGTACTCCTCCGTAACAACAACAGTTGCAGGTGCGCTGACAAGAGGTCCTTCCCCCCTCCCCCCTCCAGTCCGCCTCTGACGGTGCTCCCCTCGACCCAAACCCATCTTCTTACCGTCGCCAAATCAATTCAAGTGCCACGTGGCCCGGTGGGGGGGGGGAGCCAGTGCCAACGGGTATATATACAGTGTGTGCTAGACGTGAGAGAACGTAAGAAAAGTAAAGAAGGTGGAGGAGGAGGAGGAGGAGGAGGAGGAGGAGGAGATGGAGGTGTTGGTGGAGCTGGTGGTGCTGGTAGGTGGTGGTGGAGGAGGAGGAGGAAGAGCAAAAGGAGGAGAAAGGAGGAGGAGGAGGAGGGGGGAGGAAGAGTAGTCAGAGGGAAAGGAAGAAGGAGAGGCGAAGCAGGACAAGGGCGAGAGGAGTGGGGGGGAGGAGGGGGAGGGGGGAGGAGTGGGAGGAGGAGGAGGAGGGGGAGGAGGAGGAGGAGTGGGAGGAGGAGGAGGAGGGGGATTACACAGAAGCTTTCATAATCCCTGTTTTTATCAAAATCCCTTCTCTCGTCCCGAGGGAATTCCCTTGGAATATATATATATATTATACATATATATATATATATTATACATATATATATATTATACATATATATATATGTTATACATATAATGAAATCACCTAGCGGCAGCCAGTACAAGAGGAAAAGTGCCACCCAGTCTTGTCTATTCATCTACTCGTTTATTCCATTCATCTCTAAAACCTTACTTGCCGGATGGCCCTCTTCCTTCTATTCTGGTTGGCGCCAAGCTATTCTATTCATTCTCCTGGCGACCTCTCGATAGCGAAAAGGTTTGTGGCCGATTTCCGTTAAATCCGTTATTTACTAAGTTCAATTTTTTTGAAAAATACAAACTTTCTTTTCCATTGTGTAGAAAAGTAAAGCCATGATTTCTTTTTCCTTTTCAAATATTAGTGACTTTGAACAAATGCAATACAAATTATATGGTCTTTGTTATATATATATATATATATATATATATATATATATATATATATATACATATATATGTATATATATATATATAATCTATATTTATATATATATATTTATATATATGTATATATATATATATATATATATATATATATATATATATCAACTATGGTCTTATCTGAGGTGGCTGCAATTTTTCTATAATTGCCTAATTGGGAACTTTTCTTCGTGTCTGTCCTCGTTATCTTTATTTTTCTTCTTCCTTTTTTCATATTTGTTATGTTCGCCAATTGGAGTCTGAGAGATTTGCGGATAAAACGTACGGACGTCTTCCCAACACTTCATCATTTTCACTGATTTCAGTGTTTAAACAACAATTCGTCGAACTACATCTACCTGCACTACAGCCGCACCTCTCTCTTGAAATAAAGTGAATAAAAAAGTATTCCCCGTTCATTTTAACCTGTCAGAGACTTTCTTCATAAATGTTTCTGATTGGTTTATTTGCTCCGACTTCGTTTGCTCTGGCTTCACTGAATTAGGGTTCCTCATATCATATTTTCACCCAGTTTTATCACTAATCTCTTTATTGATTCATTTTACCTTTTTCCTCTAACGCTTACTTCTTGTCCTTTCATAAACATCTGCCAAACTAAGGTTGATCCAGATTACATAAAATGTTGATTTCGTATCTACCATGGAATGGTGTTAGATATGTATATGTGTGTGTATATATATATATATATATATATATATATATATATATATATATATATACATATATATATATATACACATATGTTATATATATTATATTCATATATATAAATAGACAGATGGAGGGAGAGAGAAACAAAAACATACGAACATGAAAGTAAAAGCAACTTCCTTATATCGAGTGGCAAGTACCGGCCGGCTGGGACGCCTCCGTGCCCACAAAGAATGACCAACGAAGGTGAAAATAATTATAAGACAGGACAGATTAAGAGATTGAGAGAGAGAGTGAGAGAGAGAGAGAGAGAGAGAGAGAGAGAGAGAGAGAGAGAGAGAGAGTGAGAGAGAGAGAGAGAGAGAGATAGAGAGAGAGAGAGAGAGAAAGGGAAGGGGGGGAGAAAAAAAGGTTGGATCCTCTGTGAAAAACCAACAAGTTTCTTCACACTCGTCCCGTGAAAAAGACTTGATTTTGCAGCTAAGAAGGTTAACCTCCACCAGATGGTTCGAACCGCCCAATTTCAGACGGTTTTTCAACCAAACTGGAGGAAATTCTTGGGAGTGAACGGCCCGAGAGCAATGACGTCATCGTCCGGGGGAGCTTGTTTGGACTTCCCAGCTCCCAGACGATTCCCGGAAAGCGGCTTCTCTCGCGCGCACCCCGGACACTCTGGATCCCTTCCGTACCGGGTGGTGACCCTTTTTATCCCGGATGCCGCCAGGCGATTTTATTCATCTCCGTGGCATTCCCAACGAGTGCCTATGCCATCAGCGACCCCACAGCATGTGCGGAAAGTTAACCATTGTATCCAGGATAGAAACACTGGAGAAATGTCGGCGGCATTTACTGTGTGTGTGTGTGTGTGTGTGTGTGTGTGTGTGTGTGTGTGTGTGTGTGTGTGTGTGTGTGTGTGTGTGTGTGTGTGTAGAAGTAATATTAAAATCGACACCATTCTGATAGTTGGTAATCATCTTATTTGTATTTGTATAAGAAGATTATCAATTGTCAGAATGCTGTCGATTTCAATACTATTTGTATACAAAAGAATCTGAAGATGACTGGAAACCAGCAAAGGTTTCTCTGGAAAAGAATTCTGGACTCTTGCATGTGTTGCATTGGTATGAGGCGAGTTTCTATAACCAGAAGATGCAGTGAGTTGTCGCCGGTTGTCAGCTCATCTTATGTAAACAGGGGTAATAAAATAATGTGGAGTTAACATATATAATGTGCCAGGTCCGGTGACGGAATGCCAGCCAATCGGGCCTGTACCTCCTGTTGTAAATGAGTGTGTTGATGGGTTATGAAGACGATTGACAGGGAGATAATTCTCGTTGCCGTCAGTCTGGGAGGTATTTAAGAGCCCACGCACACGCACGCACATACGCACACACACACACACACACACACGCACGCACACACACACACACACACACACACACGACTCGTGGCGTAGCGGTAGAATTTCCGGCTGCCACTACGGACGGTCCGGGTTCGAATCCCGACCAAGGCTGAAACAAATTCAGTATCGCTGCGCTACGAGTCGTTACTCCAACTCTCGTGGTCGAGGAGTTGGGTGTGTGTGTGCGTGTAGATCGGTCATATATAAGCTCTGAGCTCTCTTCCGGGAGAGTAGTAGCTGTCGATCACGAGTCCAACACGTGATCCAAGACCATGGTGTAACACACATACACACACACACACACACAATTGAGTACTGGCGCAAAAGAAGACTTGGTCTTGTTGACTGATCGCCTGTAGGAGATGAGGATGAGGATGAAGGCGAGGATGAAGGCAAAGGTGGAGGCAAAAGACAGTCCGGCTGAGTGAGTGGATGAGTGGATGAGTGGGTGAGTGGGAGAGTGACAGGTCCCCATTAACACAAAGTACCGATGATTAGACTCCGGCCTGGCCTGGGTTGGCTGGCCACGATCCCTCTGCCCCCCCCCCCCCGATACAGTGCGCCTTCCAAGGCGAGAATCCTCCGTCTCCCATGTTACTTATTGTTCAGTTGGAGACAAAAGGAAAAGGAGGTGGAGTGAGGGGTGGATGTGAAAGGATAGGGATGGATAAGGAGGGAGGAGGAGGAGGAGAAAGAGGATGAGAATGAGGTGTAGTGAGGAGTGGATGTGGAAGGATAGAGAGGGATGAGGAGGAGGAAGATGAGAATGAGAATGAGGAGGAGGAGTTGTGTGGAGTGCATGAGGAGGGATGAGGAGGGAGGAGGGATGAGGAGGGATGAGGAGGGATGAGGAGGGATGAGGAGGGATGAGGTGTAGTGAGGAATGGATGTTGAAGGATGGGGAGGGATAAGGAGAGATGTGGAGGGGTGAGGAGTGGATGAGGTGGAGAGGAAGGGTAGAAGGGAAAAAAATAGTGAAAAGGGAGGAGAGTGAGGAGGGTGATGAGGCTGGGGAGGAGGAGGAGGAGGCTGAGGAGGATGAGGCTGGGGAGGAGGAGGAGGAGGCTGAGGAGGAGGAGGCTGAGGAGGAGGAGGAGGAGGCTGAGGAGGAGGAGGAGGAGGAAGGGAGGCTGGGGGAGGAGGAGGAAGGAAGGGAGGCTGGGGAGGAGGAAGGAAGGGAGGCTGGGGAGGAGGAGGAGGAAGGTGAGGAAGGGGAGGAGGAAGGTGAGGAAGGGGAGGAGGAGGAGGAAGGAGGAGGAGGAGGAAGGAGGAGGAGGAGGAGGAGGAGGAGGAGGCAGGGGAGGAGGAGGGGAGGGGGAGGAGGACGGAAGGGAGGCTGGGGAGGAGGAGGAGGAGGAGGAAGGGGAGGAGGAGGAAGGGGGAGGAGGAGGAGGAAGGGGAGGAGGGGAGGAGGAAGGGGAGGAGGAGGAGGAGGAAGGGGAAGAGGAGGAGGAAGGGGGGAGGGGAGGAGGGGGAGGAAGGGGAGGAGGAAGGGGGAGGAGGAGGAGGAGGAAGGGGAGGAGGAGGAGGAAGGGGAGGAGGAGGAGGAGGAAGGGGAGGAGGAGGAGGAAGGGGAGGAGGAGGAGGAGGAAGGGGAGGAGGAGGCTGGGGGAGGAGGAGTAGGCTGGGGGAGGAGGAGGAGGATGGGGAGGAGGAGGAAGGGGAGGAGGAGGAAGGGGAAGGTGGAGAATGAGGAGGTAAACCATATACGGTTAGACATATCTAGACATGGTCAGATATACAGTCTTCTTTCTCCAATTGAAAATACAATAGATACGAGTACAATAGGGGCGAATAATTGGTATAACTGGCTATGAAATTCCTCCTTATTGCAGTTTTAATCTTAGAAATACGCATAGGCACACGCGCGCGCACACACACACACACACACATACACACACGCGCGCGCATTTATGTGTGCATTTACCCAATATCTAGATTAATTCAATTGGTTGACCTGTCCTACTATTTAACCTCACACCTGAAACCCACGTGACCTTCAGGTCACAGCGAAGACAAACAAGAAATTGAACAAACATGAAGCAGTTACAAGTTTGTAAACTTATGACTATTTACAAAACAACTCTTCATAGTAACATTTAACTACACATCCGAATCAGGTTACCCAACCCAACAACAAAGAAAACAAAAGTCAGTTAACAAATACCACAAAATAAAGGAACAAAACTCAGTTAACAAATAACACAAAATAAAGGAACAAATGTCAGTTAACAAATAACACAAAATAAAGGTTCAAGTTCAAGAACTGGTTGCACCTTAAAACAACACCAATGTAACATCAACAACTTCTCCATGCAATAGGAACACTGCACAGTGCACAATGCAAGAGTTCTTGAAGAAACTCCTCACATCACATCTACCAACACAGCCTACCGTAAGAAATAAAGAATTAACCCAGTAGTATTCTACTCTCAATATCTACAATACCCTTACCTCATCATCCCACAATACATCCAAACAAAACAAAACAAAACACACACATACACACACACACATACACACACAAAACAATGCATCAAAACAGACCCATAAATCCTATACCACACTATACTCTCCCATAGAAACTCCCAGGGGAAAAAATCTTTACCCAAGACGTGATTGCATATTATAAATTACATAAGATATTAGAAATTAATTTCCCCGACTCCGAAATCATCCCATTTATTAAGATTAAAATCATACTGATAATATCTCCATTATGAACTGTGTGACAACTGGTGAAAGCACGCTCATACTTTATGCCCCTATTCTTACACCGTCAGATCCCCTCCCCCTCCCCCCCTCCCCCCCTCAACCGACTCTCTGTAACCCCATCTTCCTTACTCTATTACACCCACGTCTCCCCCCCCCACCTCGCCCCTTTTCTTTTCCCCCCTTTTCCATTTTCTATGACAAAGACCGCGGAAAACTATGAAACGGGAATTCCCCCATTCTTTAGCTCCGTCAAGTAATAGGCATGCAGATAAATCTAACATAAATAGACCTGCGCGCGCACGCACGCACGCACGCACGCACACACACACACACACACACACACACACACACGTATATATGTATAGGAATATACACACACGATCATGTATACACAAACGCTCTAAAGCACACGCCTCTACAGTACACCCAAGAATATCGAATGTATGGACACGCTCGCCACCATTGACAATTCCACAAATTCACTACGAAATACGAAAAAAAAAAAAATCTTCCTTGTGGTTCCTAAGACATCCTTCCCACCGCGTCACCAGGATAAAGCTCTCATTCGGTTGAAGGTCACTGTTCTTAATTTATTATTAAGTGATCTTGTTCATTAAAAAATTATCAAGAAGATCGCATACGCACTATGATCCGTCTTGTGTACAACCCCCCTACACTATGATTCTCTGTTGATGAGGCTACGGTAACAGATACTAAGAATACTGACAACAACACAATGACTGACCTACAAGAGCCTACAAGTAATGTGGCGCTTAAAGATGGAAGGGAGTGATACTGATGACGTGGAATAACAACATTGGAGGAAAGAAGAGAGAGCGGAGACGTACACACAGAGAACTGGTACGGGCATAATCGTTCACTCTCACCCATTTTCTCATTCTCTTCAAACTCCTTTTCTTTTTCTACTTCTTGAGAGCAAGGCGTACGAACGAACAAAAAAGAAAAGAAGGAGAAGAAGCAGAAGAGGCAGATGACGAAAAAGAAGAAACAGAAGCAGAAGTAGAAGAAGGACAAGAAGAAGAAAAAGATGAAGCAGAAGATGAAGAGAAAGAAGAAACACAAGCAGAAAACAAACAAGGGGACGGAGAAAAGTGGCAATGTCACCCAGAAGAGAGGGCGAGAAGATGGATGCGACGTCTTCCTCGTCGTGTCATGAAACTGACGACTGTGGCCCGGTGCCGTCGTCCTCGTCCGCATCCAGCCGAGAGCACTGGGCAGAAATCGCCGTCAAATCCTCGCGATTTCTGCCCAGTGCTCTGGGCCGCCCGCGGGTCACCCTCGATTACGGGTCTTGGACTCGAACTTGAACTCACACACACACACACACACACACACACACACACACACACACACACACACGAGCGCGCGCACACACAATATCACACAAAACCAACACCTCACAAACATACACACACACACACACACTTATGCACAAATAGCAACGCATAAAATATGGTTGTGGAGGACGAAGATCAAAGGAGCCAAGAAGAGGAACTTTATAGCCAGAACGATCTCCGGAATGGGAGACAAACGAGTGCAACAAGCTGAAGTCCTCGAGAGTGGGAGGTGACGAGCGGAGTACCACAGGGTTCAGTGCTTGCGCCGGTCACTTTTCTTATAATAGTATATGAAAACCATTTCGCTCCAAGGCTGCGATTCCTAACATGGGTTGCTAATATCCCCTGGGGATATTGGGAAGTGATGCACACATACACTTTACCCTTCTAGTAACAAGATATTAGTTATTCTGGGTTCCTTAGACCTGACTACATGTGGCTTGGGTCAGAAAAGATTGGGAAATGCTGAGTAAGGTCACACATTCACACACTAATGCAGTTTGTTTGCATCTAATACACAACTCATTAAAAATTAAACATATTCTACTAAGATCCAACATGAATACAAACTTTTGCATGGAGCCAAACACAGAAATTCAAGTCCAATGATAAGCCGAAGAGTACGAGGCACAAACAGAAGCTGAGATCCTTACGCACTGGGTGGCACTTTTCTTTTTATTAAAGCTGTCGCCAAACTATTTCATTCATCTCCGTTACCACCACCCCACCCCACCCCACCTCACCCCCAGGAGTGACGTCGCACGAGCAGAGGGTACATACGGTAAGCAAATGTGACTTTCAAAAACACAAACGAAAAAATATATATATTACTGATTGTCAGACACATGACACATATGACCTACTGCAATACTTCTCAACCACAAAGGAAAAACAAGGTAAAGATAGAAATTATCTGAGAGTTAAAACAAGAGTTATACGCAATGTACATTAATTCTACTTATACTACCAAAGCTGGGGAAAAGAAGGGAGAGTGTAATATGATTATACTGTGCAAATGTACAAAAAAAAAAAAAGAAAAAAAAAAACAGGCATGGATTTCATCCAACTGGAACCCAATACAATGGAGCACACATACAATAATAAAAAAGATTTAAAATTATGTTAAAATATCACTTTCTCTTAAAAAAAAAGGAAATGAAATAAACATGTAAATAAACAAATAAAATACATATAATATACAAAACAAAAAATACATAAAAATAGAAACACCTGGAATAAACTTTCTACCGTCAAAGGATGACTTGTATTCCAGCCTGTATTCTTAGCTGGTCACTTCCAGCGGTGGCTGCGTACACCGCTCGGCCATCGCTTTCCCCTGCTCGTTCAGCCGAGAGCACTGGGCAGAAATCACCGTCAACATCTCGTGATTTCTGCCCAGTGCTCTGGACCGCACGAGGGGTCACCATCGATCACGAGGGGTCACCATCGATCACGAACATGAACAGAGAAATGAACATGAATGCGAAGCCACATGTTATTATGGACCAAAAGGTCTCCTGTCGGCATGCTCCGCCTTTGTAATCCTTTGTTATGTATGTACACTCCTAACTCGTACACACATAATAACAAACATCAATTCATAGAAATAGTGGAAGCTGAAATCCAACGGAGGAATAAATAGGAAACTAACTAAACGACTTCCTGAATGAGAGACAGACAAGAACACAGGAAAAGACGAGCGGGGTGCCACAAAAGCCAGTATTGACGTCCGTCACTTTGTGTTAATCATTTAACTGAAAACGTACACAGACACAAATACGTTCGCCATATTTCTATTAATCACCACACTGATGACTTAAAATGTATATAATCGGAAAAAAAGAAAAAGAAAAATGGAACTCTACGTTACACGTGACAGAAATCGTTCGATGCCGAAAGAGAATACAATGCGAATACCATTTACATGAATGGGAGAAACAAAGAGAGAGATCTGGTCCTTGATGTTGACAGATGTCATTTTAAACTTCAATTTAGCTGCCACCGGGAGATTTTATTCATATCCGTAGCACCTCTCGCTTGGGGAGATCACAGCCATATATATATATATATATATATATATATATATATATATACACACACACACACACACACACACACACACACACACACACACACACACACACTATTCTGGCTGGCTCCCAGCTATCTTACCCCATGCCTTCCCCTTGGTAGCAAAGACGTATACATGAACAGAATATAGACGCATTTGAGAATTACATTCAATTACGAAGAAACAGTGATATTCCCGATTGCCCAGCACATGACTGTCCAACAGCATACTGCAATACTTGGAAACATAAAGATAAATTATCAAACCTGACACTGCCCAAGAGAGTTCAAACCAAACTGACACAGAATCTTCTAAAAGGACGAAGACTCTGAGACTCAAAACGTTGGGAGAAAGAGGATATTGCGATTTCCTGGGCAATAAATGAGGCAAGGGAGTATAAATCTAAAATTCACAACACAGTAAAAAGGATGTTAGCTTCTCCCTCTCATAAAGGTGTAAATGGCATGTGAAATAATCTCACTTCCATCAGAGGGTGACAGGATTCTATTTATTTCTCTCTTAGTTGGTCGCTTCCAGCGGTGGCTGCGTACACCGCTCGGCCATCGCTTTCCCCTGCTCGTTCAGCCGAGAGCACTGGGCAGAAATCACCGTCAACATCTCGTGATTTCTGCCCAGTGCTCTGGACCGCACGAGAGGTCACTCGCCATCACTGTCTCACTTCTTGTGGACACCCCCCACCCCAACACCCCAAAACCATAATAAATAAATCTATGAATTTAAATAAGTGAATATAAAAAAATAATCTGGGCCGCTTCTCCGAGGGGAAGACTATCCCCTCCACCCCCACACACATACACCAAAAGAAGAATGGCATGCAGAGCGAAAAGAAATGAAAAATGATTATTGAAAGAGAGAGAGAAAAAGGGGGGAAGCGAGGCGGACACTCACACAATGGGAGACGTCACGTGGAGGACAAAACGCTCAGCTGCGAGACCGGGCCAGCCTCGGCCTCGACCCCAACCAGTGGAAGGCCAGGTCGATCAGGACGACCTCATTTGACCTCGCTTTCTAGCAGGAGAGAGTAGAATCTAACTAAACTGGCTTCACTTTTGAAAGTTACAAGCTGATATTACTGGTAAACCGGTTAAGTTAGATGATTTTAATCATAAATCCTGATAAAAACCTATTTCCGAATGTTAGAAAGTGATGGCCAAGGCTGGCGAGAGGTGCAGAGGTACGACACGGTGGCAACCTTGACATATTTCATTGCATGTATGTATGTATGTATGTATGTATGTATGTATGTATGTGTGCGTGTACGTATGAGTATCTATGTGTGCATGTATGTATATATGTGCGTATGTATGTGTATGTATATATATGTAAGTATGTGTGTGTATGTATATATGTATGTACGTATGTGAGTATGCATGTATGTGACGTATGTAATGTATGTATATATGTATGTACACTTGTTCCTTACACCCAACCCACCGCCAGCACCGGGCCCGGGCTGAGGTCAACACAAGAACAGGTCAGTTCTCCTCGAAAAGAAAGCGACCTAGATGACGTCATGATTACCTCGAAGCAACCTGGCTGGCACCTTGCGCGCCTCCTGATGACGTCACAGGGAGTTCCTTCGTCGGGTATGGTGGCAGTATGGCCTTGTGACTATCATCGGAGCCAATGCGGGTTCATCACATGGTCAAAGTGGAAGGTCACTTGAGTACATACATACATACATACATACATACATGCATACACACACACACACACAAACACACACACACGTCTTAATATGATGAACTTGTTTGCGTCACCCTGAGAGAGAGAGAGAGAGAGAGAGAGAGAGAGAGAGAGAGAGAGAGAGAGAGAGAGAGAGAGAGAGAGAGAGAGAGGGGGATACTGGACGTAGATAGAGATAGAGAGAGGGAGGGGGGCTACTGGACGTCTTGGATTTTTGAGCATGATTACTGCCCAGCTGGCAGTGGTAGTAATAGTAGAAAATATAAAAGAGTAGTCGACCACAGTCATTGGTGAGAGAGGGGGCCAATGAACTGTCTGTGGGAGACAGATGCAGACTGCTTTCACCACACAGTTCCACAAGGATGGAGGTCGTTTAAAAATAGGAGTAGTAGTAGTAGTAATAGTAGTAGCAGCAGCAGCAGTAGTTGTAGCAGCGGTAGTAGTATTGTAGTAGCAATAGTAGCAGTAGTAGTAGTACTAGTAGTAGTACTAGTAGTAGTAGCAGCAGTAGTAGTAGTAGAATTAGTAGTACTAGTAGTAGTACTAGTAGTAGTACTAGTAGTAGTACTAGTAGTAGTAGTGGTGGTGGTGGTATTAGTAGTGGTAGTAGTAGTACTAGCAGTAGTAGTAGTAGTAGTAGTAGTAGTAGTGGTAGTAGTAGTACTAGCAGTAGTAGTAGTAGTAGTAGTAGTAGTAGTAGTAGTAGTAGTAGTAGTAGTAGTAGTAGCAGTAATACAATGCGAGTAGTACAGTAATAGCAGGACCAGCTGAAGCACCACCAATTGTTAACACCCGAAGCAAGAGACGCCCTCGGCACCTGACCTGCCCCGAGGCGGCGGCGGAGGCGTCCCGACCCATCCCGATCGTCTTTTGAAAACTACACACGGCTCGAACCCACTCCCCCCTCCTCCCCCTTTCCCCCTCCTCCCCCCTTGGACGTGGGTGCACGTGGGCCAGTCTTTGTGGAGACAACTATAGGGTTCTCTTCGATTAAGTATTAAATTCCC